>NC_088928.1:53895000-54010000 GCF_038396675.1 Hydra vulgaris
GGTTCTAAAAATAAGATCCATAAAAAAAATTGTAAAATCCCCATAAAAATAGAACAAAATATATGGGAGGCTAAAAGTGTCATGAAATTTTAACAAAGTTTTGTGAAACCTAATTAAAATCAGACTGCCAGTATACAAATCTATAACATAATTTGTTAGTTTAAGATTAAGACTAAGGCAATTTCCTTTTAAAATTTAAATAATATTTAACTATAATTCTTCTTGAACATATACTTTTCTTTTTTAAATGGCAGGGATTCCTAATATGATATTTTATTATTGCGCATACTAAATTAACTTTTTTTTTCTTTAATAGTTTTATAATATTAATTTTCTAAATAGCTAATGATATGTAAGTTTTGAGGTAAGCTTTAATTAAACTTAAATATTGCAAAACAGAACAGGTAATAAACTTCAGCTCAGATCAGAAATATTAGAAATATTAGTTACACATACCAAAATGTATGTATAAGTTTCGTTTCATTGGCAATGATATAATATATTTTATTTATGAATGTTTGGTTAGATATTTAAGAGAACTTCTTTTCAAAAAATTTGGTTAGAGAATTATGGCACAATTCAAATTCAAAAGTAAGAATGTTAGTCTACTCTTTGATTACATCAACCTTTAAAATTTAAAAAGTTTATGAAACAAAAGGAATGTATAGCGACTAATGTAATAATGAAAAAACTGTTGAAATAGAATGAATGGCATAGTAGACTAATTTAGTACTCAACCTCTGAAACAGATATAAAAAATATAAGGAACTTCAACCACTGAATTACCTTTTTTAAATACTATTTACTTTATTACTAAATGTTTTCAGATTTTATTTTGAAATATTGGAAAAAAAATAGATTTTGTAGGTTTATATTAAAAAAAATTTTCTTCTTATTAAAAACCTTCAATCATATTAGAAAATAGTGAATCAGTATGCAAGGTAGCCTTTTATAAGGTAGATTAAACTGTCATTAAAGGGTCTTTTTTTTGGAATGACAGATTCATTTTTGAAAAAATTGTATATTATATAAAAAAACAAAAATGCTGACATCAGGTATTGTGTGTATATATATATATATATATATATATACATATATATATATATATATGTATATATATATATATATATATATATATATATATATATATATATATATACAATTTTATTTGAAGGTATTTTAGCAGCTTTTTAAATTAGGCTATACTTATTTTTGTTTTAAAATTAGATATTACCAATAAAAATATATTTATTTTAATTATATTTTGTTCAATTTAAGTACACTTATGTCATGGAGTTAATGGCTAACAACTCAAAATGAGACATAAGCCCATCAAAAGACATCCTTACAGACTGAGAAGATTAGTTTACTATGTTCATTCTAGTATCTCTTAACTGGTTGATTACTATATTTCAATTAATATATCAATGTCTGCTTTAAGGGCTGCATTAGATGTCTGCAGATTATTAATTAAAGAAATTTTTGTTTAACTTCATAGTTTCTCTACTGCATGCAATTTCCAAAAGAAGTGTGATAAACTCAACTTAAGCTAAAGTACTTAAGTGTTGGAAGTTTTCTTTTTATATTGAAAAAATTTTAATAAAGAGTTGTCAAACGCAAGGTAAACATTAATTTATCAAGATTTTAAAATATGTTTTAGATAAAAATTTTATTGTAACATGCCAACTGTACTTGTAAATTTCAATCTTAAAATGATGTAAAATAACAATTCACCAAATAAATAAAAAAACCATAATTTGCCCCACCCACTCCCTTAATTTAATGCACATTCACATTCTGATTTCTTGCTGAATTAATGCTAAATATAATGTATTTCCTTATTAAACACTTGCATAACTATTAATTATTAGGGTAAAATTTCTGTCAACTTTACTGCAAAGTCAAAATGCTTGCAAAAACTACTAAAAAAAATAAAATTAGGATCATTAAATAATTTAAAATCATTTAAAAAAAACTAAGAATAATTATATAATTACTTTTATAAACTTTATTTCACTTATAAGGATTGTATATTATTAAAACTAAATATTGATTTAGTATATTACGAAAATCTCTCTTGAGTACAAAATGAACATTTGTTTTAAAAAGTAAGACAAACATTTTCATTTTTTAAAACACATGTCTCCACTATATATTAGTCATAATCAGTTTAAAAATACTAATTTTCATAGTCAAACTTTTTTTTTTATAATCAATTTCACAAAAACCGATTAAAAAAGCAACTAAAATTTAAAGAGTTTCCAGTAAAACAATGAAAAAAGCAATCAATATATAAAAAAGAAAGAAAAGATTATTAATGATTTAGACTGCCAGCATCACTCTGGCATGATTAACTTGTTTGTTCATTTTTGGCTTTTTGCCACTCTATATATAGTCTCATCTACTAATACATATAACTATTAACTTTTAAAATTTTAATGTGATTTTTCAATCTTTCTTATACCTTTTGAGTTCTGCACAAAGAGTTTATTTTCAATTCTTAATGATATTAATAGTGCTAATTTATCAATATTTCGTATTAGACAATGTATTTAATTTATTTATCAGCATCCTATCGAATGAAACCATAAATTTACCACGTAAATTTCATTCTTTACAGTAACCCTAATTTAAAAATTAATAAAGCAGATATAACAAAACTATTTCACTCTGCCACTTCTCAAACACTTTCTGTTCAAAGGACAATTTCATGATTAAATCAATGGACTGGCAATGGGTTCACCACTTGCACTGGGTCTCACTTTGAAGAAAAGTGGTTTAATTTTTATAATGGAGTCAAACCAAACTTTTATAAAAGATGTGCTGACAACATTTTTGCAACATTTCCTTCTGAAATTCATACATTTTTGATTACATTAATACCAAACACAAATAGATTTTTTTTACAATGGGAAAATCCAAACTTTTCTTTTTAGATAATACTATATCCAAAACTAATAACTCCATTTTAACAGCAATTTTTCATAACAACATTTACTATGGGCTTTATACTAATTTTTTTAGTTTTACTTTTTTGCATATAAGACAGGTATCATTTAATTTATCACTGACAGGTCTTTCATAACTAACAACACAAAATCTGGTTTTTGTTCTAGTATTTTTAACCTCTTTAAAACATTAAAACCAATTAAATAATCAACCTGGCTTCTTGATAAAATCAAACTGGCTTCTTGATAAAATTTATGCATCTTATATGATCAAGTCTTCTACTAAAATATTACCTCATAGACAAAAAGAAACCATTTGTCAATTTAAATCTCCTTACATAGGAAAAATTTCAGATATTACTAAACAAAAGTTAAACTCCGTTATCAAAAGACACTGTCGACCACTTTTTGTAAAACTTGTTTTTATGTCACTTAAAACATCTCATTTAATTTGTAATAAAGATCATTTTCCTATTAAATTTAAATCTTTTGTAGTTTACAAATTCATGTGGGCAGAATGCAACTCCTATTACATTGGCAAGACATCTTATTATTTTAAAACTCAATTATTTGAGCAATATAGTAGGGATAACAACTCCCATATAATTAAACACATTCATTCCAATGAAACAAACTTCTTTAAACTTAGTAATGAATGCTTTTCAATTCTAGATGAAGCTGTTACTTAAAGGAACCTCAAATTAAGGAAACCTTGCATATTGAGTTGCAAAATTTAAATTTGAACAAACAAGTAAATCATATCAGAGTGACAATGACAGTCTAAATCATCATTTTTCAATTTCCTTTCTTTTCTTTATATGACAGTGGTTTTCAAACACATAAAGTCAATTTTATTTTTTCTTACAACAACTCAATAATCTTCTAAAGAATTTTTTAAATAATTAGCAATTAAAAAATATTTTTAATTTTAAAGTTAACTAATCAATTAGCTTTCTAATGGTATATAACACTAATTGGTCTTATAAATCCTTTCTGAGTAACCTAATAGTAAATTGAAGCAATTGCATGTATTACAATTTGAAAAATTTGTCAAAATTGTACAGTCATTTATTTTAAACTTAATAACCCTTAAATAAATAATGCAAAAACCCTGAAAACTTGTATTTGTATTGAACAATATAAATTAAAAATAAATAATAACAAAAAAAATCTATTTTAAACCAGTATTTCAAGAGATATTTAAATTGGTTAATTCTTTGCACTGAAGCGGAAAAATTGGGAGAAAATTGGTATCGCAACAAGTCAGAGTTTCGATTGTTACCACAAAAACATTGAAAAATAAATTTGTCTTGATATGCTTAGTACAAGTTATAGTTTATATTTGATTTTAAATTGTTTTGGGGCAAAAATGCTTTAGTAGGTAAAGTTTATGTTAATAATGACTTGCTTTTAGTTTATATTTTAGTTTTATATACCTTATGGGTTTAATGAAAAGTAAAGTTCTATAAAAAATTTTGTATCATAAAAACAAAAAAATAGTAAATTAAAAATAAGGTAAAAAAAAAAGACATCAACAAATAAATATGAATATGTTTAATAATTATAATAAATGGCAGAATATGTTTAGTAGTTTATGTTAATAATAATTTGTTTTTAGTTAGTTTTTATTTATAATTATGTAACAGCTTTATATAGAGTAATTCCATGTCAAAACAACCAGACCATGCAACCCTATGTGATTGGATTTTCTTTATATTTTTACCATAGTTAAAATTTTTAGGTGTGCGGTAAATTTTTTAAGCTTAAAATTTCAAGTTAGGTCATTGTATGTTTGAAGAACATTGTGCAAAAAAATCATTTCTGCCAAATACATAGTTTTGTAAATATTTTACTTTTGTAATATAAATGTATATATATTGCATAGTACTTTAGAAAAAATGATAATTCCTATCTAAATCGAAGTGTTTCTTATGTTATAAAAGTTTTTTTAATGTATTTTTTTATTTCCTTTTTGTTTCCTTGTCTTTCCCAATTATCAAAGTTTAACTGCTGAATTCAGACATATTCGTCTTACTTAAATGTTGTAATTAATCCTACATAAATAATGTAATTATTACTTGTGCATTTTTAAATTTGCAAGTATAACATTTTTAAATTCATTATTAAAATGATTTCATGTGATATTGGTAAAGTTTTGAAGTCAGAATGCCATAAAACCTCATATTCTAGAAATAAAGAGATTTTTTTACTACATAACCTAGACACTGATACTCGTCAAAACATTTTATGGAGATCTGAGTTGCATGCTAGTGAAAAACTATTCAGCATTTGTAATCACCATTTTCACTACTTTCAAAAAAGATTTGAAAAGAAAAATGGCAATTGTTGTAATGTTTATAAAGTGCATAAAATAGAAATAAAAGGTAATTTGATTTCAAATATATGAATACTATCTGTAAAAGTATACAACACGTATCTTAAATATCCTTTTTTTTTTAGGTAAACATATAATATCTTTAATGTTGGCTAGGCACTTTGAGTCATTAGGATTAAAAGTTTTACCTGGGTGGAAGTTATGTACTAGCTTGTAAGTCAAAGGCAGTTTTATCAGTAGAATACCCTAGTGAAAATAAAGTAGATGAAATATCAATAGAAGAAGATGAACCATTTACTCATATTAATTTATCCCTGGAAATTTTTGGAGAATCTCCTATTAATTTACATTCTGTTGCTTTACATCAACGTGTTGCATCTGCAATGAAAAAATATAAAAAATCAATAAAAAAGATTGGTGAAGATTTAGTAGCCCATTATGGAATAAGTAATTCGCATTTTATAGATAATTCTACTGCATCTTATTCGAAAACAGATCGAAATAAAGCATCTGATCTGGATAAACGGACACTATTAATGAAAGAAAAGATAAATGCTTCCGACTATAAAAAAAAATTAAAAATTCTCACTTTAACTCCTGAATCTTGGTCTAGAGATTATGCTTCTAACTACTTAGAAGTTAGTGTGAATGCTATTCGAACAGCACGTCATATGAAACAGGAGAGTGGTATACTTTCATTCCCATTAAACAAAATTGGAAAAAGTGTTCGACTTAATGTTGTCTCCATTGTTCAAAGTTTTTATGAAGATGATGAATACTCACGAACAATGTCTGTTAAAAAAGATTATGTAAGTGTTGGAAAAGGAAAAAATAACAGAATTCAAGTACAAAAACGATTGATATTGTGTAACCTGAAAGAATTGTACAACCAATTTAAAGTTATAAATCCAGAGATTAATCTTGGAATTTCTAAATTTTGCAGTCTGCGTCCTAAGTGGTGTGTAAGTGCGGAGCCTCAGGTGCTCACTCAATTTGTGTATGTGTTTATCATCAAAATGCAGTTCTTCTTTTATATGCAATTAAATGGGATTTAACTTATAAACATTTAATGAAAAAGGTTTCAGTTATAAGTGTGTTTAATATACGTTACAAGTTAGGAAATCTAAAAAATGATATCAGTTTATACGGAAATTAAATTTGATACTACTTTTACTTTTAATTATTATTATCATGATTTTAGTTACTATTATAATTATTTAATGATTATAATAGAAAATTTAACAGTAAATTATGATAAATAAACTTGTTTTTTAGGTGGCTTGTGACATTTCAAAAAATGAGTGTATGGTTCATAGATGTTTGAGTTGCCCAGGAACAGATGCCTTACAGCTATTTCTTCTTAAAGAGCTTGAAGAACTTGATTTTGATGACGAGTTCAGTTTTAATCAATGGCAAGGTACTGACAGGACCCAACTCGTCACACAAACTGAAACTGTTGAAACTTATATAGAGTTAGTAGTGAAGGGTATTGATGAACTAACAGCTCACTTGTATATTTCTAAATGTCAAACAAAGTTTTTTAAAGATTTAAAACTCAAATTGAATGAAATAGAGTGTATCGTGATTTGTGACTTTTTAAAAAACTATGAATTTGTTGTGCAAGATGAGATCCAAAGTTATCATTGGTGTAAATCTGGATGCACCCTTCACCCAGTTGTTTTATACTATAAAGTAGATGGCATTATTTTGCACGAATCATTTTGTTTTATGTCTGACGATATGATACACGATACCTGTTTTGTCTATCAAATTCAGACTATTTTATGTAATTATATCAAAGAAACCCTTCCTTTAATTTTCAAATTGTATTACTTTTCTGATAGATGTGGAGGACAGTATAAAAATTATAAAATTTTCTAAATCTATGCCATCACTCAGAAGATTTTTTATTGGAAGTTGAATAGATATTTTTTGCAACCAGTCACGGCCAATCTTCTTGCGATGCAATAGGCGGTACAGTAAAACGAACAATAGCAAGAGAAAGTTTGCAACGTCCAAAGAAAAATCAAATACTAACAATCAATGCAATGTTTGAATTTTGCACTTAAAAAATGCTCACAATAAAGTTCTTTAAAATTGATAAAGAAACTATGGTTAAGGTTAGAGCTATGCAAATTAAACGATTTGAGAAGGAAAAACAATACCAGGAACTCGAGGATTTCACCATTGTATACCAGTTTTGAAAACATCTATGTTATTCAAAAAAACTAGTAACGATATAAATCCACAATCTATTAATATAACTAAAAATCAAGTTACCAAAATTTAAGTTTAATAAATTTTGAGCTAATGCAGAAGTACGAATATTACGCATGTACATATGACTCGTCTTGGTGGATTGAAGTCGTCGAGGAAAAAGATGAAGAATATAATGATATAAAAATGAAGTTTATGCATCCACACGGTCCATCTGAACAGTTTTTCTGGCTGAAAAGGAATGATTATTGTTGGATACCAATCACCAATGTAATAACATTAATAAGTGCAGCAACAATAATATCAGACAAATACGAACTTTTAAAAAAAGTTTTTAACAAAATTAATAAGTATATATTTGTAAATCAATAATTTTTTAAAGGATATATTATAAAAAATTGTATATCAATTCAAGTATGCATCATTTTTAATTATTTTGAATACTACGATAAGCGAAATATACCATATTTGGGTTTTTTTATTTAGTTTTTAAATTATGAATTTGGCAGAAATGATTTTTTCACGCAATGTTCTTAATTTGAAATACAATGATCTAATAATCTAACAATATACAATGATCTAATTTGAAATTTTAAGCTTAAAAAATTTACCGCACACCTAAAAATTTTACTGGGGCAGGTGTCCATTGTTTTAACATTTATAATTGATATTTAGGTACTTTTTAATTATAAAATGAGTTTTTTATTTGTATATTCAAATTCCTCACCTTGAGATTAACTAAGTCACTTATTTTTAGAATTCACATGTTTAAAGCCTTGGTTTTATAAGGAGAAATGTAAATTTGAAAATGGCGGAAAATGACCAAAACAATAAAAGTAGCCAAAATTAAAACAACCGTTACTCATGAACCGTTGGGAGTTAGACCTTGAAATTTTGGGATTTATCTTATTTTATAATGTACTAACTATGGTAAAAATATAAAGAAAATCCAAGGACATAATGTTGCATTTTTTAAAAAAATTGGTTGTTTTGACATGGAATTACTCTATACCTTAATGGTTTATTGGAATTTAAAGTACTGTGAAAAATTTTGTATACTCTTTTCTGTTTTGGGAAAGCATGTTAATAAAAAAAAAAAAAGTAAAATAAAAATAAGATAAATAAAGACATCGTCAACAAATTTTTGGATTTTAAACAAACTAATTAATTTAATTTCTGGAAAAATCATTTTCTTTCTATGAACATTTGTTCAAAAAAAAGTTCCTGTTTAAAATGGTTACAACAACTTTTAGAAGAAAATACAATCATGTATCATTATTCAAAAATTTCAAAGTATATTTAATTAAATAAATTATATAAAAACTTACTTGAATCTCTATTGATTATAAAGAAGTTTTTAATAAATCCATCTTGAACTTCATACCATGGATCTGAAGCATACACTTTCACATTTTCAAAATTTTGCGCTTGATCGTTGACAACACAAAAAACAACATCTCCATTTATTCTAATTGTGTATATATAATATGTGCTTTTTAAAAATTGACTAACTTCAATGTTAGTCCACAAATTCAGTTTGAATGGATTTGTGTTGAAAATGTAACTTTTGAAACCATTTATTGGTGCAGCAACAAGCAGTGCTCCATTACCATTTTCATGAAACCATATACCAGGAGTTCTATCACCATAGTTAGCATTATCAGAACCAATAGTAAAATGAATAACACTATGTAAGTAGGGAACAAACTTATTAGGATAAACATCAAATGAAATTAAATATTCTTTATTAAGCCTAGGTATTTCAGCAATAACCTTTCCTTTCACTAATGGAGTATGGGTATTACCAACAATGTATTCTAAATTTCAAAAAAAAATAATAATAATGCCCTAACAACTAATAATTTTCCTTTGAAAAAACAAACAAACTAACAAACAAACAAAAAAAGACTACGAAACTATTTTACTTTATAATTTTAATGCAATTGCTTATATTTTTAACAATTTAACTATTAATATTACATTATCACAATAATATATAATGTGAATAAAAAAAATACTCTTACCAACTTTTCCATTTATAATCAATAAGTCAGCAATAGAACCATTTTGAGTATCATACAAAGGATCCGATGCATACATTTTTACATTTTTAAAGTTTGTTGCATTGAAGTTTTCCACTCTATGTATATGACTCCATTCAAATCAACAGTCAACCAATATTTACCATTTGACAAAACTTGACTTATCATAATAAAAGACCATTCATCTAAAGTTAGTGGAGGTGTTTCAATGGAGTAATTACCATTATTTACTGCAACAAAAATAACAAGCTTTCCAGAGCCATCTTTATGAAACCAAACACCTGAACTTTGATCACCATATTCTTCAATATTGTTATCCAAAGTAAAACGAAGAGCATTTTTTAATCCTTTAGAATAACTTTTAGGTTTTAGATTAAAAGATATGGTGTACTCATTCATCATAACTTTGAGAGTTCCGAGATATAAACCTTTCGCTAGAGTGAATTCTTTTCCATAATTTATAAAATCTAAACAAAAGAATAATTAAAAAAAAAAACTCACACATTTTAAAAACTGTGTTTTTATAAAAACAGTTTTTTTTGCAAAAAACTGTGTTTTTATAAAAATTATGTTTTTATAAAAACTTTTTTATAAAAACTAGCAATACATAACAATTAAAAGTAAAATAGAAAAAGAATAATATCAGCCTCATTTTAACAAGGTTATGCATAACTTATTTGCAACACTTTTTACAAAATATAATAAAGCTTTATATGACTTAAGAAGAGTTAAAAATTTCATTATTAAAGACACATATTCCATCAAAAAATGAAAGTAAAAAACACAAATGCAATTAAAAATTCTTTACTAAAATACCAACAGCCACATCAAATTTAATTTATTATAAAAACTTTTTTATTTTAAAACTTTAATAACCAGCATTATTTAAACTAAACCTATCTTGATGTTTTTCTAAATTAACAACTGAAAGAAGAGTAAAATAAAAAAATTAGGTAAATTAGTTTAAAAAATTAAAAGAAAACTCTTTTTAAAGCTCTTTCAAATTAATGTTTTTAATCTTTTTAGCTTTTATAATGGCAGAGTTTGTGTGCGTATAAATAAATATTTTCAAAGATCTGATATTGAAATTGATTTTATTGAAAAACCTTAGTTAGAAATAATTAATAGAAAACCAAAATGCAACAGTATAGTAAATTAAAGTTTGTATCGCCCCCTATTTGTGAAACTTAAGAGTGGTTTCAATTTTGAAAGGTGGATTATATTATATTAAAAATTCAAAGTTTATAAAGTTTAAAGCTTAAACTTGAAAGGTAATTAAAAAGAATAAGCTTTTCATTTTTTTAACCTAATGCACTCCTAACAAGGTTGGGAGTAATCACTATAAAATAAGAAGTTATAAAAACAAAGAACATTGTTAAAGAGCAAGGTTGACAGAAGACTTAAAAGGTTGTAGGTTGTATTAGTTGAGGTAGAATAACAAAACATAAAGAAGGGAGAGAGTTCCAAAGCATTGATGTGAGGGGTGAAAAACTAAATGAATAAAAGTTTTTAAAGCATACAGGGACAGCATCAGTAAAATGATGCATCTTTGCTCAATGATGAGTTAAGCAAAAAAGAATTTTGGTTAATGGAATTAAAAACAATAGCTTGTTTGAGCAACAAGGATGATAAAATTTGTAGAAAAGAAAAAGAGGTGCAACATTACAACAATGAATGAGTGGCTTAAGCTTATATATTTATAACATAAAATTATATATATATGTGTATGTATATACATATACATTAGGTATATGATAAATTTTAAATCAATTAGCCTGGGGTTCTAAATGATGAACATTTGCCTATAAATCACAGAAATGACATTGATTTCACCATACCTTGAAAAAACTTCCCACACCTAAGACAGTTTCATATTTAACCATACAACACATAGCGGCCCAAAGACTATTAATTATAATATGTGAGCTTTATATACAATACACATGAGAAACACATGAGAATGAGTACCTACACTGCCCTACAGCATTTGTAGTGGTGTTAAAAATCTTTCAGATTTGTATATTAGTATTAATAAAGTTACAGTTAAGATATTTGTTTGTTCTGCAAGAAGAACGAATGTCCTCCATCAACTTTACAGCTCTCTCGGCTACTATGTTGGATCGAGGCACATCAAGCACTGATGGTTCCTTCTTCCAGTGGGTAGAGAAGCATTTCACAGCTTCGGAACACTTAAGTTGGGATATTGCTGACAGCAGGTCTTCATAAGCCGCCTCTGCATAGTGCTGGTTTGAAAACCAGGCCCGCGACCATGTAGTTGCAACGAAATCGCAAGTTATCCTCAGCTGTTCTTGCCAGTTTGGAAGAATGAAAAATGCAATAAGCGCAAAAATGCCTCTTGAGTTTCACCTGGCACTGTGCAGTGATGGCAGCTTGTGCCATTTGATACGAGGCCATTTTTCCCCATTTTTGTAAAACTTGTATGCTTCACAAAGCTGAAAAAGAAATTTAAAGTCATCTCTCCAGCCAAGGTTCTCATACTCTGCTACCACTGCTGTGCCCTTGTAGGCATTTTTTAAATCATCATAATGCTCCATAATCTCATCAATAAATTTGTAGTTAATGTTAGGCGACTGTGACTGTATAGGAAAAAAGAAATCCAACACATGTCGTAGAACAAGATCAAGAATGTGGTGTTGGCAGCTGATGTATTGAGGTTCATCGAATCCCTTGTCTCGAAATGTTTTCTGAAGCTTGGCTACAACTCCATTCTTACCACCAGTATTTACAGCTGCTGTATCAGAGATGATCATCTGAATACCGTTCCATGCATTGTAATCATCAAGTAGGTCCTGTAGTGCTTTATATATGTTTGCAGAGGATCCACTGTCACAAACCAAAATGCCAAGTTTTAATGTTCTTTTGTCGTTTTTCAAGCACACAACTTGGTACTCAGTCTTGTCAATTTTCTTACCATCAAAATGCAAAGAAAATTTCTCTTCAGAGACCAGTTCCATGAGGCAGTTTTTAACTTTTCTGCATCTCTGATTGTTCGACGCCAGACTCCAGACTGTGATGGTGTTGGGACACAAACTCCATTCTTAGCCAGACTTTGAAGCACCCATGACGTTTTTCTGGTTGACAAAGAGTGACTAGACACTAGTTTGGCAGCAGACTTAGTTGAGTGGCGTGTTGCACGCTTTCTGGGAGATTCTCCTGGAACTGCCTCTGAGTCACCACTGCTTCCTTCCTCAGAATCCTCACTATCGCAGGAAAGTGGTACGGAGATAACTGCTTGGTTTGTCGAGGGCTCTGATGTGCTTTTGGCCCTTTTTGATGGATGGATTGTTGACATAGGAGCCACTTTCATAGTTGTATATCCCACCCTGCCATCTGATTTAATTTGTACTTTGTACAGTTGTTTTTCCTCACTACAAAGCTAATTTCCATCTGGTTTTGTTATATCGAACAGATGAGCAAGATTTTCTTCAAATACTGCATTTGGTCGCTTTCTGTGTTTCTCAAATGATGTGATAAGTTTGTCAACATTAGCAGACACTTGTTGTTTGGAAAGAACAGGAAAATTAAACTTCTGCCAAATATTCATCAATTCCTCGGATATTTTTGTTAGTCGATCATGTTGTCTTTTCAATTCATCAAAGAGTCCCAAAAATCTTCCAACGATATCTCTGTTGGAAGGCATTTTACACAATTTGTCGCAATATACAATATTAAATATTTACAGTTTTAAAAATCAAAGTCAAGCATAAGGAAGTAAGAACTGGGAACAAAATCAAGTGAAAAAATCAAAAAAAGTTAAAAGTGGTGAGGTGCTAGGTGTAGGAGGTTTTTTTGTGATCCAATGAAATAAACCTCAAAACAGTGATCTATTGGTAAAAGTTCATTAAATGCAACATCAGGAAAATTAAAATTTTGAAAAAAGCTTTTTTGTCATATACCTAATATACATATATATATATATATAAATGTTATAAATGTTATATATATGTAGAGTTCTTCGGTCAGCTATGTACGGTGTACAACAAGTTTTTTTAAATTTAACTGACTTAATATAATATAAATTTCTTCTCTTTTTCTCTTTATATGCTAATTATCATTTATTATTGTTATTCAAAAAAAAAAACACAAGATAAATAAAAAGTTTGACATAAGTAGATCTAAAAGACAGTGGTCAGCTACGCAATGCGCAAAAAAGCTTTTTTTTTTAATCTAAATTTTGAATTAATTTTTCTCCTAAATTATCATTTATATTTTCATAAAATTTTTTTTTCTTAATCAGCAATTATTTCGTCCAAGTTTTATTTATAAAACTTTTTAAATATAATAATAATTACAAGTCAAAAAAAAAGTTTTTTAAAAACCATGAAGTCAGCTACTCAACTATCAGCTATGCAACGTGTATTTTTATCATAGTTTAGATTAAAACATAACACAAATTTCATGCTATATTTATAGCTTTTATTTAGAAATGATAAAAATTGTTGCAGTTTATAAAGGTCATTCTTAAGATACCCGGTCACTTTTAAACAGTCTAGATACTAAATGTAAATTTTTTATTCCTTTGTTATCATGAATTTTTCAGCAAAAGCTGTTCACTAACAACGCTATTTTTTGTTTTCTTAAAAAAGGCGCTCAAACCAAGAGAGCTGTTTATTTCTAGCTTTTCTTTCTCATTCAGTAATATAACAGTAATTTCTAAATTGTTTGTAGCGATTGTCAAATCGCTAGCACAAGAAATTATATATTTTTCTGTTAAAACATTTTTTCTGGCCACATGTTTTGCTATGGCTCCAATTCCATCCGCAAGTATCTTTCCATGCATTGCAGCAAAAAAATACCAGTGCATTTTAATTGTATGGTTTTGTTCTAAAATTTTCATCGATGCTAAAATATACTTATTTTTAAATTGAGATGTTGTGTTGTCACTGAAAATATGAACTTCTGTAATATCATCTGATAGAAGCTTGATAATTTTATGTTTGGAACAACAGATAATTTTGTATGGTTGCTTGAATAAGAAAATAGTGCAAAAGATTTAATTTGACAATGCCAAACTACATATGTAAAAAAAGAAATGTGATTTTGACATAAAATGAGCTGCTTATGTTTCGTTTTGGTAAAAACAAGTATAATTTTCTGCCCAGTCAACTTGAATAACAGCCTTATTTGAGTCTTTTTGAATTGCTGATTCTATATTTAATTTAAATATGGATGATTGACTGCTTTTGACATTACTAAGAATAATAAACTTTGCATGCATAATTTTAATATGTGAAAATAAAACTGCAACTTTTCCTTCTTTGTTAACCTTTTAATATAAGATTTTGCTTGAGGTTTCTGCCACTGATTCCATGAAACACCTAAATCAAATTGTTTGAACTGAAGTAATAATTTATCAAAAAGACTATAAACGGCACATTCCTTGCAAACGGCATTGAAACATTGTTTTATTGGTTTTTCACAAATAAATTTCAGAATCATTAAGCTTCCGTTTTACCTGTAGAAAATACAAACCCCGCAAAAGTGATTCAAGAGCATAACATATATTTTCATGTAACATGCAAACACATATGCTATGAGGAATTGATGATGAATTTAAAAGTTCTATAATGTTTACACAATACACACCTTTTTTATTTTCAAGAAATGCGCAAGCAACTGGTTCCTTGAATGATTCCGTATTTTCAAATTGACGATATGGCTATGTTTAAAAGTTTTAAACATTTTCTAATTGAATATAAATGTTTTGAAGTTTAAAATATATTTGGCAAAACATTTTATTGCATTGAAAAAAACAAACAAAATTTGCCACATTTAACTATTTAGTTTTAGCAGTCAGCTACGTAACAGGAAGTTTATTGGATTTTTTTTAATCTGATGCCATTTTTTTTTATTACAACAAAACTTTAAAATAGCCAATTAGTTTAAGTAAATAATTGACAAGAATTAAAAAAAATAAATTAAAATTAATGAAAAAAACAAACAATTCCTTCCCACCAGTCAGCTATGCAATGTAATTAATTAAGAAACTAATTTGCTTATATCATGCAAAATACTAAAAAAATAATTGTAGATGCTTTAAAATATTAAACCAGCTTTGCGGTTGACCCATTTAAAACTAACTGCTAAAATTTTGGATTGCTACAAGATATTAAAAAAATAATGATAGTTAAGCACTTTTTCTTATATAAAATTTTATGCTTTTCCTCTTACTTTAAAAGCTAAAAATAGCTTGTTCTATTTATTTTTTTATTCTTTTATTATTTTTTTAAGACATTTAAGAATATATACTCATTGTTTAAAAAAAAAATTCCTAATTGTTATTTTTTAAAAAGAGATATAATTTATTAATCACGTGAAACTCTACATGTATACATATATATATATTATATTTATGTTTTATATATATATAATATATATGTTATTTATGTATATATTATAAATGTTGTATATATATATATATATATATATATATATATATATATATATATATATATATATATATATATATATATATATATACATATATATATATATATATATATATATATATATATATATATATATATATATATATATATATATATATATATATATATATATATATATATATATATATATATATATATATATATATACACACACATAGTGGGTTGCCAAATTATTAGGGACACTTTACTTTTTAAGTAATTTTAAAGTTTAAATGATTTTTGCAAGCAAATAAAGTGTTTTTACATAATTTTATTTTGTGTATTTTAGTTACTAATATAACTATAATTGTTTTTAAACTGTGGCAATTGTGTCAGTCCACCCTATGTGTCACAAAGTTAGGTTATTACTCAATTAGCTGTCAATTGTTGAAAAGTGTGGTAAGAGTAAGTTTAAAATTGATTTTAATTATTTATTTTTGGAACAATTTTTGTGAGTTTTTCGAGTTCATAACTATTGAAACCTAAGTATTGGTTAATAGTTCAATTAGCAATAGTTACTAATTTATTATTTTTGCTAATTTTAATGCATATATCCTGATTTGTAACCATTCTCACCTCTCATTGATTTTTTTAGTATGGGCAAGTCTCCAGACTTAACCTCAAGAAAAAGTAGTAAAGTAAAAACCTTACTTCTTCATTCTACACATTCTCAGAGAGAGATAGTAGCAATTGCAAGTGTTTCAAAGTCAGTAGTAAACCGAATTAAAAGAAAAATTGATACAAATGTGCCTCTAGAACCAGACCGTGTTAGCAAAAGTGGGAGAAAAAGGATCATTACTCTATCTTGTGACAGTAAAATTTGAGACATCTGCCTTAAAAACAGAAAAAAAAGAGTGGCTCTACTAGCTACAATGATAAACAATGAAGGAATTAATGTCTTCAAAAGGACAGTTTAGAAAAGGTTGGCTGAAGAGAATGGGTTGTTGTCCGACCAAAAAAATAAGTTTAGCTAAAGCCATGAAAAAAAATCCACTGTAATGGGCTAGAAATTACCAGCATATGACAATTGATGACTGAAGTAGAGTAAATATAATTTATAATATTGTAAGAAACCAGAAAGGTTAATTTAAAATAATATAAATAATCAATATCTGATTCATCTGCTTCTCAGATGAATCAAATTTTGATGGACAAAAGCTCATTTGTTCAACAATGCCCAGGAGAAAAGTTACACCAGGACTGCCTTTTGGAAAAGGTCAAACACCCTGTGAGCGTAATGGTGTGGTCTGTGATCTCAGCAATGGTATAGGCTGCCTTTACATTGTGTAAGGGACCATGAGGCAGGACCAGATAAAATATGTTTTAAAAAACTTAAAAATCACGTGGATAAATTTAAAAAATGTTGAAATTTATCCACGTGATTTTTAAGTTTTTTAAAACTTAAAAATCACGTGGATAATAATCACTTTTTAATACAAAAAAAGAAATTACTTATCTCAAAAACTATGAATGGAAAACTAGCAATTTTTATGTGTTATCAAAAATTCACAAATCTAATGCAATAGAAAATTTTATAAAAGAATCTAATAAAGAATATATTGAATGTTTATGCTCAGATGATCTAAATGGAAGAGAAATAGTTGGAGGTTCTTTTTCACCTACCCAATGCCTTATTATACTCGTTGAAAAAATCATATCACCTCTTCTACCAAAATTAACAACATTTATCAAAGATGATTGGCATTTCATTAGAGTACTACCTAAAAATATGGAGTACCAAAATACCATTTTATATAGTGTTGATATTTCTAATTTTTATACTAGTATTTCTCATGAACTAGGTTTAGAAGCAGTTAAATTTTGGAAGCTTTTATTTTAGAAAACATGAATTTTATTTTATAGAACAATAATTTTACTTTCAATAATGAGTTTTTCAATCAACTAATTGGAACAGCTGTGGGAACAAAAATGGCTCCTTGTATGCTTGTATAGTAGTAGGATACCTTCAAGAAGTAAAATTATTTCCTAAAGTTTTACCAAATTTCTTCAATAAAATTGAATGCAAGAATATTCAAAATAATTTCAAAAGATTCATGGATGTTAGTTTTGTCGCTTTATTAAAATCAATTAATGTTAATTTGCTGTTAAAGTGTCTCACTTCTTTACACCCCAATATCAAATATACAGAAGGACAATCTAAAATTTCATCTACGAAAACTACACAGTACCAATTTTTAAACTTTTTAGACATAACGGTTATTCTGCATGATAACAACATTATTGAAACAGATATTTTTTATAAACCTACGAATTCCCATGCTTTGTATAAATTACGATAGAGTTCACTTTAAACATACAAAGGAAAATACCTTTTACATAAACAGCTAAACAGATCATTTGTTTTGATCTAATCCAACAAAAATGAGAATCAGACTTCAACAACTAAAACAATTTTTAGTTCAATACAATTACCCAGTAGACATAATTAATAATAAAACTTTTAAAGCTCGACTACAGGGACCAGCACCTCAAAAAAGAGAAGTGAACAAAATTATACCTTTTGTAACTACAAATTTTGAAAATATTAATTTTGAAAATTTGTTAACTACTCTACATGGTATTTTAACTGATTTTAATTCATTATTTTTAATAAATTAAAATCAGTTTTTGAAAACACTTCTATTATACTATCACAACCCGAACTAAAAAATATTTTAAGACACATAGTTTTTATTAACGATGAATGAAAGGTTTTAAAATGCGTATGAAAACTCTGTAAGTTATGTACTATGTATCTTCAGTTTGTTAACCATTTTACCACATCATCTGGTAAAGTATGGTATATTAAAACTTCAATATCATGTAACTTAAAAAATATTATTTATTTTCTATCATGTAATGGATTTGATGAAAAAACAACATTGATAAAACTAAGAAACTAAGGTTAAGAACTAATCTATACATCTACACATGCAGAACAGGTATTAGTTCTGATAAATTTGATCAGCATGTTTTCAATTACCATTAAAATAAACCTTTTTTAAATTATCTCCAATGTTAAAACTCTCATATGAGAATTTACTTTTTATTTATGAAGCTCACCTACATAAACAGGGAAATGACACAATGAACATATAAACAGAAAGTAATTATTTTCACATTACTTTTGAAATTTCCTTACCAACAAGAATCAAGCTATACTATATTTTTGTTAATTATAGTTTTTTATATAAACCTTAATTACTTCCTATTTAACCTTTTATAGGAAGTTCAATATAAAGAGTTACAATTTTGTAAATCTCATACACAGCTGAGGATTTCGTATGAAAGGCCTTCTGTGTTAGAGAAAAATTTAAAATATTTGTTAAAATTTAACTAATAAATATATTTTACTCATATTAGTTTGAATAATTTTTCTTTTGTTACCTGGAACTTTTTAATTATATATATATATATATATATATATATATATATATATATATATATATATATATATATATATACATATATATATATGTATATATATATATATATATATATATATATATATATATATATATATATATATATATATATATGTATATATATATATATATATATATATATATGTATATATATATATATATATATATATATATATATGTATATATATATATATATATATATATATATATATATATATAATATATATAAATATATATATATATATATATATATACATATATATATATATATATATATATATATATATATATATATAAATATATATATATATATACAGTAGTGGCGAATCCTTTGTTGTTGATCACAGCCTTGCATCTTAGAGGCATAGATTCGATCAGGTGATCAATGAAACTTTGTGGAATCGCTGCCCAGGCCTTTTGAGTTTGTTCAAACAGTTGATCCTTATTACGAACACCTTCACGATTAATTCTGCAGTTGACGATCTCCCACAGGTTCTTGATAGGGTTGAGATCCGGAGATTGAAGCAGCCAATCCATTACCGATAGGTGGTTGTCTTAAAACCACTGCTTGACTACTTTTGCAGTGTGTTTCGGATCGTTGTCTTGCTAAAAAACCCATTTTATTGGCATATTTCATTCAGCATGAGGTAACATAACATCTTTCAGGATATTTTTATACATGAAAAGGTCCATTATTCCATCATTTCGATGTATTGGACCTAGACCGCTAGCAGAAAAACACCCCCACACCATTTCATTGCCTCCACCATGCTTCACGGTCTTATGGCAGTAACGTAAATCGAGGCGTTTTCCGGCCGGTCAACGTTCACGGCAAATGCCATCGCTCCCAATGATGTTGAACTTCGATTCATCACTGAACAGGACAATTGGCCATTTCTGCACATTCCAGTCAATATGAGATGTAGCAAACAGGAGTCTTTTCTTCTGGTTTTTTAGTGAAATCAGCGGTTTCTTTGCAGGGCGTCGAGAAAACAATCCGGCTTCAACAGCACATTGTCTGATTGTTCGGTCTGATACAGGCAGCTCTAATTGCTTTTGTATCTTGACTGATGATATCCAGGGATCCTTCTTGACGGATCTGACAATCATAGAATCCTCTCTAGAAGTGGTGGAACACGGTCTTCCACCTTTGTTATATGCTGCAACCTTTGTTATCTGCTGCTAACTTCCCTGTAAAACGATATTTGGAACATAGTCTTGATACGGTCCATTTTTTCACGCAATATTTATCACAAATACTTTTTTGTAACATTCCACTTACGTAATCGCCAATAATTTTCTTTCTTAGTTCCAATCCAAGACTGTCGGGAGACATTTTTGCACCTGAAGTCATAAAAATAATAAAAATAAATAATCACGCTTCTCAAGGCTTACCATGTTACATTTACTTTGTGATGATACAATAATGCTCTGTGGAACACAACGCCTTGGTTGGATGTGGACTGTATTGATGTAATGAAACACTTGTTGTATTTCACTTGTTGTATTGATGTTCTTCGATAAAACACTTTGATAAAACTCACTTTGATAAACTCTCTTGATAATACTGACTGATTGACTTCCATATACTGACTGAATTAAATGTCGATTTATATGTCTCTTATATAGTAAAATGAACCTGTGTGAACCTGTTCTGGAAGATTCTAGATGCTTCTTTTCGATGCTTCTGGAAGCTTCTGGATGCGTCTGGATGCTTCTGAATGTATCTGGATATTTTTGGATGCTACTGGATGCTTCCAGATGCTTCTTCTGGAAACTTCTGGAAGCTTCTGCATGCTTCTGGAAACTTATGGATACTTCCTTTAATTTTTAAAAACTTCCGTGACGTTGACACGGACCAGACTTAAGAAACTGGAATAAACCAAAAAAGTTGCACTTGTTTTGTCCGCTGCAAAATGGCACTTGTCAACTAAATTCTGCCTGTGTGCTGTCACCTGTCAGCTTATTGCTCATGTCAAGGCATGCTATGACTCCAGGCTCCTGAACTGTTTGCTGTGGTAGTACAGTTTGTTTTGTTTTCAAGACATGTAAAATTAGGAACACTTTTTAGCATTGTTCGATGTTGGTTGCAAATGTTTTGTCCAATACTGTATATATATATACATACAGATACTGTATATATATACATACATATAGATAGATATACTTTAAGTGCTGATCAAGTTATTAGATTTTAGAGATGAAAACAGTCTTTTTTAGAATAATTGATGCTGGAAACCAGAGATCTAGTGTAAAGACATCAAATTTTAACCTGTAATCCGATATTCAGTTTCATTTTTACTTTTCTTTTGTAACCTTAAAGTTAATAATTTTTTAAACTTGCTTTTTCTAGACCATACGATCTAGAAAGCAAGTGATCTGAGACTCAGAAAAAAATAGGATGAATTCAAGTTTAACTGAAAAATACAAAAATAAGCCAAAAAGAAGTAGCAAAAATATTGAAGGTATTGACCTCATCTGTGTGCAGAATAAAGAAAGCACTTGATAAAGGTCAGGATCTTGAGGCTTAAAAGAGGTTAGAAAATTTGGCGATAGTAATAATAAGAGAAAAACAACTCCAAGAACAGACAGGAAAATTGGAAAGCTGTGCCATTCCAACAGAAAAGCTTCTGGGAGAAAAATTGCTGCTGTTTTGAAGATAAAGGTGTAAAGACAAGACGGTTAACTGTTTACCAAAGGTTGCTGCAAGCTGGGCTTTGTGCGTACTGCTCAAGAAAAAAACCTCGGCTTACTGAGAAAATGAAGGAAGCATCCATAAAATCGACCCTTGCGCATAGAGAAAAAAAACATGAGGCTTGATCAAATGTTATCTTTTCAGATGAGTCTACTATCCAAGTATTAGATGACAGAGTTCAGACTGTAAGAAGAAGACCAGAAGGGGAGTTTAGGGAAAATTGCCTTCATCAGATGGTAAAACTACTCACAAAGATCATGGTGTGGGGCACAATGTCCACCCAAGGGACAAGTCATCTGAACATTGAACAGGGCACAAAGAATGCAGAAAAGTACATTAAAAGGCTCAAAACCTGTTTGAAGTTCCAAATATATGAATGTTTCCATGACAGCACCTGTATTTTTTGACAGGACTCAGCTCCGTGCCACATGGCAGGCAAGGTCTACTATTGGATGACAAAAAATTACATTGAGGTACTCCTATGGCTAGGGAGTTCTACTGACATGAATCCTAGAGAGTCACTTTGGGATCAGCTCAAGGATCAGATCAATGAAATTTTAATAACCAATAAATCAATCCTAATAGAACGTCGGTTTTGTGTGTGGTTTCATGATGATGAGAACAAGAACACGTGTGGCAAGTTGATTAGAGATAAGCCAGACCTTATATATGTTATACATATGTTAAGTTATAGTAAAATATGTAGTTGAGTTCTATATATGTATATATTAAACATATATAAGTATATATATATATATATATATAATTTTTTTTTTTTTTTTCCACCTCCTCACGGCCTATAATATATAGATATATATATATATATATATATATATACATACATATATATATATATATATATATATATATATATATACATATACATACATATATATATATACATATATATGTATATATATATATATATATATATATATATATATATATATATATATATATATATATATATATATATATATATATATATATATATATATGTATATATATATATATATATATATATATGTATATATACAGTGATGCATAGCTGTATATATACAGTGAGGCATATATATATATATGTATATGTACAGTGAGGCCTAGTTAACTAATTTTTTAGTTAACTTTTAGTTAAACTACTTTTTTTTAGTTAAATGCAATAGTTAAACTAAATTTTTTTATTCAAGTTAAACTTTTAGTTTAACTAACTTTTTTCCTAGTTTAGTTGAAAAAGTTTAACTAAATTTTTATTAACTAAATTTTTTATATATCGCCAAATAAATCGTTCAATTTCTATGCATCACTCACCTGACCAAGGACTCCAAGGATTCTGTTATTACAATTTTTATGTATTTATTTATTTAGTGCATGAACTGGACTTTTCAACATCATTTCCGCTTGGTCTGCTAATATCATAAATTCAAACTGTTAATCTAATAATCTGTTATTGTTATTGATAACATGAACAGCTTACTTGTGAACATGTGCTACAAAGATGTTAAACTAAAAAGTGATAAACCTGATGAAAAAAATTTTAGGGCTAGTTGTCGATACTGTATCAATAAAATGGTTAGCGGAAACATAAACTCATCAACAAATTTTCTCGATCACATCAGAGTAAGTACTATACAATTACAATTAATAAAAGCTATCTAATTTAGTACAATTAATAAAAAATAATACTTAAACTTAGTTTATTATTAGTTATCACTATAGTTTTAGTAGTCTATAGTTAATACTAGTAATAGTAAAAAATAAAAATAAAAATAGCAACGAATGACAACGATAGACTATATACTTACTTACTTAATACTAGTACAAACAAATACAGGTACTGAGGCTACAGTATTTTTATTTTACACATTTTTTCCTTTTGCAGGCCAATCATTCTAAGGAATACCAAAACTATGAGGCTTGTAAAGCGACGCGAGGACAGAAGCGACAAAACAATGATGACATTCATGATTATTCAGTTTCAACCAAAAAACAAGCAACTGTCGATGCAGCTTTCAAGTTACCTTTATTGCCAATGCCTAGGAAAAGTCAGAGTGAATTCAAACATCAGCTAGTGCTTATGCTAGCTGAAGATATGCAGCCATTAGCTATGGTTGAACGAGGAGGATTTCAGAAATTTTGTAAATTGTTACTGCCACAGTATACACTGCCAAGTCGTAAAACTCTTGGCAGACGATTAATCAACATTTATGAAGTTGAAAAGGAAAAACTGATAGCTGAACTGGCAAAAGCACGTTGGGTTTCAACCACTGCAGATATATGGAGTGGTCACAAAAGGTCGTTTATGGGTGTTACTATACATTATGTTCAATCTAAGACATTAGAAATGGAGTCATCATTTTTAGTTTGTCGTCGCTTTAAAGGAGCGCATACAGGAAAGGCAATCGCCAAGATATTGTATTCCATATTTAGTGAATTTAATATTGTTTCAAAAGTTCAAAACGTAGTAACGGATAATGCCGCAAACTTCACAAAAGCGTTCTCCTTATTTCAAACCACTACTGACGAATTAGATGAAGGAGACAATGCTGCAGCTGGTGCTTAGGAAATAATTCATGTAAATGTTGCTGAACTTCTTCAACAAACAAACGACGATCAAGATGACAATGAAAGTGATGAACTAATAACATCGCCTCCACATAAAAATTGCAGCAATCATTCCCTGAACTTAGTGGCTAGTTCAGATGCATTATCAGCTCGAGGAGATAAAAGCTATCAACGATCATATGACAGAGCTATGGCTAAGGTGCAAGCCCTGTCAAAGGCTGTTTCTAGGAGCCCTAAAATGAACAATACTGTTCAGGAAATTACCGGAAAAACATTCTTGAAACCGACATGTACCAGATGGTGCAGTGAGTATTATTCAGTGGCTTGTGTTGTCGAAATTGGTTTCGACAAAGTTGTTGAGTGTCAGAGAGCTCTCGGCCAAATTCCAATTAGCCAGGTCGATATAACATTCCTAACGGCATTTGTATCCATGATAAAACCAGTTGTCAATGCAATGAAACTGTTAGAAGGGGAGAAAAAATGCTGTATGGGACATCTCATACCAACGATAATGGGTTTGGAGAAGAAACTGGCTACTTGTTCAGATCCAATCGTGATGCCTCTGGTGAATGCGCTCCTTAAAGGTTTAAATGAAAGATTTGGGGAATTAATTAACAGTCATGAGTACAAGATTGCAACTATGTTGCATCCCAAATTTAAATTAGCATTTCTTCCCGATAATGAGAGATTAGAACACAGACAATTATTGCTTTCGTATGTGTTGCCGTTCAACAGCAGTATTGCAACATCTGGTTCAATTTCAGCTGCATCAACATCAAGTGCTGATGAAACAACATCAGGGAATGATGATGATGATCTGTATGGCTTTATTAGAAACATGGATTTAACATCTGAAGGTTCATGATCAAGTTAATGGTTACCTGTCGTCAAAGTCAGATGAAGTTAGCAGTCTGCTAGCATTTCCAATAGTTGCTGAAGCATTCAAAAAAAGCAATTCCACATTACCTAGCTCAGCCGCAGTTGAGCGCTTATTCAGTGCAGCGGGGCAAGTGCTGACATCTCGCAGATGAATATTGGCTGATGAAACCTTGGACCACTTACTGTTTCTAAGATCGCGTTTGATCACTAGTGACTGAACTTTTTTTAATATTTGAAATAAATTAGTTCGTGCGAAAAAAAGTTGAATTTTAGTTAACTATTTCTAATTAGTTTAAGTTAACTACTTTTAATAAAAGTTTGTAACTAAAAATTTAACTAAAGTTTTATTAGTTTTAGCAGTTTAGTTAAACTATAATAAAAAAGTTTGTGCCCATCACTGTATATATATATATATAAATATATATATATATTTATATATATATATATATATATATGTGTGTGTGTGTATTTATATATATATATATATATATATATATATATATATATGTGTGTGTGTGTGTGTGTATATTTATATATTTAAAAATAGATTAGAAGCAAATATAATTGAACTAATGCCCAAAAAATTTGAGCATCATTGAATAACTCTGCCCCTGCCCTCAAAGAATACATCTGAAAAAAAAATGACCTCAAAATGACTAAAATCAGCTTATTTTAAGCTTCTTGAGGGCAAGACTAACATAAATGTTTATTTAAATTTTTTATCTAGGGCATTAATAAATCTATTACCTTTTGCA
This sequence comes from Hydra vulgaris, assembly GCF_038396675.1. Taxonomy (NCBI): domain Eukaryota; kingdom Metazoa; phylum Cnidaria; class Hydrozoa; order Anthoathecata; family Hydridae; genus Hydra; species Hydra vulgaris. The sequence goes on from NC_088928.1 coordinate 53,921,308, forward strand.
TAAAATGGTATGGTTTTTTTTTCTCCCTAAAAACAGTATAATTTACACTTTAAGGTTATCCTGCACCTGGAAACATGTAATCCAGTACAACCTGCTTTATATCCTGCTGCCTTGTAGGAGACAATTTTTTTAGGCAATGGCTAGAAGAAATTAACTCCAACTTGAAACACCATTTGCCTTGGGTTACTTGGTTGAGTAAAAGCAAGAGATGGTGTCTCGATAAAAATACTCCTGTTGGGTAGACAATAAATGCATTAGGCTACTGTCTTGTGAAAGACCTCCTAGGCAAAGAGGTAAACAGATTCTATCTGTTGACAAGCCTTGCACCCATTCTTTTTTTATTAGGATGGCGCAGATGTAATTATAATACATTGTTTTGAGTTTAGGACGTTATGTGCTGAATCTTCTTGACTAAATGCATGGATTTTGCTTTTTATTTTGTTTTTATGACTAGGCAGCTTATTCTATTATCTCCTAATGAGGATACAGCTCTAAAACTCAGTTTTATGGTTCTGAGGCCGGCTGGTAGTCAGGTTTCCGAACTTTGTGGTAGCTCTCAGAGAGGCTGACTTCATCAATAGCTGTAATATATCAGAGCCCTAACAGTCCTATGTTGTGCATGGATGGTGTCCCTGTTCATAATTTTGGTGCGCATTGTGGAGGCTGCATTTGGAGCTCTTTGTTAAGGCTGAGGGTTTATAATTAGTAATGAACCAATTGCTTGAGCTATTAAACAGTGTACTGAGTACTATATGTGTTTGAGTCAAGTACTTTAACGAATTTAAAAATGACTAAAGTACCAAAAATTATAAAGTCAAAAAACCATTGACATCACTAAGTTCTCTAAATTTAACATTCACTAATATTTGTGGTCTTTAAAGTAACTTTTCTTCTGTTGAGTCAAATCTCTAGAGAAGTTCACCAGACCTACATAATCCTTGTGAGACTAATTTGAGTTCGGCTGTCTTATTATCTGATCTTAATGTTGGTTATTATCTTCCTTTCATTCCTAAAGACTTCCACAGTCACCTGCTTAGCCTTAGCATTTACATTCATAAGAATTTACCCATTCGTCAGAAAACTAGTTTTGAATCCACAGTCTATTTTTTTATGTGCTTTTATTTTTCACCGCTTCACTCTATCACCTTTCTCTTTGTTCTATATTGCTCTCCTTTACTTTAAGATTGCTTTCTTTTGGATGTTACTTCTAATCAAATTGACCAATCCCTCTCTCTTTATTACTCAGTCAATATTGTAGTTCTTGGTGACTTAAATGTTCATCACACTGAATAGCTTGGCTCTTGTGTCAGTGACTCAGCAGGCGTTATGGTCCACAACTTTTGCTTTTTTTTATGTCTAACTTAAATAGCCAACTTTCCAACTCCGAATCATTTACCTTTTCTACTCAACTTATGACTTGTTTCTGATCATAGTCAATGCTCAGTTACTCCACATTCACACTTAGGTGCTTCTGATCACAGATTTATGTCTCTAAAACTATTATCTAATTCTTCTTCATCAGCTGAATCATACGTCTTACAACTATATTAGAGCTGACTAGGACTCTTTCCGTGATTTTCTTTGTGATGGACCTTGGGTAGAAATCTTTCATCTTCATGCTGACAAATTTGTATATAGAGTGGCAAAATTCAAATATAAACAAATAAATTATTTATGTCAGAGTTTATAATTAGTTTAATAACTAATTAACTTTTATAACTTTACATACAAATCAATATAAAAAAAAAAATTAGTATAATAAAGAAACAATGTTAGTTTAAAATTGTGTAAATTAATGTTTGAAATACCTTTAGGAAGAATAACAACTGGTCGAGTTACACTATCTAATAAAAAAAATATAAGTGTTTTAAAATATAGTATCAAAGATTTTTCACTATAAAAATACAACAAATAAAAACTAAAACCTTGTGTATATATATATATTTTTATTTTGATGACTACATGTTGTCAACGATCACATGTAGTCAGCAAAAAAGTTGTTTTCTAGAAATTCCCAACTTGATAGTGGTTGTTTGTATCCTTTATGATAGTGAATTAGTTTAAAAATAAAAAAAATAATAGAATTATGTTGTTCATGGTCATAAATGATGTAAACACTGTTATGGAACTGATTATGTAGTTGCTAATTTCATTTGTTTTAATTGCTCATGGTTAGGATGTTCGCACTTTTTAGACACTTTCCAACTGATATCATCGGTAAACCTGTGATATGCATATAACTTTTTATCTTTATTTAAACTTATCCAATCCAATTCCTAATTATTTTATACAAGCATTTTTATATATTATAAGAGCTATGACCCATCTGACTTATTGCTCAATGATAAACAACTCTTTAGTTGCATCCTGGTATAGCCTGGTATATAAATTAAATTAGATATAAATCAATTCATTCTAAAACTAAAATTGTAAATTATTAAGATATTTGAAAATATAATCTAGATAATAAAATTATATACCGAAAACAGGGTCGAGGTGAATAAACCTTCCTATTTACCACTAGCTGTCTTAATGAGGGCCCACACTGAAAACTATTTTTAAAGTTTAGTTTTGTCTAAATTGTATCTACCTTAAGAAGAATTTGAAAAAAGTTGTCTCATAAAGTTTGTAAGATAAAAAAATTTCAATTTAAATATTCGAAGTTACTTAAAATTATGTTTTGCTTTTTTTTTCCGGAAAAATTAATATATACTTATTTCTAAATTGATCTTGCCAACCAATCCTAAAACTTAAACTAACTAATTGAGTTCATTTAAAAAAAATTTTATTGTGCCTTTTATTTGTGTAAAACTTTTGATTAGACATGATACTTTTATATAACTGGTCAACTAACTTGCAATCGATAACCTACAACATAAGTGATGTCTTAGTGATGGAGTTAGGAAAACCTTTCAATGGTTTGCAACCATTATTTCTGTGAGTTATTGTACTTTCTCAATAAGATTGATCACCAGTTAAGTTACATTATTTTCTGCTGTCATATGTGCAGCTAGTTCATAAAACTTCTTGAAGACTGGAGCAGATGTCCACTGTTCTAGTGATTTCTGAAGGAATTTCTGAAACTTCTGTTTGCCTTCTTCCATGAACCAGATCCTCCAACATTTACTGCTTTATTTTACTTCTCAAATTTACATGCCAAGGGGTGTCTGCCAAAGCTGGTTTTTGTTGATTTTGCCCGCCTTTTCATTAATTGATGCTGTCACTTTGTCATCTAAAAGAGCCATGCAAACCAGATGTTCATTGAGAGACCAGAAGTCCCTTGAAAACGCTTCAAATGTCTTGCTAGCAACAGTCTTCATTGAATAGGTAATCAGTTTCGGCAAAATTTAGAAGACATTAATAAGGGCACAAGTTTTGTGTGGTTTTAATCAACTTTTTGACATAAACAAGACTGCCAAACTGCCAAATCTGTAATATTTAGCAGCCAACATGGAAAGAGTCTTGGAAAAAAAAAAGATTTTCAGCTTTAAATGGTTTTTGCAATCTATTTTGCATGATGTGTTGGATTGAGTGCTAAAAAATTCTTGTTGCTTTTGCATCCATCAAGAAACAAAAATTCCTCAAAAAATAAATTTTAAAAGTGTTAATAATTGTTAGCTACTGCAATTTAAAAGAACCTGGTAAAAAGACGAGAATTCTTTGTTTTTCAAGATCAGACCCTGAAACAGTTTATCAGTTACTGTTAAATAAGCATCTTGGTTTATTGATGGCCATTGTTTCTGAAACCGCTTGAATAGTGCAGCTGGTGGACCTTCAGTTAAACAAAACAGAGTTATAAAAACATATAAAAGAGCAACTTGTATCTTGTATGTCCAGACCATTTCAGTTCCCAAAACTTCTTGAATGATAAGTCATGCACCCTTATGAAACGTTTGAATTCTGCAGTTGCACAGAATACGAAGCCCTTAATCTTGCAGACTCCATATCCCAACTACTTTAACACATGCATTGGTTGTGTTTTGGATTGCATTGTGTTTTTGCATTCCAACACATGCTAGAACCTCTTCTGTTCCTTTATTTAATATTGGAATAGATTTTCCCTGTAATGAAAACAGCTATCCACAAGTTCCTTTAATTTGTTTAACGGAACTTGTGGATATTGCCATCCTAATAAGACTGTTTATTTTACCATCCTAATAAGATCAACAATATTAGGCCATTTCAACGCAGCATTAGTGGATATGTCAAAAAATATTCTTTTTTCTCATCATTGTAGCAGCCTGTTGTCTTTCTTTTATTTTGGATTGTCTAATTAATATTTGTGATAATATTATTTCAGAAATCTCATAGCCAAGTACTTGTGCAACAGCTCCAACAAAAAAAAACAATACAGCTCGAAAGTCTAGGAAGTCTGAGAATACAATTTAAAGTATCTACAACATAAGGGGATTGGAAAACAATCAAATTTTTTTTGTTTGTTGATGAAGCTGTTTATGTTGACAATGTAGATGTTTGTTACATAATTTAAGTGGACTGTCACTCCTCATTTTTTTCTAACTCTAAAGATGTCAGGAACGAAAGTTCATCATCTGTTTTATTAATTCTCATTGTCATTTATTTTTCATATCTCATTTTTTCCTTTTGTTGCCTTATCTCGCTTGTTGCTACTCTCTTTTTATTTACAAAACTCATACTGCACCAAAAAACATTTCCTCTTTGCATGCAATAGAATTTTAGACCTTCTGGATATTTTTTCATCTTTGATCAGTAAATGTTGCTTAGTCAGTCAAAAATTATCTATACCCAATGGACAAAAGCAAACATACCTATATATAAATATACACATATATACATATATATATATATATATATATATATATATATATATATTATATATATATATATATATATATATATATATATATATATATTTATATTAGACTGTCCTAAAAAAATAACTTAAGAAAATAATTGCTGTTAGCCCCTTAAAAAAAAGTGACCAACAAATCTTTTTAGTTATGTAGATAATAAAATAAGATTGTATATGATGTGATAATATAATCAAATTGTAGATGATGTTGTTTAGGTAAAAAATTTAAATGAATGTAAAGACTATTTAGTAGGAGGAACAAAGTTTCATGACTCAGGGAGAGGAGCAACCATAAATCACGCTCTAGACATCCTTAGCAAATGATAAGACAATGGTCTGAGTAAATAAGTCTATACTACTCTGCTAGTTTATTAATGGCTACTATGACTAAAAATATCGCACAATACAAAAACAATCAAATAAGTAGATGGTAAAATTATAAGTAAAAATGATAATAAATGATAGTTCAAGAAATATAAAAAGAAAAAATATTAAATGTGGTACTATTTATTTATTTAATATATGTTTGTACTATTTACTGCTAATAGATGTGGTACTATTGGCCTAAACTGTTTAGTAGTTAGTAAAAGTATTTATAATAACTTGAAAACTGATAACCACCTGTGTAACATTAAAATATATAAATGTTGTTAATGTTATAAATTTATAATATAAAGCTCACAAAGTGCTAAAAATCATAGGTGTATGGGGTAAAAAATGTTGGTGTCATAATAACCAATTAGAAATAAGTAGTGGATGGATGGTGATCCCCCTCCTCAGGAATAAATTGTAATCACCAACGTTTTGGAGAGCCCAAGACCTGTACTAACGCCATTTGTCAAGGGCGTGTCCTTGCAACAGATTTCACTGCCTGCACTCTATATCACGCTAGTCAATATTGCAATATAATAGAACTACACTACCAAAGCCAAAAGTCCCAATCCCTATCCAAGTTTTAAATACAGCTCCATCATTCTTAGAGATCTCATAAGGGTGGTGAGGGATGCGTGCGGTGTGACCATAAATAAATATGTAAATACCTAGACATATATATATTATATACACTTACACTAGAAAAGACAAACATGTACACATGAATGTATGCGCAATGAAAAAAATTGAAGAGTAACTTACCATTTATTTTATGGCTGTAAGATGTTTTATAAATATAATAAGTAAATACCACTAATAAACATTGAAACCAAGTTAAGATGGTTTGTGGTTAATATGAAAGTAGTTAGTAGAAAATATGGTAGAAAATGTAGTGACCAATAGTACGAGAAATGTAAATCTTACCTGATAAGTAGAGACAATAGTTTTCATGCAAACAGACTCAGAGTAATTAAAAAATGATTAGAGAGAGATAAAAAAAATTCAAACATTAAATCAGTAGACAAAAAGTAGTGAGAAAGTAACAGATGGGACAATAAATGCAATTTTTACTAATAGCTTATAACCACTAAAAAATGTAATTTTAAAAAACAATATTGTTGATAAATGACCAAAAGAATATTTGTGAAGACTGTATAGTGCAAACCACAATAAACTAACTTAGCAATGTCAGATCAAGAAAATTAGGTAGAAATGAAAAACCTAACGAGATCGTGTTATGTTTAAACTTATCTAGTAGAATAGTTCAGTAGATTCCAACCAAGAATACATTTGTTATAAAAACATGCATCTATGTTAATCATCATAAAACATATATCTGTGTTATTCTTGTTGTGTTTGCTACTCAGTCTAATAATTCTAACTGTCTGGTGTGAGTGACTGTTAGCATTTTTTGCATATACATTATCTGGTTATTCATATCAAGGTTATCTCTTTGTTTTGAATATATCATTTTTGATTTCAAATACTTTTATAGATATTTATAATCTTGCCCTGCTTTTAGGTCTAGCCCAAGTGAGTGTGAATATGAAGATTCTTGACTTACCTTGCATTATGGAATTGTTTTGCTCTCATTCATTAGTTTTTGCCTATGGTATTGGATTTGAGTATCACCGCTGTGTGTTTTCATTGGGAGGCTTTCCAGTTTAGCATTATTATGATTTTTCTTTAGTTAAACTCTATTTTGGTTAAAAAGCATCTACAGGTGCATACATATTTCTTCTGGTGGTGTTTGTTTGTGTTATTGGGCCCAAATTGTTGATGCTTCCTTTTTGCTGAGTACAAACCCATAAAATTGCAAATAAGATGAGCGCTTGACGAAATAAATAGATTATCAGGGAAAAAATATGACCCCAGAAAAGCATGAAACATATATACATATTTAGAAAAGCATTACCATTCCTTGGACCCCAGATAACTGGCCATCTCTACAAGTTAGCTATTTGTATGTCAGGTGGTTTTTTTGTGTAAAATTTTTTCACTTTAATGCTTCTCACAAATATATGGTCTCATTCGCACATTATAACACAAATCTGAAAGAATATTCAAGGATAAGGTCAAAAAAAGATTATGAACAAAAGTATATAATAAAGAACAAATATTTGATTCACTGATATAAGATACTGTTGATGTCTACAGGTGTGATGATGAAGTGCATAAGGATCATTCCATATCAAATCACCTAATGGTCGTCAGGGTACCACCTCAAATTTGCTTCAAATTTTGACCACCCACAGTATTTATAAAAAAATTACAAACCTTAAAATTTTAGCTTGATTAACCAAATCGTTCAAAAGTTATAATAGAATAAATATTGACCAAAGTTAGAAAAATTTGAGTATCTTGAGCTTACATTAGATTTTTTTGATTTTTAACAGATCATAACTTTTTAAATAAAATAGATGATCACCTGAAATTTTTAAGGATAATAGTTTTTTACCCAAACTATTTATTTTTGTAGATGTTTTTTACTGATTTTAAACAGTTTTTGAGTTCATGTACCTCAAAGTTGCTAAATAATGCAATACTAGAAAAAATTTTGAAAACTTTAATGTGCTTCAGTACCAAAAGACAAGCTGTGCCATTTTTTTGTTACTTTCGTGTACTTAGAGTAACCACTAGTGGAAAAAATTAGAATGTGTTTAAAGTTGTTTTAGCACTTGCAGCAGTCTGTTTAAATATCACTTTTTTTAAAAAGTACGATGAATTACATTCACTTTCTAAGCATAGAAAGTAGTGTAGACAGTTAAAATAAATTACGAAACTTTATACTAGCAAGGTTCTATGTATAGATAATCACCAAAAAAAACTTAAAGACCTATACTTTATCTTATGACATGGTTTTAGCAATTTGAGTGCTATGCTTTTTTAGTTTAAAAGGATACCTAATAGCGCAAGTTATATTATATCTCAAAAAAATAAAAATGCTGAAAGAAGTGTATATACACTTAAAATACAAGTACACTAATTTCTTTATCTCAGATTTGCATAACTCATAATACTGTCATAATCATTATTAGGAAGTTTGTAGTCACGAGCACTTCTACCTTTAATGGATGGAGCACTTGTTTGACATATTACTTTATTAAATGGAACCCAACACTGAGTTGATTGTGCATCATTAGTCCATTTTAAATTTAATTTGTTTCAATGCATGAATTTTACATTAACGTCTTGGTTTTCATTAGAAATCTTAAGCACAAGCCCTATGTACCATTCATCATCTTAAAAGCATGCAATGTATTTACCAGGTTGAAAGTTTGATGAATCTTTTTTTGCCAAGTTAATATTATTTAGCAAATGAGTATTATAGTATCGCAAGAGATTCTCTGTAAAAATAATTTTTTTCCACCTGGTACAAAACTGCGACAGCTTTTTGTGCCAGGGACTGTGCTCATCTCTTCATATTGTTTCTTTAGGTTAAAATAAGTTATTATCACTTGAAATGTAAAATATGTAAACACCTTTAATATTTTTTTCAGCCCATGTAAACAGTTCATTTGGTGTGAGAATCTGATTTGCATTTACTGCTTGTAGACTTGCTTTTGCTGCTTCTCTTTTTATAGTTCCTCCTATTCTATCATATGGACTTTCCCCATGGGATGTAGCAAAGAAGTGATCCTCGGCATTTATATTGTGATCTTCAAGAGATGAAACATTAGGTTTAACAGATATTTGTAATTTTTGTACTGTGACACAGCACTATCACTGAAGTATTTTACTTTATTGATTGTGGGTAGTTTGATTTTGATCATAGGAGTAACTTTGTGAGAAAACGATGAACTGTTGTTTGGTCATAGTGAAGATGGTCAGAAATCGTACAACAGCATTCACATTTGAGTTGATTTTTTCATCTTTGTAATAAACAGCAAAAGATGTAAGGAAGCTTGATAGGCTTGCCAGTAAAACCCTTGTACAGCACCTTGCACAAGAAAAGTATAGCTCTCTGCAAAATCCATAAGAATAAGACAAGTGTGTTGATCTAATGTTCTTTTTGCCTCTGATAAGTAGGAGGATTGTGCTTCTTAGATAAAGTGGTGGTGACAAAGGTCATACAAAGTTTCACTTAGAGTTTCAATAAACTCAATAATGCTTGTTTGGACTGTGACAAATGCAGTTTAGTCAGTTGACACCCATTGTTTGTATGTTATCTGATCGTCAAAATCAAAATCATTATTTTCAAACACATTTTCCAAGTAAGTCTTCAAATTTATTTTACCGGGGCAGTTTAAACATAGATCAAACATGCAGCTTTGACTATCTATATTACAAACACATACTTTCATCAAACCTTTGTAATATATTAAATGGCCCTTAGGTAAAGCAACACACATCAACTTAGCATTTTGATGATAAGAACATACACAAACTGAGTGACTTCCACTACTGTCAACAGTGACGCACCACTTCAGCCTTAGTTCACAGAACTTGCTGAATCCAACTTTGTGTTTAGGGCATAACTTCTTAAACTTCTTAAATATAAGATAAATTTCATTTAATCGAACTAATATTTAGCGCTTTTGAATATGAACTTTTACATTATTTATATGCACAGAAACAAAGTCTTTTTTTCCTTAACATTGTCTTGTGAACTCTTTGGATTCATAAATTTCAATGACTTTGTTTAACAATATCTTCTAAAGGCTGCCCTATTTTAGCCTCAGGTTTAGCAAGTATTCTTTTTTCATTTTTCAACTTTCAAGCTTTCTTTGCAAGATGTTTTGAAACTCAAAATATTTTGCAAGTTTTTTCAATTAAATAACTATCAGGAGTTAGTGTTAGTAGTTGAACTTTTTCTTCCTTCAAACTTATTTTCATTAATTTTTTATTGCATCTAACAGTTTGTCTAAATAATTACAGTTTATAGAGTTTTGCTCTCTTTCCAATACTATATCCAATGCTGATGCTACTAGGTTTATCCTACTTGTTGCGATTTTTTAGCTTTTTGCTTTCCATATCCTAATTTGTTGCGTCTACTTACATTTTTGAGTGGAGATGTTTCCAATAAAGACGCACTCTTGCTAAGAACTAACTTATCAGAGTTTAAACAACTAAATCCTTCTTCAGCAGCTTCATCTTGACTAACTTCTGTAAGTTTGAATTCATTCATACTATTAGTACAAACTTTTTGACCAGGTTTGATCTTAGGTTGATTTGCTATTGATATGTTGACTTTACACAATCCCTTGATAATTTTTTTCTTGTAGATTTTAAATAGATCATAACATTATTTTTAAAGTGCTTCATATCTAGAAATATAAGCTTTTTCATGGTGAAAACATATCTCTTCATTTGGTTCGAAAGTGTATCCTATCATTTGAACAAAAACTTCAATATCAGTATCTTTTAGTCTTATTCTTCCTACCATTCTACAATATGACATTTTATCACAATCTTCATTTAAAACTCTTCTCACACAACATTTCTCTGACATTTTTTACTAATCTAAAAATATTAAAATCGAGGGTTAAACATGTAATATACATTAATACATGTAAAATTAAAAATACATACCTGAGTCATAGAGCTACAATCATTTTATAAGATAGAGTATAGGTCTTTAAATATTTTTTGGTAATTGTCTATATATAGAACCTTGCCAGTAAAAAGTTTCATAATTTATTTTAACTGTCTACGCTACTTTCTATGCTTACAAAGTGAATGTAATTTATCATATTTTTTTTAAAAAGTAATATTTAAACAGGCTGTTGCAAGTGCTAAAGTAACTTTTAACACATAATTTTAATTTTTTCCACAAGTGGTTACTCTAAGTTCGCGAAAGTAACAAAATATTGGCACAGCTTGTCTGTTGGTATTGAACTGTAGCACAATAAAGTTTCCAAAATTTTTTTTAGTATTGCATTATTTAGCAACTTTGATTTTTTCTAATTTTGATCAATATTAATTCAATTATAACTTTTGAACGGTTCGGTCAATCAAGCTGAAATTTTCAGTATTGTGTTTTTTCCATAAAAGCTGTGGGTGGTCAAAATTTAAAGCAAATTTGAGGTGGTACCTTGGGGCACTTTTGAAAAACTAGGTGTTTTCAAAAGTGCCCTAAGCTACTACCTCAAGTGGGTATAACCCATAAGTACATTCCCTTTAGTCGTCTAGTATGGTCTCCCTATGTTTTCGTTCACTTTCAAATTGGGTGAATAGAAAGCTAAACACACTCACTTCTTGCGCTTATGGGCTAGCACATCAGAGCCAGATGTATGACCTACAGAATGGATTTCCATTGATCAAATGTACACATTAGTCACCGTAGGCCACAAGTTATCATTCTTAGCTAAAAGAGCTATGACCCCGTACTGGTGTGAAATGATGTGCTATAAAGTGAGATTTTAGCACATAGTCAGCAACCACTGAACTTATGTGCATTGTGGACCTTCCCAAATGAATGTGTGCATACTTGTTAGTCATTAGGTTATTAAGCACCTTAACACATCCAGCGGGATAGCCTTATGTCCATTTTGTCATTATGGTGAACATTGGATGGGCTCACCAGCCACAAAGAATAAATTTTTAATTGTTTATGCGCCACAATGATTTGGAATAAATAGGTAAGAAAAAAGTTTTATAAAAGTGTAATACCTGGTCTATCTTTTATAAAAGTGTCTGGTATAAAAATTATATAGTCTCAAATAAAGCAAAATAATATAAAAACTTAATAATGATAATTTGTCGCGTTGGTTCAACAAATATCTCACAAATTTTTTTAATATTTGCAAATGAATCTTTTTTTTTTTAATGTCAAAATAAAAATAATCATAAAAATATTTTTATTTATTTTGTATTTTTATATATCAACTTAAAAAAGAATACATAAACAAACGAAAAAACAACAATAAAAAAATTATTTGAACACCAAAAAAAAAAAAAATTTTTTTCTAACTTAGATCTAATTACAAATTTTATTTTTACTTAGAATTGTGTCAAAGCAACGCAATAAACTATATAATAAAAAAGTTATTAGAAAAACTTTATCGAAAAAATTTGTAAACGTGAACATTTATCACTTTTAGTTAATAAACTTTATATACAAAAATATTTATTTTTATATGTAATTATCATTTTAAAAATTTTCATACAACTTTGCTATATTTGAAACCCAACATCCGAGCAGCTGTTGTGAAGTGATTAAAATTTAGGCTTTAGAACTAGAGGTCCATGGTTCAAAGCTGGCTCCTACCATATATGCATCATAAGTAGAAAGAAGACATAAACTTCCTAGTTATTTGTGATGCTCTGCTCAAAGACTATAAGACTACTTCATGGACCTAACTAACTGAATGAAAAAAAACTTGAAAAAAAAATATGCTCTTTTAAACTTTTTTTTTAATACTATTAGAGATTTGTTTAAGAATCTATGGTCTGGTGGCTACCTAAAAAATATATCTTATTTTAAAACTAATTAATTTTAGTGTTTATTTATTGTATAGAACAGGTTAATAGGGTGATAGCAAAGAGTTTTCAAAAATTAAATTTTTGGTACACACATTATATATATATATATATATATATATATATATATATATATATATATATATATATATATATATATATATACACACAAAAAGTATAGGTGTAATTGCTACCGACAATATCATTAGCAAATTGCTAATAATTATAATAGAACATTGAAAATTAGAGTTTTGTTTGTTTCCACAAAAATATTGAAAAATAAATGTACTATAATTTTAAAACATCAACCTATATTTTTCTTTAACTAAATTATATGAAAACTAACTTGAAACTCCATTGATTATAAAAAAGTTTTTAATAAATCCATCTTGAACTTCATACCATGGATCTGAAGCATATACTTTCACATTTTCAAACTTTTGAGCTTGATTGTTAATAACAGAAAAAATAACATCTCCATTTATTCTAATTGTGTATAAATAATATGTGGTCTTTAAAAATTGACTAACTTCAATGTTAGTCCACAAATTCAGTTTGAATGGATTTGTGTTAAAAAAGTAATTTTCATAACCATTTATTGGTGCAGCAATATGCAATGTACCATTTTTATGAAACCATATTCCAGGAGTTCTATCACCATAGTAATCAATATTAGAACCAATAGTAAAATGAATAACACTATGATAGTAGGGAACAAAATTATTAGGATAAACATCAAATGAAATTAAATATTCTTTATCAAGTGTTGGTATTTCAGCAATAATATTTCCTTTTACTAATGGTGTTGGGGTATTACCAACAATGTACTCTAAATTTTGAAATAAAAAAATTAATGCCCTAATAACTACCAGTTTTCCCTCAAAAAAAAAAAAACATGCTACACTAATTAACTTTTTTTTAATACAATTGCTTACACTTTTTAACAATTTAATTATAAATATTACATTATCAAACATTAAACATTGTGAATAAAAAAAATACTCTTACCAACTTTTCCATTTATAATCAATAAGTCAGCAATAGAACAATTTTGAGTATCATACAAAAGATCCGATGCATACACTTTTACATTTTTAAAGTTTGTTGCATTGTAGTTTTCTACTCTATGTATATTGACTCCATTCAAATCAACAGTCAACCAATATTTACCATTTGACAAAATTTGACTTATCATAACAAAAGACCATTCATCTAAAGCAAGTGGAGGTGTTTCAACGGAGTAATTAACATTATTTACTGCAACAAAAACAACAAGCTTTCCAGAGCCATCTTCATGAAACCAAACACCTGAACTTCGATCACCATATTCTGCAATATTGTTCTCCAAAGTAAAACGAAGAACATTTTTTAATCCTTTAGAATAACTTTTAGGTTTTAGATTAAAAGATATGGTGTACTCATTCATCATAACATTGAGAGTTCCAAGATATAAACCTTTTGCCAGAGTGAATTCTTTTCGATAATTTATAAAATCTAAATAAAATGTTTCAGACTTATTTAAAAAAAAACATAAGCACATTTTAAAAACATAATTTTTTTGCAAAAGTCTTTTAATAAATACTAGTAATACATAACAATCAACAGTAAAATATAAAAATAATAATAGAAGCCTGATTTTAACAAGGTTATGTTTACATTTTTGCAATACTTTTAAAAAAATGTAATAAAGCTTTATAAGAAAAAAACACATCAACAACCCTTGTTTTATTATGTTAATAAGGTTGTTAATAATAAAAAAACAAACTCACTATGAGAGGTAATCCAATGTTATTTAGGGTTGTAGCTCTCTCCTCCCATAATGTTTATAAGTTTCATTACGTAATGAAACCAGGTTACAACACGTGCAAAATGTTTGTTAATCATACATGACAAGACATATCATTTTTACGTAACAAAATGTAATGTTACAAAACTGTTTTGTAACATGTTTATGTAATGACATGTAATGTATTTACTTTTACATAATGCGATGTATTAAATGTATGTTATTTTTACGTAACAAAAAGTACCATTTTTAATCTTACAAGAAGTAACATTGTAATGTGTGGTTCCCTAATATTTTATAAATTATTGTTTTTTATATATACAAATATCTTCATATATAAGTATATGTAAATATATACAAGTATATGTAAATATATATAAGCATATGTAAACATAGATATATATTTGAAGTAGAGTATAAAATAGTAAATAGATATAACAATAGTAAAAAAATAAATTAATCAAGCATAACAAGTAATACGTTATAAACACAGTAGTAGATTTAACTAATTTTAACATTAAAGAAATTTTTAGCTAGACTGATGATGACACAAAATATTGGTTGAAACTTTATATTTATTTTTGCTTGTGGGTTTATTAAAACTTTAAAAGCGCAAAAATAAATTTTCATGACAGTCATCAATTGAAACTGAACAATTAACTTTTTTTTATAGAAAAAAGAAATTTAAAACCCTGTCAATTTTTTCTTGAAACGCTGAAGTATTCTTTAACTTACCTGAACTTTACTATTTAAAGAATTAAATAGTAAACTTACTATTTAATTCTTTAAATAGAAAGTTTGGATAAGTTTAAAAATACTTATGGTTAAGTTAAAAATCTAACTTTTGTATGTTCCTACTTAGTAATTTAATGATTTTAGGACCAAAAAACGCACAGATTAAACCTACAAGCGTAAAGACCTTAAAATTAAAAATTTCCTACCCAACCTAAGCTTATTAAGACCCCTCCTCCTCCCCAGTAACCAGTTGAGAAAGCTATTTTACAATGAAAAATAAAATAAATATGGTATTTAGCATTGTGGCAATGATAAACAAATATTTACTGTGTTATCAAGTTTATTTAATTATTATTTAATTAAAAATAAGAGAATGTAACCTTGTTATCAATTGTAACCAATTGAGACATAACGAAACGAGTAAAATGTTATAGGGACTCAGGTCTTGCTTTCAGACTGGAGGTAATCCACTGTTATTTAGCATGGTAGCCCTCTTATCAAGAGAAGGAAAAAAACACATTTAATCTCTGTTTTATCAATATCATGTAAAAAGTGAACTGATATAACTAAAATGACTGAGAGCGATACAGAATTAAAGGATATAGTTGATAAATTATGCAAAGCCACTAACATTTCAGCTCCTAATTCAACTTCAGGCAGAAAAGCTAGTGCAACATCGCCAGATTTACTAGCTACAGCAAGAGTATTAAAAAAGATTCTAGATGAAAACATCCCATTAAAAAATCAGCTGAATGAACCAGAGAAGAAAAAAATCGCCTAAAACCTGCATCTTTTTGGAGTAACTTTCCGAAACCCACATCCACACGGGACATGGTCACTGTAGTATAATATGGGAATATAAGACTCAAAATAATCAATCTTTTCATTGTTTCTCTAACCACCATCACAATTACACTAAAGGTTATTATGAGAATCTATATATAGACTATATATAGATAGCATGGATTGGTCTCAACTATTCGAACCCTGGGATTGTATTCAACTATGTTACAAATCATTCTTATCAATATACAAAGAAGCATGTCAATTGTACATTCCTATTAAAACAAGCAAAAAATATATGCACCAAAATGGTTTGACTCAAAAAAACTTGTTTGGGACAAACATTGTGCATGGTACAAATTATATATAGTATCTAAGATGTTGAACACAACTATAAACAGCATAATTGAAAAAAAAAACAACGGAATATCAAAAAATATGCAAAAAATTATCTAACCATATAAAGAATAAGAAATAGTGATTCGATTTGCCATTAATTAATAAGATAAAAAACGACCCTAAAAACTTCTTTATGTTAAATCGAAACTAAAATTAAACTCGAATGTCAATTTAATACAACTCAAACACATCAACTTAATCACCAACAAAACTACAATAGATAATATATTTAACAAACACTTTTAATCAGCCTTCACAAATAATATAAATAATGAGCTTCCGGAATTTGAGAACCGTTCCTTTCAAGCAAACAATTACGCAAATCTTCTTTTTTATAAAACCACAATATTACAGAATATGAAAAGTTAAATATTCACAAACCAATCGGAATTGATAGCATAAATTTATAAGTTCTAAAAAACTGTGCAATGTCACTTTGTATTCCAATAAAAATAATTTTCATGAAAAGCTTTAATTCAAGTTCATTACTAAGGCAATGGAGCCAGGCAAACGTTATGCCAATACACAAATGTGGTAGTCAACTTATTGCAAGTAATTACAGGCCAATTTTGCTCTCATCAATCATAAGTAAACTAATGGAAAGTATAATCCGTGACTTCATGATGAAACATTATCATGTCGCAACAAACATAGTTTTGTGAAAAAAAAGAGCTGTTTGACAAATTTGCTAGAGTGTCAAAACTTTATTAGTACTGCTTTAACTAAAAAACATCCAGATGACATCCTCTTTACTGATTTTCCGAAAGCATTCGACACTGTATTGCATAAATACTAATAAATTTGCTGCATATATAAAATCTTTCTTAAGTAACAGACAACAAAAAGTTGTACTTGGTAAAAACCAGTCTGATTGGAGTACAATGTGTTACACCAGAAGTGGTACAATACAAGGACCAATACTTGGACCGCTTTTATTCACAATATTTGTAAATGACCTTCCTTGTCAATTTTTCCACCTAATTAAATTATATGCCGACGATAGTAAAACTTATGTTGAGCTGGACAAAATCGAAATACTAAGAAACAAATTACAAAATTATATAGATAAAATAGCTAAATGGTGTCATGTATGGAAGATAAAACTTAATATAAGTAAATGTAAAGTAATGCATTTTGGTAAGTATAATCAAAAGAGAATTTATACTATCTTTGACTACGATCATAACATTATATTCAAGTTGAAGGTTTAGATACAGAAAAAGATCTAGGCGTTATGACATCGATGGAATAATCATCATATCAATTACTGCACCAACAGAACTAACAGAATGCTAGGTTTAATTAAACACACTTTTGAATTCAGCACCATGAATTCTACACCACTGCAATTGCTGAAAT
This sequence comes from Hydra vulgaris, assembly GCF_038396675.1. Lineage (NCBI taxonomy): Eukaryota > Metazoa > Cnidaria > Hydrozoa > Anthoathecata > Hydridae > Hydra > Hydra vulgaris. Next base: position 53,938,995 of record NC_088928.1, read on the forward strand.
TTTGTTTAAAACCTTTGTTCAACTGCTTATATGCAGCACCAATCTGGAATCTATCAAAGAAATACAATATACCAGCTCTTGAAAAAATTCAAAGTAGAGCAACTCAAACAAGAAGCCTCTCACATCTAAGTTATGAACCACGATTAGAAAGGTTTAATATTACAACGCTAAAAACTTGTAGGCTGAGAGGAGATATAATAGAGTGCTTTAAAATTGCCCATGGTTAGGGATGGCAAAAATCCCGGAAATTCTCAATCCCGGGATTTCGGGATTACAAATTTGTCCCCGGGTAATCCCGGGATTGAATGAAAAACTTACAATCATAGAAGATAAAGCCTGCGAAGAACTTTTAATTATCAAACACTATTATATGATTAATTTAACTGATGAAGTAAAGTAATTTAAACTATAAATAACACCTTTAAACGATAACACAAAATAACAATGTTTAAAAATAATACAAGTATACATTAATATATAAGAGTTATAATTCGTTTTGAAAGCTCCACCTTAAAAAACTCAAAGTGTCCATCATTTAATCATTTAATCGTGTTCGATTTTTAGAGCATAAAAACCCAGCGGCTGAGAATGCTCGTTCAGACTCTACACTTGTTGGTCGTATAGATAGAATATAGTTATACACTTTTTGAAGGTGATCACCTCTTGTGCCACCACTTTCAAATAAAAACATTTCTTTTTGAATCTTAGAAGTTATACTTTCTACCCTTGTAGGTGTTGTTCGTATAGCTATCAATCCTTTTTCCATAACTTCGTTTAATTGTTCACTAATTGTTTTGACTTTCTTACCACCTTCGTCGCTTCTTAAAACCTGGTTTAGCTGAACATCACAACTGCTGTCTGCTGCTGATGCTATATCTGCGGGATGAAAACGCTTTATCATGCTTACTATAATCTTTTTATTTTGATTACTTGTATTTGGTACAAAAACATCTGTGATTTTCGTTGATGTAACCTGGCCATTATGAAGATAATAAACTAAGCTACTTAATGGTGTTCTCCTCTCTTTAATTCGGTGACTCAAAGCAGCATACAGTTTATTCCCGATTTCAGATTTTCGTTGTTTTATTTTGGTCAACATAAACTCTAATGCAATGTCAGCTGTAATTAAAGTTGCGTCTCGTCGACAAAGTGCTTCCACAGTGGCTTTAACAGGAGTCAAAAGTGCTACTAAATCAGATACAATTTTATATTCATTTTCGTCCATCTTAATTGAATCGTCAATTTTGGAATCCAATTCTAAATCTAGAAATGCCTTTTTAACACAATATTTTAATTTGTCAAATCTTTCAAGCATAAGCAATAAGCTGCTCCATCGGGTTTTACAATCCATAATCAAATGACCTTTCCAAACTCAATTTTTACGTACTTTTGTAAATAATTTTCATTTTTGGTTGGGGACCTTTTAAAGATTTTTACAATTTTCCTGACCTTTGTTATAACAGGTCCAAAAACTTGGTGTTTAATAGTAACCTCAGAGGTTTCATTAAACAAAAATGAATTATTTGAATCTTGAATACAATCTTCCTTTTCAGAAGTATAGTCATTAATACAATCATTATCTTTTTCTTCATCACTGTGGTTCTCTAAACTTGCAAAGGTAGTGTGCTCATCATCTAAAATTTCATCGATTTCCAAGTAATTGGGGTCATTTTTATAAAGAACTGATATTACTGCCAGCTGTAGAGCGTGGGCAAAGCATAGTTGTTGATCACTTTCTATAATTTTTCCAAGTTTCTTCATGACGCTTGCACCATCCGTGGTAATACCAATGATATCGTCCTCAAGTTTTATTTTAAAATTGTTGAGTCTTTCGTTTAGAAGTGAAACGCACTTTTCTGCTGGCTTAGATCCTAAAATGCGAATCAAACCTAAATTCCAATAACTTTTCAACTCGTGTACATTCACATTCATGTATCTGCAGTTTCCAAAAGAAGTCCACTCATCAAGCGTTAAGGAAAACTTGAAGCCTCTTGATATTTGATCAATTATTTCCTTTATAACTAGTTTTTTAACCTGTTCATAGTAGTCTAACACCATTTTTCGAATAGTGTTTCGTGATTTTGGGACATTTTTAAAGCCTCGTGCAACTAACCCAGCTAGTATATCAGAAGAGTTGCAACTTGTATTAAATGATATACCATCTTTTGCTGCCATACGGGCAAATACTTCAGGTAGGCATTCATCTTTTTTCAATGTTGTTGGAAAATAACTTGTGATTTTCGGTTTTTTATTTTTCGGTTCTAATAATTCTTTTGAAGTTGAAGGTGTTGTGGATAAACTTGATTCCTGCGATGTTAATTTAATTTTATGTATGGAAAGTAAATGGGTATAAAGACCTTTCGTTGAACCACCAGCAATTTTTAACATTTTTTTGCATGTAATTACTTTGCATAAGGCTGTTTCATCTGCTCCTTTTAAAAAATGTTTCCATATGAGATTTGTGCTGTTGAATTCAGCGTAGTTAGTCATGATATTAGGCTAATTTCTATCTTATTGAAAAAAAAAAGTTATATTTTAAGCTATTTATTGACTAATTATCTTTATTCATAATTCAAAATGAACTTATGTGAAAACAATTATACTTCGAATTAATAAATAAAGTTTATTTAATATACCTTCCGTATTTGATAACTTTTAATGTTAAAGAACTTGTGACAATCACGCCAACGTTAAGAATTTAAAAAATAAAAGGAAAACATTGCATGGAGAATAAGCAGCTCAACAAATTTTATAGCGAAAATTTAGACATTTTAAATAAATAAAGTTTAATCAATTTTTGTTTTTATTTATTGTTTATTTTTTCCCGAAATCCCGGGAAATTTTAGAGACTAATCCCGGGATTTCGGGATCATGAATTTGTCTGTAATCCCGGGATTTCGGGATCATGAATTTGTCTGTAATCCCGGGATTTCGGGATCCCGGGATTGCCATCCCTACCCATGGTTTTATAGATCAAAATTCAAAAACTACTTTTATGTCATCTGATAATTGTAAGTCTCACTTAATCTTTCTTTTATAATGGTCAGTTTAATTTCTTAATGATCCTTTTTTATTATATAATAAACTAACACACTCTAAAATGTTTTTAGGCGTGTCAAACATTTGTGTTTGTTTTTTTTCCCAATAAAATAACTTTATTTTGATATTTTTTGAAATAAAGAAAATTCCAGGTTTTTTAATAAAATGATTAAAATGAAAATAAAATGAGGAGTATAAAAAATAATTACCTAACTAATATTAGATAAATATGATGGTAATTTGGTATTGTTTGCCAAGCTTCTCTTACTTGGTGTGGAGAAGAGAATTTATAATTTAAAAGACAAGCAGTTGTTAAAGCATATTTCACAAGTTTGTTCTCTATATCTATTGAAATATCTTTATTTTTTGTTTCTTTCATTATTTAATGATCTGATATAAAAGACCAAAGTAAAAAACTATTTTTCGATATTCATAAGTCTAAGTTTATACTTGTATAGGTACATCAAGTAAAATAAAATAATATTTACTGTAATATAAAACTTTACTAAAATAAAAGTGAGGCTTCATAATCATGGTTAATAGAGCAATCTGCAGAAAAAATCCCATTCAATTCAAAAAGGAACTAATAAAAGAATGTTGTCCATTCAAGGGAGGATTTCATTTTTAATAGAATAGCCACTGTATGAAATTGTCTTCCTCTATCTATTGTGTTATCTACATCAGTGAAAACATTCAAAATATGACTAGACGAATATATTGTAAGCGAATATATAGTCACCGGCGTTTTAGAGTGTGCTTACTACACACTCTCATTTAAAATTATAAAAATTTTGATTGTTATGTATAAATTATTATATAGAAAGTATTTTGAATGTTATTTTGTTAAATTTCAGCAATAAAAAGTTATTATTAATACTATTATTATTATTATAAGACTTAACACGATTATTTTGAGGTAATTTTTTAGAGAAACTTCAATTATAAAAGACACATATTCCATCAATTAAAAATTCTTTACTAAAATACCAACAGTCACATCAAATTAAATTTATTATAAAAACTTTTTTTTTTAAACTTTTTTTACCAGCAATATTTAAACTAAACTTATCTTGATGTTTCATCTCTAAATCAACAACTGAAAGAAGAGTAAAATAAAAAATAAGTAAATTAGTTTAAAAAATTAAAAGAAAACTCTTTTTAAAACTCTTTCAAATTAATTTTTTTAATCTTTTTAACTTTTATAATGGCAGAGTTTGTGTGCATATAAATAATTATTTTCAAAGATCTGATATTGAAATTGATTTTATTGAAAAACCTTAGTTAGAAATAATTAATAGAAAACCAAAATACAACTGTATTGTAGTTAGAATTTTGTATCATCACCTATGTGTAAAACTTTAGAGTAGTTTCAATTTTGAAAGGTGGATTATATATTAAAAATTCAAAGTTTAAAACTTAAACTTCAAAAGTAATTAAAAAGAATAAGCTTTTAATTTTTTTAACTAATGCAGTCCCAACAAGGTTGGGAGTAATCACTATAAAGTTAGGAGTTATAAAAACAAAGAACGTTGTTAAAGAGCAAGGTTGACAGAAGACTTAAAAAGTTGTAGGTTGTATTAGTTGAGGAAACAGAAGAAAGGAGAGAGAGCCAAAGCATTGATGTGAGGGGTAAAAAACTGGATGAATAAAAGTTTTAGAGTATAAAGGGACAGAATCAGTAAAATCATGCATCTTTGCTCAATGATGAGTCAAGCAAAAAAGTATTTTGGTTGATGGAATTAAAAACAATAGCTTGTTTGAGCAACAACCATGATAGAATTTGTAGAAAAGAAAAAGAGATGTAACATTACAACAATGAATGAGTGGCTTAGACTTGGCAAATTCAGTGCAGGTCCAACTACATTTAAAATGCATTTTTGGACCTTTTTTAAAAGAGAAAGAATCATACGAAGAACTAGCCCAAATATTACAACAAAATTCCATATAGGGACGAACAAGAGATTTGTTGAGGTAGATAATGGTATCAAAAGTAAGATATGGCAAGCACAAATGATGCAATCTTAGCACATTCTAGCTTAGCAATTGTAAATACGTTTTCTATGAGAGGCAAGTTAGTGGCAAGTAGGCATGAGTAGTGATAATTTTGAAGGATAATCTTAAGATGCAAAGTAGAAGAATAAGTGACACCATTTGAAGCAAGTATATGAAAGAAAAGTAGCATGCAAGACATTAACAAGCCTTTCATATTTCAAGAGCAATAGTTCTTGCCTTGCTGCCTCCATTTAATGTATGATGGAATCTTTCATTTACAACAGTAACAAAGTAAGTTGTAGAATGAAATCAAAATTTATACTGATTGTCAGAGAGTTATAGATTCAAACAATACATTTATTGATTAAGGACAAAAAGACCTTGTTACTAATAGAGAGAAGACTAATTGTAATTTTTGAAAGGGCCAGAGTGTCAGTAAATAACTGAGTTTCATTGGAGTTTAAATTCACAAGCCTCTGCAAGCCCCAATCTGTTACAGAAGTGAGCAATTTTAATAAACATACATTGGTATTACTCTGTTAAATTCTTTTAGTTCAACTAGGTAATACAAAATTTATAATCACTTAAGAAAAAAACAGATTGTCCACATGCACTCACAGAAAACAAAGTGTCAAAAGACTTTTTTTAAAGTTTAAATATTCATGTATGAAATTATAAACAAAAAAAATAATTATTGATTACCTTATTAATATACAAATTATAAAAGAAAAAATATTAGAAAAAAAGCATGTTTCAAAGTTAAAGGGTAGCCCATGACACATAGCTTAACCATTCTATTTTTTTACTTTTTTTTTTAATAGTGTGACACAAATATGATATATAATTATATAGCATTGGACTGTTCTCAACGCATTTAAAAAAAATTGCTTTAAAAATTTGCTTTTAAAAATTGCCTCTGTTTTATAAGAAATGGAAATAAAAATGTCATCATTTAGAAATATAAACATTTGCTCTTTACTAATGAAAATAAACACTTTGAAACACTTTTTTCAAATCTAAGGCTTTTTTATTGAAATTAAATAAATTATTATTATAGTTTTATGTATTATGTTAAATTTGTTAACATTTATATAAAAAAAGTTTCTTATTTTATGTAAAAAGATTCTGTTGACCAGAAACATCCTCTAAACATGTGTCTGATACCACCCGATTATACCTCATTCACAAATACTAGTTTTAAAACTAGTGACTTAATGTATTAAACAAACTTTTTTTTTTTAATAACTATTGTAAATAATTATATCTTTAATCAATAAAAAGTTACTAGTTTTCATAAAAATTAGGTATATTAATATGTGAATCAAATATGATGATACATCTCTCATCTTTTGACTAGAAACATAATATTGCACTCCCAGTCAATTGCTTTGGCATATTATGATATTTTGCATGTACAATATTTTCACTCAAAAAATGTTTTTATAGTATTTAAAATCACATAGCTTCTTTATTTTAAGCTGTACCTTAAGTGTCCGAAGTTACCCATTGACCGGGGCTCTCTGACTTTCCCTATATACATTATATATATGCTTTTATATATAACCCTCAGAATTAAGAAATATAAGATTGGCAATAACTTGCCAACCTCAATCTTTTAGAGGTCAGCAGCAGGTTCGCAAAAATAATTTGATGCAAAGGTCTTACCTTAAAACATAGAAACGAGGTTGGAAATTTTTTGGTGACCTCAAACACTTTTAGGTCGGCAGGTAGGTTGGCATGCCAAATGCCGACCCTAATTCCGAGGGTTGTATATACATATTATATATATGTTATTTATATATTTATATATACACATTATATATGATATATATATATTACATATGATATATATATATTATATATGATATATATATTATATATGATATATATATATATTATATATGATATATATTATATATGATATATATATATATATTTTATATGATATATATATTATATATGATATATATATTATACATGATATATATATATATATTATATATGATATATGTTATGTGTATATATATATATATATATATATATATATATATATATATATATATATATATATATATATATATATATATATATATATATATATATATATATATATATATATATATTTATCACCAGCCAAGAACTAAGAAGCCAGTTATGACTTTTTTTCTATTTATTACTAAAAAATGGTCTTTACAATGAAATCTGCGTTTTGAGTGATTCTAGTCACCAAAATCATAGAACCAGAAGGCTGTATGTCTAATAAAGTGATGACTGTTATTATCAACTGGCTGTATATCCTTTGACCAATCAGATTAGCCAAGACTTTTTTCACGCTGTTAAACAACTGGTAACCCTCTATTGTTATCACATAACTGTTCAAATTTACATTAAAGATTCTGTACGTAAGCATATTCAAAGTCTTCCTAGAATCGACAGTCACTTTTGTTGCAAAAATATAAAACAAATACATTCAAGAAAATCTGAATATGAGCTCTTTGTATGAGAAAGATTGTGAAAAAAGCGTTTCTGACAATGTTATTCCTTAAAAAAAAGTATATATAGATCAATATTTAGCACAGAGTTCAAAATTGAAGTTCATAAACTAAAAAAAGATAGTGATAAATGTGAAAGTATGAATATGAATATAAAATTCATACAAAAAACTAAGCTGAAACTAATGAAGAACGTAATTGTGATAGGCTCAATAAAAGCAAGTGTGTTATTTGCTTCAATACAAAAAAGGTTTTCAGCCTTCCAACAGTAAATGTTTCAAACTTTTTTTACAAACAAAAGACTCTTTTTCATTTAATTTTCTTTTAACTTTAACTTTCATGCAAAATCATCCACAAATTAAAACAACAATTTAGTAATTTTGAGAGCCAAGACATAGTGTTATCCAGGAGATAGATAGTTTACATCGTATTATTGAAAGAAATATGGAAGTAGCTGAAGTTTACAGTCCAATAGGCCTTGTCAGAATTCTAAAATACATACCTTAAAAGAATCCAATCAAGTTGATTCAAATTAAAGAGCCGATGATGAACTTTCAAACGATTGCTAAGAATTATAAATTGCTTAAAGATGTTTGATATGCTAAAGTAAAGATACTTAAATACTCAGCAGATAAGCCATATAGTGTTGAATAGTTTAGTTTTGAATGGAAGTTGGAAAATATTCTTAACTATAACACCAGACACTAAAATTCAAATAATCAAAAAATTGCAAACTATATAAAGGTGCTTAAAATAAGTAAGAAATCTCAAAAGAAAAAGTAAAAGATCTAAAATCGATATTAAAGTTCATGCCACTTCAAGACAAAGAATATATGTCATCAGCCTTACAAACATTCACCTAGTTTTTAAAGTTAACTGTTATCAATTTTTGTTTCCGGCTATCTTTTATTGTACTTTTTACAAAACTATATCAAATAAAAAAAATTATCTTATAAATTTTAATTTGCAGGCTGTTTTCAATAAAAACAGAATGTTTGGATTAGTCTTTAATTTATATTTACTACCAGCAATAAATCACATTACATTTGCAACCAGCTTAAAAATACATTTGCAACCAGCTTAAAAATTGTAACCAACATAATTAAGTATATATACATTTTTTTAATTCTGAAATTAATTTTGTATTATTTATTATTTGTACAGTTTTTGCATCAACAAAACTGACCCTTGCAAACAAAAAATTGTTTAGCTAACTTTTTTTGGTTTAATGCTTTTCAAAACTGCATTAAAATATTTAAAAAATAATTTACCATGAAGGGCTAACAACTGCAAAATAGCGTAAAAATAGAGTTCAAGTCTCACCAAAACTGGAAAAGCAATTTATTTATAGTTTGCCTAGAAAGTTTATTTTAAAACTTTCTAGGCAAACTATAAACAAATTGCTTTTCCAGTGTTTTTTTAAATTCCAATTTAAAAAAATTACTTCTTAAAACATGGGAGGAGACATTTATTATAAAAATATATATCAGTCCTGATAAGAATAAAAACTTAAAGTGTAATTGGGCTTTCAAAATCATTGGCATTTAAAAAATATTGTAAGTTTTAATTTTTCCAATTTAGGTTGATTTTTGTTTCGCACCATAGTATAAAACTAAATGCAATAATACTAAATTATACATAACTATAATAAAACAACTGTTTAAAAATAAGCATTTAAAGGCAAGTCACTCTAAAATTAAATTGTTTATTCATTTTATGTAAAAAATTCCCATATTTTTATGAAGAACCCCACCCACCTCCTTCCTGTTTATTAAATGTAGACTTAAACTTAATCACCCGAGAGTAATCATATATACCGCTTTCTGAAAAACACTGTTTATTAAAGTTTAAAGGAATACAAATCAGAAGGCTGCATGTCCACAACTAGGTTCAGTTTTGCAACATTTTTAGATTGAAACCACACTTTCAAACAATGTTTTATTACTTCTAATAAAAATAAGACTTAATTTACTATTAGACTTGAAAATATAATTATTTTACAAAAAGATCAACAGTCAATATTTGTGCCCTAAAATTTGAAAATTGAATTACTCTAAATCACAAAAAGTGGAGATACGGCCTCTTGATTCTCGGCTGATGATATTTGCTCTGAAAAAATCTTCTTGTATCATTAGTGTATCTATTAGGTGGTGTAAACTTTTGTGAATGGTTTCTAAAATATTTTTACTTTGAAAAAGTAAAAAAATCAGAAAAGTAAATCAACAAGATTATGCACAATTTCTTAAGTCTTGAATAGATCAAACTAAACTCTGCAATACTCAACATTTTTTGCAGACAGTTCTGGTAAAACAATTTTGGACTTTTTTTATGCAACTTACATCTTTTAAAAAGTGAAAACTTAAATCTGGAGGACAAAATTATAGCACTGCTTGCACATAAGCTTCATAGGTTTTTTTAAAAAAGTTGAGAACTGCAAGTGATGAAGGATTATAAAAGTAGGTTAATACAGGAGTACCCTTTTCCTAGACCATATGATCAAGAAAAAAAGTGATGAGTCCCAGAAAAGAGGGACAAATTCAAGTTTTACTGAAAAATTCAAAAATGAGCCAGAAGGAAGTAGCAAAAATATTAAAGGTATTGACCTCATCTGTATGCAGAATGAAGAAAGCACTTGATAAAGACAAGGATCTTAAGGCAAAGAGGATTGGAAAATTAGGCAGTAAGAGAAAAACAACTGCTTGAACAGACAGAAAAATTGTAAAGCTGTGTCAATCCAACAGAAAAGCTTCATTTAAAAAAATTGCTGCTATTTTGCAAGAGGAAGGTGTTAAGACAAGACGGTTGACTGTTAATCCAAGATTGCTGGAAGCTGGGCTTCAAGCTTACCGCACAAATAAAAACCTCGACTTACTGAGAAAAATAAAGCAAGCAAAAAGTCAAAAGTCATCTTTTCAGATGAATCTGCCATCCAAGTATTAGATGACTGTGTCCAGACTGTAAGAAGATGACTAGGAGAAAAGCTTGGTAAAGATTGTCTCCATCAGGTAGTAAAATTCCCCACAAAGATCATGGTGTGTGGTGCAATATATACCCAAGGGACAGGCCTTAAAGTTATCAACTTGCTAGTAACGTAACTTGCTAGGATAAATTATCATACTTGCTAGTAAAGTTGCTAACTCTATCTGTTACAAATCATCTTGGCACTCCATGCCTAAACACAATGTTATCAACCAATAATTCTGCAATTGTTGTTGTAACAATGGTAGATACTGTAAAAGCTTCCAAATACTTGGTAACAAGGAGCCAAAAACTGCTATGTAGCGGTTTCCTCTTAATGATGGTGGGTATGGTCACAGAAAATTAGCTGCAATATCACCCCATGGTCCTTCAACAGGAATCATTAGTAGGGGTGCTTTGCTCGGTGCCGGATTCCGTTTTCATTGAGCACAGTTGGATCTCGATTTCACCCAAGTTTGTATGTTGTTGTACATACCAACTTAAAAGTAATTGGTTCTAATCTTTTCATAGGTTTTTATATGAAAAACCTATGAAAAGATTAGAACTGTGATGAGTGAACTCCACATGGTTTATTGTGGGCCTAGGTCATTAATTCAGATATGAAAGACTGCGGTACGACCAACTGGGTGAGACTTTTTGAGGCTTTTGATTCATGATGAAATAGCAAACCATTCTCATCTAAGTGATAGTTACCTTCCAATGCTAAGACTTTCTTTGTCTCCTTTAAGTCTTCAGGTAGTTATTTCTTGGCTAGATATGACACTAGGTTGGCACAATAGGGATCATTATGTTGTTCTTTAATAACTTTCTCAAAGTCTGGAAAAGCTAAAATGGGTGACGTAATAAAGGAATGTTTAAGAGTATTAAAAATGTTAGTAACACTTACCAATATGTATTACCAATAAGTTTTGTATTATTGGCAATGATGTAAAATACTCTATTTATGAATACTTGGATAAAGATTTTTTATTTTTAAAAGAAATATGGCACAATTCAAGTTCACTAAAGTTAATCATATCTTTAATTACATCAATCATTAAAAATTTAAAAAGTTTGTGAAATAAAATGAATGTATGATGACTAGTGTAATAATGACAAAATTATTGAAATAGAAAGAATGGAATAAAATCTAAGGAACTTTAGCAATAAACCATTTTTATTGTATACTACTATACTATTTATTTTATCATTACATGTTTGCAGATTTTATTTTGAAATGGTGGTAAAAAAAAATAGATTTTGTAGATTTATATTAAAAAAACTTGATTTTTATTTAAAATCTTTAACCATATTAGAAAATAGTGAACTAGTATGCAAGATAGCCTTTTATAAGGTAGATTATACTGCCATTTTATTTTATATGAGTCTTATTTTAATTTCATAATTAAATATTTTAGCGTTCAAAAATTATGACGATATAGAGTTTAAACCCCCCTCAATTTAAGGGGGTTGCAAATTTTATATTGTCATAACTTTTGAACGCTGAGAGATAATACTATGAAACTTAAAATTTATTGATGAATATAAGTCTAGTTAAAAATAGTACAAAAAATATTTCATCAACTTGTTGCTCTCACATTTAAGGCAGTGGGGGGAGGGACAATTTTGGGGCTTTTTGTTCCCAAGCTTTATTCACCGCAATTTTTTGCAAAGCATCCTTATTTGACATAAGTATAAACATAAATGCTCACGGCACCCCTGATTATTAGGGTAAAATTGACTTTTCTGTCAACTTTACTGCAAAACCAAAATGCCTGCAAAAACTACTAAAAAAATAAAAGTAGGATCATTAAATAATGTAAAATTGTTTAGAAAAAATTAGGAATACTTATAACTACTTTCATTAACTTTATTTCATTTATAATAATTGTAAACTATTAAAATTAAATATTGATTTAGTATAAAAACAAAACTAAAAACAAACATTTTCATTTTTAGAAAATACATGTTTTGACTATGTACTAGTCATCATCAGTTTAAAAAGACAAATTTTCATGCAAAAAAAAAAAATTTTATTATTAATTTTACATAAACCAATAAAAGCAGCAACTAAAGTTTAAAGAGTTTCCAGTAAAACAATAGAAAAAGCAAACAATAAAAAAAAAGAAAGAAAAGATTATTGATGATTTAGACTGCTGCGTTTCTCTGATACAATTAACTTGTTTGTTCATATTTGGCTCTTTGACACTATATATAGTCTCATCATTTGTACATATAATTATTACCTTGTAAAATTTTAATGTTATTTTTTAATCTTTCTTATACCTTATTATCATTCCGCACAAAGGGTTTACTTTTGTATCTTATTGATATCAATAGTGCTAATCTATCAATATTTCATATTGCACATTGTGTCTAATTTATTTACCAGCACCCCATTACACGAAACCATTTACATAGCAGTAAATTTCATACATAACAGTAACCCTAATTTAAAAATTAACAAAGCTAATATAAAAAAAATATTTCACTTTGCAATTTCTTCCACTTTTTTTGATTACATTAATACCTGACACAAATAGACTTTTTTACAATAGAAAAATCCAAAGAATCTTTTTTAGATGTAATTATATATCTAAAACCAAAAATTCAATTTTAACAACAATTTTTCATAACAATATTTACTCTGGGCTTTATACTTTTTTTTTAGTTTTACTTTTTTGCATTTAAGGCAGGTCTCATTTAATGTTTATTTGACTGATCTAAACTAACAAAACAAAATGTGGTTTTTGCTCTGGTATTTTTAATCTCTTTAAAACATTAAAAACAACTATGTACCCAACCTGGTTTCCTAATAAAATGTATACATCTTATATGATTAAATCTTCTACTAAAATATTTCCTGATGGACAAAAAGAAACCATATGTTATTTCAAACTTCCTTATATAGGCAAAATTTTTGATATTACAAAACAAAAGTTAATCTCGTTATCAAAAGATACCGTCAACCAGTTTCTTTAAAACTTTTTTTTTACATCAATTAAAACATCTCACTTTTTTTATTATAAACGTCTCTTTCCTATTGAATTTAAATCTTTGGTAGTTTACAAATTTATGTGGGCAGAATGCAACTCTGATTACAATGGCAAGATATCTTGTTATTTTAAAACTCAATTATTTGAACACTATAGGAGGGATCAAAACTCCCACACATTTAATCACCTTCATTCCAATGAAACATGCTTCTTTAAATTTAGTAATGAATGCTTTTTAGTTCTAGATAAAGCAGTTATTAAATGAGGCTTTAAAATTAAGGAAAGTTTGTTACGTAGTGGCAAAATTCAAATATGAGCAAACAAGTTAATCATCACAGAGTTATGCTGATGGTCTAAATAATCATTTTTGATTTTTCTTTCATTTCATTAAATTACATTTGCTTTCAAAAACATTAAGTTAATTAGATTTATTTTGACAACTACTCAATTATCTCCTAAATAATTTTTCAAGTAATTGGTAATTAAAAACATTTTTTAACTTTTGAGTTAACTAATCAATTAGTTTTTTAGCACTAGTTGGTTTTATTAATCTTATAGAGTAATTTAATGGTAAATTAAAGCAATCATTTGTATTACTATTTGAAAAATGTGTCAAAATTATATGGTCAGTTAATTTAAACTTAATATTTGTTTTGAGCAATACAAACTTCAAATAAATAATATGAAAAAAAAAGTTAATTTCTGACCAGTATATCAAGATATATTTAAATTAGTCAATTCTTAGCACATCTAAAGTAAAAAAATGGGGAAAAAATTGGTATCACAACAAGTCAAATCAAAGATAGAAGGCTGTCAAAACTTAATCCTAAGGATCAAAGCTTATTATATCAAAGAGTGAGGGAAGATCCTAAAGTTAGCTACAAAGAACTGAGAGCTGAGTTAAGTAATATGGCTGGTTTTGTTAGTATTAGTTATAGCACAGTTAGAAGGTGTCTCAATAAAAAAGGTGTTGAATCCTATGTTGCTGCAAGAAAACCTCTTTTAAGGGTGACAGGTAGAATTAAAAGATAAAAGTGGGGTAAAGAAAGACTTCATGGGAAGATTGGTTTAAGGTCATTTTTATTGATGAATCAAATTTTGAGGTGGCAAACTCTAAATCAAGAATTATTGTGTGAAGATTAGTTTCAGAGAATATAAAGAAAGATTTTGTTTATCAAGATTACAAGGCGGTGGTGTCTCATATGTGGTATATGTGGATATAATTCTCATAAGAAGATAAGATTTCAAAATTTATACAGAATGAATTACTTAGTATAACTAGGAAAGGAATTAGGAAAAAAGCTTTCAACAATTCCTATATTATTTTTGGAAGGCTTATAAATTTGATTTTCTCACAAGATTACACAACGAAACAAACTGCCAATTTGGCCAAAGAGTAGTTTCAAAGACAACATCCTTTATCCTGACCAGAAATTATCAAGACAGAATATGGAAAAATTTTGCGCATTTGAAACTTGCACTGTAAAGTTTGGAACAAAATTCCAAAGGAAATATGTATGCATCTGATTAAATCTATACTTAAACCTATTTGAGCCTACCTAAAAGCTTGTTGTGGTCATGCAAAAAACTCAGTTAAAGCGTGACCTTATATTTTTGACACATCTTTTTTATTATTTTTTCACCTCTTGTTTTATTAATTTTGGTACCAAAATAAAATATATTTTCTATTTATTTTTCTTATGCAATGTACTCCAAATAAAAATAAACTCTCTACTTTTTTTTATTTCTTTTCAAAGATAGAAAGTAACTTAAGTAATTGCTAAAAAATATAAGTGACCTTATATTTTTAAATTTACTGTAATTGCTTTTACTATTGTTCAAATGGAAAATTTTAAACTTTAATGGCTTTTTTGATTGGTTTTTGTACTGTCAACCTGACAAGGAAACAACTGAAAACAAAATAAAAACCGCATCTTCTTGAAAGATTTTTCAATATAGGGTGGATATAGGATGAATACACTGTATAGTGTTAATTAAAATAATCATTGTATACACCATGTGTATATAATCATTTACGTCACATATATATTTTTCATGTTTAATTTATATATATATATATATATATATATATATATATATATATATATATATATATATATATATATATATATATATATACATATACATATATATATAATATATATATATACATATATATATATATATATATATATATATATATATATATATATATATATATATATGTACTTACGCAGTTTAACATGGGTTCTTTAATAAAAAACAATGACATTTGAGTATATTATTGTAAGTTTATAATTCTTTGCTCAATTTAAATGTAAACCATTTGAATATAAATTTAGATTAGTTAAAGTATAGAAAAGGTTTTGATTAAAATTATTTTATTAGATAGATTTTAAAAAATTATACGAAAATCTAAAAGTTTAGTTTAAATGAATTTGACGAGAGCTAGATGTCATTCAAAACATCAAAAAGTGATATATCCAGTTGCCTAAATAAGGACAGAAAATGTACAATACTTAAAACAAAAGCCAGAATTGATAAAGTTGGAAATGAATACTCGCCCATCTGGTATTTTTGGCACTTGTGTTACAAGTTTCTATTTAAAGAAGGCAAGTATAGTTAATAGGATTTTATAAATTTGTAATATGCCCTTTTAAGCTTGACATAAAACTACTCAGAAGTTTGCAATTTTAAAAACTTTAAAAAAGATTTAAGTATTGGTAAATCAGTAGAAGAGTCCTACAAAAAAATTGCATCTGTTTTCAAAAACTGGAAAGAATAGCTGTTGCAGATAGATCATTATGTAAATGTCCGATTTGCAAGATTCGACTAGATACAAGAAGCCATAAAATTAAACCTATGAGAGTTTATAAATGAAAACATCAACTGAACAAAGTAACTCTGTAGACCTTGATGAATCCTTTTGCTTGCATTGCCATTAAAAGATGGGGAAGGGTATCAGGCATTCATGTAGACAGAGGGATAAAATTCGAAATCTACAGTATGTTATACAATTGGAAGGTTCAAAGATTTTCCAGATGAATGTATCTTCTGTATTGAAGAAAATGGCTGCAACAGAGGGAAGCAAAACACTAAATCTTGCAACAAGTAAGTTTCATTTTAAACTTGATTAAGTAAATTTTTAAATGTAATTATTATAATAAAATTTATTTTCGGAATAGATGGCATTTCAATGAAAGTAAATTTGTATCCAAAACAGGCATCACTGAGGGAAATTTCTACCAACACGTTATTCAACATAAAAAGGAAAACAGACCTTCCAATGACAGCTATAGATTGTATGATAACCAAAATTAGGAAAGACTTAGGGCACAAAGGTATTGAGTCAAATGTGTCAAAGATCATTAAAGACAAGTCTTTCTTTTTTGAAAAGTATTGACACAATCAGACAATTGAATTTCAGCGCACTTATAAGGTAGCTACTACATATTTTAAACATTGCTTTAAGTATTATGAATATTCTCTCTTTTAAGTATATCTTCTGATAAAATTGTTTAGGTTGGTAAAAAGAAGGCTTTTGTACTAATTATAAAAGATGTCGTATATATTCCTGAACCATGGAAACTAGTAAATGAAACATGATTATAAAAACTTTAAGCACACTGGCGTCAATAAAGTACAAATTTTGGCCATTGCACATGGCGTTTAAGAGAGCAATTATAACTTAGGAAGAATAATTAAGATGACAAAAATTAAATGAACAGAAGTTTTATGTGGCAGCAAATCTCAAGTTAATCAACAGTATGTTGGGTCTTTTAGTAAGTTATTTTATTAGAAACTAAAATAACTATTTTATGTATAAGCATTTTATATTTAAATAAAATTCATTAAAAATATTGAATTTTTATTGTTAGGGGCATGGCAGAAAGTTTGCCTGTTGCTATTGTAAAGAAACAAAAAAGGAATCCACTGGCCAGTTAAGAATGTTTCAAAGTCTTAATGACTGGTACCTAAAGCATGTTGAAGACAGTGAGCAGTGCAAGAACATGCATATTTACAAAAATGTTGCTGGTTGATGTTTGCAACAAGAAAATCCAGAGACTATGGTAATTGACATAGTACCACCTCCTGAACTGCATTTATTTGAGCATATATTGACTCAAGTTACAGATGTGCTAATGGCTGATGAGTTAACTAAAAACTATTTGTTGAGTAAAGCAGTTATCAGATATGGATATAATGGAGAAGGGTATGATGTACCTAATTTTCACAAAGTCCTGTCTTGATTAGATGAACTTAGAGATATATGTCCCCCTCACATTATACCCTGTATTAAAACATTCAGAACAAGTTTAGAACAGGTAACAATTAATTGAGGGTAAAATGTATACAAAAAAAAAGCAGCCTATATATAATTATTAAATCATTTTTTTAGTCACTAAGGGCTGTTTTGGAATGGAGCTATCACCAGATTTTAGTAAAGACATCAACGAATGTTTTTGTAACCAAAATGAAAACTATCTTAAGAATCATGCAAAGTACTCTTTCAGCCTGAGCTGGAAATTCCGCATAATACAAGCCTATCTTGCTTCTTTTATTGTAAGAAAACAAGTATACTTGTGTGTTTTCAGTGAACAAACCCCTGAGACTGAACACAAAAACATAAATAAAACAATGATGAGGTTTGCAACGTCAGAACTGAATGAATCACACAGAAAAAAAATGATGAAAATGGCAGTCACATACTCAAGTATGAAGATTTAGAGAGTCAATTCAAACATTTTCCAATAAAAAAAAACATGTGTATGATATTTATGACAATATTTAATTACATACAATATTAATAATTACTTAAATTTTTAAATCTTGCCAATTTGTTATTATTGATGTATGTCAATTTTGTCTTACTATTTTTTGTTGATTATTAAGATATAAAACTTTCTAAAACTGCTATTTATTAAACATTTATAGATCAAGTTACATTTACCAATACATAAACTAATGTGTTAGCAATGAGTACTTATACTACACATAACAGTATATACACCCTGCATATACACAACTTTAAAAACCTTTTCGCAGAGTGTTTCATTTAAAAATCATCAAAATTTCTCAAGAAAATGCGGTTTTTATTTTGTTTTTAGCTGTTTCCTTGTCAGATTGACATGGTCTAATATTTTGACCAATATTTTTACATTATCGAGATATTGACCTAAAATGCCTATATTGATACAGTGAGTATATAATTAAAACATTTATTTTTCGAAATAAAAAAGTTTGTCTTCTTTTTTAAAATAAATATTCAATAAATTTAAAATATATATATATATTTCACAATAGAATTAACATAAACAATTACCTATTAAAAGATTTTAATTGTTTTATAATATTTATTTTGTAATTTATTTTAGCTTTCTTAGTTTATTCTTATTCCTTAGTTTTGAAATGTTTAACATTTTGAAGTATACCTAAATCATTTACTAATATTTATTTTGTTTTAGTCCTAAGTTTTTATGTTTTATTTTTTAAAAGGATAAACAAAACAGATTTTAATTAAATGACTTTTAATACAATTATATCCCATACAAATCAATTTAAAAAGATTAATAAAATTAATAAAAAATGTTTGTGTAAAATGGAGTAAAATAATGTTTGAAATACCTTTAGGAAGAATAACAATTGGTTGAGTTCCACTATCTAATAAAAAATTTATACAAAGCTATAAAATAAAGTTTCAAAGAGTTTTCACAACAAAAACTAAAACTAAAAAAAGACTCAAACCTTGAGTGTATATATGTATATATATATATATACATAAAAATATATATATATTTTTGTAATTCACCTCCTCAAGGCCAAGAAGGTCACTACAGATGAGGAGGCTACTTGTGGTTATAAAATTCTCTCAACTCTATAACTCCAAAACACTAACCTTGACAAATGAAAAAACAAGTTGAGTATATATATATATATATATATATATATATATATATATATATATATATATATATATATATATTTATATTTTACTGACTACATGTGGTCATTGACACATGCAGTAAGCAAAAAAAAATTGTTTTCTAGTAACTACCAACTTGATAGTGGTTGATTGCACCCTTGATGAGAGTGAACTAGTTTAATAATGTAAAAAATGAAAGGTTTATGATGTTCATGATCAGTAATAATGTAAACATTGTTATGGAGCTGATCATGTAGTTGCTAATTTCATTTGTTTTAATTACTCATGGTTAGAATGCTCACACTTTTTAAATACTTTCCAACTGATACTGGTGAACCTGTGATATGCATATAACTTTTTAAATTTATTTAAACTTATTTCAAATTAGTTCAAGCTCATTCTATTCTTCATTATTTTATATCTGCATTTTTATATATTAAAAGTGCTATGACAAATCTCAGGTGATTGCTCAATGATAAACAACTCTGTAGTTACATTCTGGTATAACCTATTTGGATTGAAAATACCATGTTGATGTTTGCAGTATTAATTTGTTATATAACTATGCAGCCTATATTGCCATATAGGCTGCATAGTTATATAACAAATTAATAACAATAACAAAAACAGCAACAACAAAAACAAAAATAATAATAACAATAATATTAATAATTATAATAATAATGACAATAATAATACTAAGAATAATAATAACAATAGTAATTGTATATGAAATATCAATTCCTTATATAACTAAAACTGTAAATAATTAAAATTTTTTTAAATATAATCTGGATAAAAAAAAAAATTAGTGATCATATCTTTCTCACCAATAAATAATTGGAAAAAAAGGTAAAGTTCATTTATTTACATCTTGTGTATATTTTATCTCTTAATCTTCCAGAAAATTTGATGTTTTTAAATAAAAGTAAGCGTTTTCATTCAGTTACTCACTTCTCAAGACAGTACTCTAATTAGCAAAGAATTTCTCAATTAATTTCCTCAATAACAATACTTTAAATAAAATGTTTTCAAGGAGAACAAATTTGACTTTGATATCAGTGATGGCTGTCAAAGTAAAGATTATCAAGTAACTTGGGGTTCAATGTATGCAGCAATGCAAACAATATTTAAAAGAAATGGTAAATAAACATTTTATAAAAAAAAAATATTCAAAACAGATGAACAAACCTCCCCATCTACCATTAGCTGTCTAAATGTGGACCCATGCTGGAAATTATTTTAAAGTTTAACTTTTGCTAAAATTATCCATCTTTAGAAGAATTTGAAAAAACTTGTCTCATAATGATTAAAAGATGATAAAATTTTCAATTAAAATATTCTTAAAGTTACTCAAAATTATGTTTTGCATATTTTTCCACGTAAAATTAATATATACTTGTTTTTAAATTGAACTTGCTAACCAATTCTACAATAATATGAAG
This sequence comes from Hydra vulgaris, assembly GCF_038396675.1. Taxonomy (NCBI): domain Eukaryota; kingdom Metazoa; phylum Cnidaria; class Hydrozoa; order Anthoathecata; family Hydridae; genus Hydra; species Hydra vulgaris. The sequence continues at coordinate 53,959,840 of NC_088928.1, forward strand.
GCTAACTAGAGTTCATTGAAAGAAAATTGGTGCTTTTTATTTGTGTAAAAAGTTTTCTTGGGTTTTTATTTTTATTTAACTGGTCAACTAACTCAGGTGGTTGGGATTAAATTTGCAGTCGATAACCTACAACACGTGATGTCTTAGTGATGGAGTTAGGAAAACTTTTCATTGGTTAGCAACCATTACTTCAGTGTGTCATTATATTTTCTCAATAAGACTAATCACTGATTTCAGCTACATATTTACAACTGTCATATGTGCAGCTAGATAATAAAACTTCTTGAAGACCAGATAAGATATCCACTGCTCTGGTGGTTTCTAAAAAAATGTCTGAAACTTCTTTTTGTCTTCTTTCATGAAGTCATCAAAAAAAGATGTTGTCTTTTCAGTTACCTAATCCTCCAACATTTACTCTTTTATTTTACTTCCCAAATTTACATGCCAAAGGGTGTTTGCCAATGCTGGTTTTTGTAGATTTTGTACTATCTTTTCTTTAATTGATGCTGACTCTCTGTAATCTAAAAGAGCCAAGCTAAGCAGATGTTCATAGAGAGACCAGAGTTGTCTTAAAAATACTTCAAGTGTTTCTCTGGCAACAGTCTTCATTGAATCGGTAGTCAGAATTTGGGAAAAAATTTGATGCCGTTAAAAATGGCTTGGATTTCAATTGGTGCTTCATTCCAGTTTTTGACATAAACAAGACTGGCAAAATTCCCAAATCTGTGATATACAAACTGCCAACGTGAATTGAGAAAAAAAAGATATTTAGAGTGTAAATGGTTTTTGCCATCAATCATGCAAGATATGTTGGATTGAGTGCTAAAAAGTTCTAGCTGCCTTTGCATACACCAAGAGACAAAAAAGTTCCTCAACATGAAATTTTGTTGTTCTTTACTATTATTGAAACATTTCATCAGTTGCTGTACAATAAGTATCTTGGTTTGTTGATGGCCATTGTTTCTGAAACTGCTTGAACAGTGCACTTGGTGAACCTGCAGTTAAACAAAACAGAGTTGTAAAAATATTTAAAAAGACAACTTCTATGACATGAGGAAGGCATGTAATCCAGACCATTTAAATTCCCAGAGCTTCTTGAGTGATAAAACATGCAGCTTTATGAAACCTCATATTGCAAGCAGTTGCATGGAACAAGGTCTTTAGTCTGTGATTGCAAACTCCATTTCTCAACTACATAAACACATGCATTGCTTGAGCTTTTCCTGTTCCTTTATTCAGTTTTAGAACAGCTTTTCCCCATAATAAAAACAGCTACCACAAGTTCATTTAAATTGTTGGGCCATTAAGATTACTATTTCAATAAGATCAATAATATTTTAGCCATCCCAATGCATCAATAGAGAATCTGCCAAAAAAATATTCTTTTCCATTGTTATTGCAGCAGCCTTTTGTCTTTCTTTTACTCTGGATTGTCTGATTGATTTTTATGATAATTTTATTTCAAAAATCTCATAGCCAAGTGCCTGTCCAACAGCTTCTACAAAAAAAAGAATTCAGCTACAAGGTCTTGGAGGCCTGAGAACACAATTCAAAGTATCTACAAATTAAGGGGATTGGAAGATACTCATAAAATCTTTTTTTTGATGAAGCTGTTGATTTTGACAATGTAGACTTTTTTTACATAATTTGAGTGGACTGATACTCCTTATTTTTTTCTGACTTTCATTATGTCAGCGATATATATATATATATATATATATGTAAATATATATATATATATATATATATATAAATATATATATATATATATATATATATATATATATATATAATATATATATATATATATATATATAATATATATATATATATATATATATATATATATATATATATATATATATATATATATATATATATATATATATATATATATATATATAACAAATTGTCTATATTTGAAGCAAATATGTTTAAACTTAATCACAAAAAGTTTCAGCACAATGGAACCACTCCTTTTTCTGCCCTCAAAGCACATTTTTGGAAAGAAAAGGACCTAAAAATGACCAAAAACGAATTACTTCAAGTGTCTTGAGGGCAAGGCTAGCATAAGTATTTATAATATTTTTTATAGCACTTCACATTATTTTCTTTTTTGCAAAATTTAAATATGCCGTTTTCAAGTGGTCTTTATAAACAAATAATTAACAATTAAGAAATAAAAAGGTTTTTCTCAAATTTACCAAATATGTTGATTTTCTAACATATGTAGTTTTGGCACATCACGATTTAATGTTAATTATCAAATCAAATTTTTTTTTTTTAATATTTAAAGTAATTTTGTTGAAGTTTCTTCTATAGTTCATCTAATTAATTATTTTTTGTTTTGTTTGTGTTTTGTTTCTTCGCTAAGGAGGAAAGACAATCAGATAATCTTTTTTCGGTAAGACTGGTGGAGCTTTTCCCATAAATCCTGAAAGCAGAGCGATTTCTGTCGACTGATATCAATCTGTTCTGTTTTTCCTCTTTTTTGTTGTAACAATGAACATATTGCTGCATCATGCCAACAAATGGGCATTAAATTGTTGGATATCTTTATGATTGAACCTTTTTTGATCCCGGTCTTGCTTGCAGTTGTGTCAAAACAAAGAATTTCTACTTTTGATCTAAGTTTATATTACTTTAGTAGGTTCATAATACTTGTATATTGATCCTCACAAGAAGAGGAAGTTAAAGGAGGAACACCTAGTAGATGTGTCTCAACCTCAATGTTCACTAGAACTGCCAGCCTGTTAATCTTGAACTTTTTTCCTGCATTAGTTTCATATAAAGTTTTTCCATCAAAATGTATAACACATGGATAAGGAGAAGCTTCTATTGCATTTTTTATATCCTCTTTTGCTAAAGTTTTATTTGCTAATTTCATCTTGTAAAAGGCTGTTGATTTACTGTAAATGTATATCTGTAAGTTCAACACAGCTTCAGTTAAAATAGCACATGTCACTTTTTGCAAATCATTTGGCAAAATATCACTTAATGTAGACATTAGGGCAGCGTTCCTGGCATACACATTTATTAGAATTTCTGCAGTTACTGTATAGTTAGATTGAGATGGTTCTTTTTGATAATAGTTACTAGGTTCAAAATCAGAATCAAAAGAAGAATCAGAACTCAAATCAGAATTGAGTTTAACTTGATAATTAGATTTTGTTGATCAGACATCCTTTGTCCTATTTTTCTTTCTGTTACTCTCTGCTGTCTACAAGCATAAAATAATATTAATTATAACGAAATGTTTTATAAGAAAAATATCACTTTTAATTGTAAAGTTTTACCCTTCTACTAAATTTCTTACCCTCTGTCCAAAGACTAAACTTTCTTTCTCCCTCCTGATCTTCCAAGAACATCAAGCCTTCAAGCTTATCCTTGTCAGATCTTTTTTTGTTGGTCCTAATAGTGTTTTTCAAATCTTGTTTGTCTACCCAAAAAAATGTTTTCAAGTCATTCTCAAATTTTTTCTAATTTATTAAAACTTAATTTAGGAGAGCTTCTTTTTTCGTTTTTTTTTTTTTTTTCAAATTAAAATACTGATTATCAAATGTAATAAGATTTTTGAATATCTGAGTGTCACTAACAACTTCAAACCCTGCTTTTATCCAAGGTTTCTTAACCTCAGCTAAAACACAGTTACAATCCAAATTTTCACATCTTTCAAAATTTTTATGAAGCAAGCATGTAACCAAAGTGGTTTTTTTAATGGTTTTAGGCAGTATAAATTGCAGACATGCTAGATGTTGTAGAATATCCATGCTTGATGGAAGTTGAATATCTAAATGCATGTTTGTTTTTGTTTATTATATTTCATTGAGATAATTTAGATTACTCTTTATCTTAGATATACTATATAAATTAAATTGTTCAAGTTTCTTACAAACTAAATATTACCTGTAACTTCTGGATTAGCTGCTTTAATAAAAAACAATTCCTTTTTTTTATTAAATCTTACCTAAAATTTCTTAAATTTCGTTTATACATATCTATTACAAATTTAAAATGTAAATTATATTGATTATTGAAGAGAAAAAAATAAACCATACTTTTTTAATTGAGAATAAAGATATTTATCTGAGCCCTGCAAAAAAAAATTTATTAAAAATATTTATGCTCGTTTGCCATCAAGACACTTAAAGTAATCTGTTTTTAGTCCATTTTTATCTTGTGCTTTGAGGGCAAAGCAAGAGTGATTCCATTGTGCTGAAATTTTTTGTAAGTTTAAGGATATTTGCTTCAAATCCAGACGGTTTGGTTTTTCAAAATCTCAAATTTTTTTCTGAACACCTTAAATGTATATAAATATATATATATATATATATATATATATATATATATATATATATATATATATATATATATATATATATATATATATATATATATATATATATATATATATATATATGTACGTATATATATATGTATGTATGTATGTATATATATATATATATATATATGTATATATATATATATATATAAATATACATATATATATATATATATATATATATATATATATAGATACATATATATATATATATATATTATATATATATATATACGAAAATACGCAAAGTATGGTGAAATTACGTGAAGGATTGCACCATTTGTGTTTAGTTTAAGATTACAATCACTACATGACACATTTATTATAAACTGTAAGTAATTTCTTATAACCTAATAATTAAAAATAGTTAAAATAACATTAACTTTCAATAAAGAAATGGGTCCGATAAAGAAGAAAAATGCACATATAATTGAAAGTGTAAGACAACCATTATATCTGTTAACTAACCCAATTTCACAGCTATCAAATACACAGCTTCCAGCCATCTCTTACTTGGTGTTTTACCTGCAGAGTCTGGCAAAGCTGTTGATGAAACAGAAATTATTCACAACTGACTTGAGTCCTTTGAAATATGCAATGAAATTTTTTCAATTATTGCAGATACTACCCATGTTAATACAGGAGCCCATGCAGGAACTATAACCAGATTGTGCTATATTTTTGGGAAAACCTGTTCTCTGGCTGTTATGCAGATATCATATGTTTGAAATAGCAATACATAAGGCAACTGTAATTGTCCTTGGAGTTACTGCTGCACCAGATAGACAGTTCTATAAAGATTTCAAGAAGGACTGGGAAGTATATTATGCTATAATTCAAAAGGCTGACCTGTCTGAGTTTAAGAAATTTGATGAGAAGAAGCTGGAAGTTGGATCTGAACATCATAAACTTTACATGGAAGCTCAGAAATATCTGAAGTTTGCTCTTAATCACAAAGTGTTTCCAAGAGATGATTATAATTATCTAGTCAAGTATGCTGCATTTTATTTAAATGTCTCATCACCAAAGCTGAATAATTTTAAAATTTATCAACCAGGACCCAATCACAATGCTCGTTTCATGGCTGACAGTCTTTAGAATTTAGCTATTGTTATGACATCAGGAATAATAGATTTTCTGCCTAAAGATCAGTTACCTCAACTGGAAAAGTCAGCTTTTATATATGCAGTTTTTTATGCTCCATGGTATTTACGTTCATACAAAGCAGAATATGCTGTTAAGAATGATTACCTATCATTCAAGTCAGCTTATATTATACAACAAGAGTTTGATGTCAAAATTAATAATGCTTTTCTGAAAATTTTTCAGGAGCACTCTTGGTATCTTGCCCCAAAGGTTGCTGTGTTAATACTGGCAGATTCAGATATTGAAGAAGAGCTTGCAGTTCTAAACAAGCTATTGACCTTTGAGGTACCAGATATCAACACTATTCCCAATGGTAAACCTAATACTGTTCTAGTTTTACCTACCTCTGAGGTAACAGAGTTGATTACAGAGGAAAGTTGGACTCTGTTCATTGTTCTAGGCATACAGGACGAAATTCCTACCTGGAAAACAGATTTAGCTGCTGGAAAGCTGGAAGAAAATGATTCCTACGTATCATTGTGAGTTTGTCAAATCTCTAAATGTTTTAAATAACCCAGCAGAGCCAAATATCAATCTATTAAAAATATATATCAGTATCAAATTAAAGAAGGACAAAAGGCAAGATATACTGCTAGTTGCAGAGATCACAGGGCGTTAATATCATTAGAAGCTGACCAAAGTGCACTGGCCAAATTGAAAAAGTCTATTATAGTAACAATATTTGATATTAAACTAGAAAATAACTTTCCTAACTTATTTTTTTCTTCATTTTCAAAAAAACTTAAAATCAACTTCCAGCACAAAATATGGTCCAAGAGAGGTCAAATTTGGTTTATATACTTCTTTTTATGAATAGAACAGGTATTTATACCGCAACCTTTCATTTTCTGATAATCTTGATATTTTGGCATAACTTAATATATATATATATATATATATATATATATATATATATATATATATATATATATATATATATATATATATATATATATATATATATACCGTAGTTGCAATATTAAATTATATTATAAACATTAGCATTTAGCTAATTCCTGGTACTGCGGGTAACAGTAACATATATATTATATAGCTCTAGTTTATCTATTGAGCACTCTTTCAAGTATACAATATTATACATGATAATATAAAGATATTTTCTTTATTCATATATATACACTTACGTATATATATATATATATATATATATATATATATATATATATATATATATATATATATATATATATATATATACATATATATATATATATATATATATATATATATATATACATATATATATATATATATATATATATATATATACATATAATATATATATATATATATATATATATATATATATATATATATATATATGCATATATATATATATATATATATATAGTATTGGACAAAACATTTGCAACCAACATCACACAATGCTAAAAAGTGTTCCTAATTTTACATGTCTTAAGAACGAAGCGAACTATGCTACCACAGCAAAAAGTTCAGGAGTATGAAGTCATAGCATGATATGCCATGAGCAATCAGCTGACAGGTGACAGCACACAGGTAGAATTTCGTTGACAAGTGCCATTTTGCAGAGGACAAAACAAGTGCAGCTTTTTTGGTTTATTCCAGTTTCTTAAGTCTGGTCCATGTCAACGTCACGGAAGTTTTTTAATAATTAAAGGAAGTATCCATAAGTTTCCAGAAGCATGCAGAAGCTTCCAGAATTTTTCAGAAGAAGCATCTGGAAGCATCCAGTAGCATCCAGAAATATCCAGAAACATTCAGAAGCATCCAGACGCATCCAGATGCTTTCAGAAGCATCGAAAAGAAGCATCTAGAATCTTCCAGAACAGGTTCACACAGGTTCATTTTACTTTATAAGAGACATGTAAATCGACATGTAATTCAATCAGTATATGGAAGTCAATCAGTCAGTATTATCAAGACAGTTTATCAAAGTGAGTTTTATCAAAGTATTTTATCGAACATCAATACAACAAGTGAAATACAACAAGTGTTTCATTACATCAATACAGTCCACATCCAACCAAGACATTGTGTTGCACAGAGCATTATTGTATCATCACAAGATAATTGTAACACGGTAAGCCTTGAGAAGCGTGATTATTTATTTTTATTATTTTTATGACTTCAAGTGCAAAAATGTCTCCCTACAGTCTTGGATCGGAACTAAGAAAGAAAAGTATTGATGATTACGTAAGTGGAATGTCACAAAAAAGTATTTGTGATAAATATCGCGTGAAAAAACGGACCGTATCAAGACTATGTTCCAAATATCGTTCTACAGGGAAGTTAGCAGCAGATAACAAAGGTGGCAGCAGATAACAAAGGTGGAAGACCGCATTCCACCACTTCTAGAGAGGATTCTATGATCGTCAGATCCGTCAAGAAGGATCCCTGGATATCATCCCACGAGATACAAAAGCAATTAGAGCTGCCTGTATCGAACCGAACAATCAGACGACGTGCTGTTGAAGCCGGATTGTTTTCTCAATGCCCTGCAAAGAAACTGCTGATTTCACTAAAAAACCAGAAGAAAAGACTCCTGTTTGCTACATCTCATATTGACTGGAATGTGCAGAAATGGCCAATTGTCCTGTTCAGTGATGAATCGAAGTTCAACATTGTTGGGAGCAATGGCATTTGCTGTGTACGTCGACCGGCCAGAAAACGCCTCAATTTACGTTACTGCCATAAGACCGTGAAGCATGGTGGAGGCAATGTAATGATCTGGGGGTGTTTTTTTGCTATTGGTCTAGGTCCAATACATCAAAATGATGGAATAATGGACCGTTTTATATATAAAAATATCCTGAAAGATGTTAAGTTACCTCATGCTGTATCTCAAGCCTATCGAGAACCTGTGGGAGATCGTCAACTGCAGAATTAATTGTGAAGGTGTTCGTAATAAGGATCAACTGTTTTAACAAATCCAAAAGGCCTGGGCAGCGATTCCACAAAGTTTTATTGATCACCGGATCAAATCTATGCCTTGAAGATGCAAGGCTGTGATCGACAACAAAGGATTCACCACGAAATATTGATAGCGAAATACAGCTTGGTCAACATTTTGTAGAGTTGCACTTGTTTTGTCCAGAAGGAAACAACTTTTTTAATACTTTTGATTAATTTATTAATTTTCGTGTACAAATAATGAACTTTGAGATAAATAAAACTTGAAGAACTTAGTCTCTAGTTACATAGTTATTTCTCTAAATTGAAAAAATGCAGCACTTTTATATAAAAAAAATAAATAAGCATAATTTGGTGGCAATCGTTTTTGTCCGATACTGTATATATATATATATATATATATATATATATATATATATATATATATACATATATATGCATATATATATATATATATATATATGCATATATATATATATATATATATATATATATATATATATATATATATATATATATATATATATATATATATATATATATATATACAGGGTGGATGCTCGAAATCTGGACTATTTTGACACAAAATAAAAATTACAATAAAACTGTTAGTTTCAAAGCTATATTTCTGAAATTAAACAGTAATGTACACATATAAGAGCTTTCATTTTACTTAATCTAGCTGCCTTTAGCTTCAATGACTTGCTTGATACGCTTCCTAAACCTGGAGCAGGCTTGCTCCACCTCATCAGCCAACATGTTGGCAGCTGCAGTAGTAATTGCTCGCTTTAGAGATTCAACAGTATTTTGACTTGATTTATTGGTCTCATGTTCTAAAGTGCTCCAGACATAATAGTCCAATGGATTGGGATCAGGTGAGTTTAGAGGCAAAAAGTGCTTCGACCAGAACATAGGGAGATTCTCCTCCAGCCAACCCTGTACCAAAATGGAGGTATGAGCAGGAGCTGAGTCTTGCTAAAACACATATGGCCTACCATTGGAATACTTGTCCATCCTAGGTTTCACCACCTTAATCAGAAGGTCCAAGTAGACTTCTTTGTTGACATTTTGGCCCTGTAGGAAGAAGTGTGGTGGCATGATATGGCCTTTGCTGGAAACAGACATAAAGGCATGGACAGAGGCTGGAAATTTTGTCTGACCAATCACTGGGACATTTTTTGGGTCTTGAGCCAACCATCTCTCATTTCTTCTGTTCACTTTGGCATCCACAGTATAAATTTTCTCATCGCTGAAAAAACGAAGTTTACCAGCAGCTTCATGTTTTATTGATGCTAAAACAACGGAACACTTAGCCACTCTCTTCTCCTTCATTGAAGCAGACAGCATCTGCCTGACTTTCAGGACATAGGACTTGTACCTACGGTCATCACAGATCACTCTTCTCATGGTGTAATGAGACACATTCATATATTTGCTCAGATTTCTGATGGAGGTGCTGGGGTTTTTGTTGATCGACTTCTGTACTCTGCTGATGAAGGGCTTATTCCTGATTGGTTTGTGAGCAGTCTTTTCTTTTCGTTCTACAGACTCTGCACCATCATTAAACCTCCTTGCAATATCATAAACTGTGCTTTTTGAGAAGCCAAACCATTTTATAATTTCTGGGACAGAGTGCCCAGCGCAGAGGGACTCAACCACTGCAACTCTACGATCATATTCCTTTGACATGATGTGCTAAATTTGCAATTTTTATTTTTTTTCCCGAGAGTACAATGTTTGTTTTGATTAATGTTTGAATTTTGCAACATAGAATTTAAAAACAAAAAAATGCTAGCAAATTTAAAATTGTCTAGATTTCTAGCATCCAACCCATATATATATATATATATATATATATATATATATATATATATATATATATATATATATATATATATATATATATATATATATATATATATATATATATATATATATATATACATATATATATATATATATACATATATACATATATATATATATACATATATATATATATATATATATATATATATATATATATATAAATATATATATATATATATATATATATATATATAAATATATATATATATATATATATATATATATATATATATAAATATATATATATATAAATATATATATTTGTATATATATATAAATATATATATATATATATCCTATATATATGTATACATATATGTATATAAAATTACAATGTATACATATATATACTTATATATATTCATATTTATGTATACATATATATATATATATATATTTATATATATACATATGCATGCATATATATATATATATGTACAAATAATAAATATATACATATATATAAATATAAATATATATATATATAAATATATATATATATATAAATATATACATATTTTTTAAACATCTTTGCTTCTAACAAGGCTGCAAGCAACCACTTATTAAAGTTGGAAGTTACTGGAAGAGAAAAGATAAAGATTGTAAAGCAAGATAATGATTGACAGACGACTTAAATGATTGCAAATTATATGAATCTAGAAAGCAAGAAGAAGGAAGCGAATTCCAAAGTACTGATGTTCAAGGAAAAAAACTAGAAGAATTAGAGTTTTTGAAGCACTTAGGAACAGTCACAGAAAAAGGATGAGACTTAACTGAGTGACAAGTAACACGAGAATGAGTTTCAGTAGATGGCACAAGAAATGCTTGCTCTTTAGAGCAGTGCCCAATATAGTAATTGTTTAAAAGAGAAAGAGAAGCAACATTACGACAATGTGATAATGGTTGGAGGGTGACTGCAAGAGCAGGTCCAACTATGTTTTCAATGCATTTTTGCACCTTGTCTAAAAGAAAAAGGGCTACATTAGAAGATCAACTCCAGATATGACAACAGTATTCCATTAAAAGCCGGATTTGAGATTTGAAAAGATATAGAATAGAGTCCAAAGAAAGAAAGTGCTAAGCTTGATAAAGAGATGCAACCTTAGCAGATGCTAATTTTGCAACAGATTTGATATATGGTTTCCAAGAAAGATTGGAAGTAAAAGTTAATCCTAAAAGATGAAGAGTGGATGACTCATCGAGTACATTACCATTCATAAATATAGGAAGATCTAAATTATTGCAATAATGATTGGCTGAAAAAATCTAGTTTATTTAGAACTAAAGTTCACCAGCCACTGTGATCCCCCATACTGTAGCAGAAGTGAGATTCTTTTCGATCTCAAATGCCCCCTCCAAGTAATCAGAGAGTGTTGGCTTTTTATTACGACATACAAATTTACTACAAATAAATGATAGTATCATAAGCAAACAATGCTACCTTAGATGTGAGAATATCTGGAAGATCATTAATGTAAATTAAAAAAAGTATAGGGGCAAGGATAGAACCTTGAAAAACCCTTGAAGTTACAGAATAAGAAGAAGAGTGCTGTCCATCGAGGACAACTTTTATACTACCATTACAAAGAAAGGATTCAATAATCTTAAAGGTGTTGCCAGATACACCATAAGAAGAAAGCTTATGGAGAAGACCAGCATGCCAAATTTTATCAAAAGTTTTTGAAATGTCAAGAGCAATGGCCTTAACCTCTCCACCTTTATCTAATGCACAATAAAACCTATTGGTTGTTACTGTTAGCAAGTCAGCTGTAGAACAAGAAGATCGAAATCCATATTGATGGTCAGAAAGTAAGTTATTAGAGTCAAGATGAGAAATTAAGTGTTTGTAAATTAAAGATTCATAAACCTTGTTTATGATTGGAAGAAGACTAATGGAATGGTAGTTAGACAAATCAAAACCTTTTTACAATAGTTTCTAGCAGTAATAAACAGACACCTGTTTCTGGAGAACTGTTTTACTGATAGATATGGAAGTAATGATTTCGATTGGCAATAGCAGCAGCACAATGTGAGGAAAACCATGGAGGAGAGTGAGACTTGACCTGGAATTGTCAAGAGGGAATAAAAGATTCCATGCCAGCCTGAATCCACGAAGTTATGTAAGAAGCACATTTATCGACAGGAAGACAAAAGATTTCTACCAAATGGCCATCACAAAGAAAATCAAGGAAGGAATCTCAGTTAGCTTTAAGGTAGTTGTAAGTTGTACAATAATGATAACAGCCAACACTAAAATTGCAAGTTGAGACAGCTGAACTCAAATTAGTCTCACAAAGAGCAAGTAGGGAGTAACAAATAGCTCCAAATGTGGCCTTGACAATGCACACCAAAAGTACAAACAGGGACACCATCCATGCGCAACATGGTACTGTTAAAACTTCGATATTTTATTGGCTGTTGATGGATTCAGCCTCTCTAAGAGCTACCACAGAGTTCGGAAAATCTGACTACCAGCTGGCCTCAGAACCATAAAACTGAGTTTTAGAGCTGTGCCCTCATTAGGAGATAATAGAATGAGTTGCCTAGTCATAAAAACAAAGACACAAGCAAAACCCATGCATCGAGTCAAGAAGATATAGCATTCAACATCCTAACATGGAAACAATGTCTTAAAAATACATCTGCGCCAGCCTAATAGATGAAGAAGGGGTGCAAGGCTGGTCAATAGATAGAATCTCTTTACTCCTTAAGTCTTTGCCTAGGAGGCCTTCTACAAGACAGTAATTGGATGCATTTAACATCTGCCCAAGATGAGTATTTTTATTGAGACACCATCTCTAGCCTATACTCAACCAAGAGCCCTAAGACAGGGGGTATTTTAAGTCGGAGATGGCATTTCCAAGACTTTGCCTAAAAAAGGCACATCCTACAAGGCACCAGGACATAAAGCAGATTGTACTGGGTTACATGTTACCAGTAGCAGGATAACCTGACCTGACATTTATTTGTATGTATATATATAAATATATATATTATATATATTAGATAAATATATATATTAAATGTATATATTAGATAAATATATATATATATATATATATATATATATATATATATATATATATATATATATATATATATGTGTATATATATATATATATATATATATATATATATATATATATATATATATATATATTATTATTATATATATAAATGTATATATATTTATACATATAAATATATATATTTATATATATATATATATATATATATATTATATATACAGGTCTCTACAGGAAACAAGAGCTTTAGATATATATATATATATATATATATATATATATATATATATATATATATATATATATATATATTAGTTATATATATATATATTAGTTATATATAAATATATATATATATTAGTTATATATAAATATATATATATATTAGTTATATATAAATATATATATATATTATTATATATATATAAATGTATATATATTTATAAATATAAATATATATATTTATATATATATATATATATATATATATATATATATGTATATATATATATATATATATATATATATATATATATATATATATATATATATATATACAGGTCTCTGCAGGAAACAAGAGCTTTAGATATCGCTCTTGTCCACACTCCCCTAAAATAGTTTGAGGGAGCAATTTACGGCTCTTGCCAAGAAAAATTTTTTCTTTTAATAGTATAATTATTAATGTAACTAAAATAAAACAAAAAAAGCCATTTTTTAAAAATATATGAATTAATTACATAATTATCTGCAATGCATTTTAAAACACATCTTTGTTGCAAGAAAAAAAAGCAAAATTAAATAGAGTGCGGATTGAAATGAACATGTTTTTGATTAGATCGGACTAACCGATAAATATAAAATTATTTTAATCTCAATTAACTCTAAACTATATTGATAAAATATGAGATTATTTAACTAATAAAATATAAAATTATTAGACTTTAAATTATTGCATAATAATTTTTATTTTATGTACTGAATTATATATTTCATACATTATTTATTTTTATATTTTTCACTTTTATTGAGGAATTTTTAATTGTTGTAATAATTCTGAAAATGCCTGAATTCTATTACAATAAGGAAATATAAAACTTATTTTAGAAGCAATAGAACTTTTATAGCGCTTTGTCAAATTTTTTGTCAAATAAGTAATATTGTTAACAATTAAATGGATAGTAAGTGTGAAAACCCAGACAATGCTTGTTATGTATATATTCTTGTAATATAAATCTTACAAATACATTCTTGTAACAAGAATAAAACCAAACTTTGTTTTAATAAGCAATTTTTTAGAGGAGTAAACAGATAGCTTGTGTAAAAACCAAAAGCTCTAATAAGAAGCTGTTTAGAGGAGCAGCTCACATAGCTTGCTATGTTCGTTTTAGGAAAGCTTTTCTCAGCTCTCGCGCTAATTTTCTCCCATCGAGGCTTTTACATATATATATGTATATATATATAAATATTTGTATATATATAAATATATATATATATATAAATATATATATATATATATAAATATATATATATATAAATATTTATATATATATATATAAATATATGTATATATATATATATAAATATATATATATATATATATATATATATATATATATATATATATATATATATATATATATATATATATATAATATATTATATATTAAAAAAATCATGATTGTCTAAAAAAATTGCGAGGGAAAAAATATAAGTTAATTTTAAAGAAAATATTTTCTGTAAAACTTTTTTGCTGTAGTTAAAATATGTTTAAACAGTAGAGTTTGCATATTGTTAAAAAAAAGTTATTTTGTAATAAAGTACGTCACAAATAATTTATGCGTGATGTACTTCAACTTTAATTTATGCGGCATAAGTTCAAATAAAAAAGATCTATTTCTTTTATTTGAAAGCTATATTCAGCATGTTTTTTTATTTACTTTCATTTGAACTTTATCATATTATCATCCTAATCATACCCTGGTTAAGTCAAACCATTTAGCAATTTGTACAGTTTTTTACTGTCTATTCGATAACAAAAATTCACTTAACTAGAACTTTTTCTTTAAATTACATTAAAGTCCATGCAATACAATATAAAAACTTGCAACACTTCAACGAATATTTCAAATTTAAATGTTAAAAAATTAAATGTCTAGCACAACATTTATAAATATCTAGCATAATATTTATAAATATCTTATAAATAAATATCAAGCGTAAAAAATTTATCAAACTAAAATTTCACTTAGAGCTTTAACTTCCTACAGGTTCGATCACATTCTATTAATTAATGAGCATTATAATTAAAATTCAAAAACATCGAAACGTTGGAATATCAAATATTTTTTGTCAAATAAAATTAAAAATTTGTCAAACAAAACTAAATATTTTCACTGATATCTTCGAATCGGTTATTATATTTATTATAACTATATTAAGTCTATATAATTAAATAGTCTATATAATATATAATCTATATAAATATAAATCTATAATTATATAAATCTATATTTAAGTCTATTTTTAAAAAAGTTGAAGCTAAGCAAAACTAAAAATTAAAAAAAAAAAAGTTTCAATAAACAAAAGTGTTAAACAAATATATTTGCTATATAACACTGTGTGCCTGGGGGAAACCAAACCTCTTTGAAAAATCCAAAAAAATGTATAATGTCATTCTTTGACATACATATACTAGTTATAAAAATTGTAAAAATAAAAACATTTGCTTGGAAAATTTTAAGAAACAGTCCTTAAAAACTCGCAAAAATAAAAAAAAAGGTGATGCAAAATATAGTTTACAGTTAAGTACAACTTAATTAGATATAAAAACTTAATTAGATATAAAAAGAATGCATATAATTGCATACTGCGTAACTAAATATTATTAGCATTTAAGTTTACAATAGCCTTAGAGTAGTTTTCCATATATCTTGGAGAAGAAATGCCTTTTATTAAGTATCGCTCCCAAACCTCCAAGAATGCTGAATGTGAGTTTTCCAACTCCTGTTCTGAAAACTGACTAAGTCCCCTTCCTGTTATGTTGATGAACTGCTCAATATGTGTGTGTATTACATGAAGCTTAGGGGTTTCAGATACTCCAAACTCTTCCTGTAAAGACTTAAAAGATCTCCTTAGGTTTTTTAAAACATTCTTATAATCAGAATCTACAGACACACTAAATGTTGAGTCAATGACCTTTGAAAAGTCATGCATATAATCCAAAAAACCAGACAACTCCATAGGAAGTACTTTCTCCAATCTATCAAGGAGTCTTAGAACCTTAGAACACTCATTAGATTCAAGTGTGTCACCATGGTATGGTTTGGAGAGAATAGAATGTCCTGCTAACCAATACTGAAGTCTTGGCCAAATGTTTTGTAGCTCCTTAAGGACAAGATTTAGGGACAACTTAAGATGAAGAGCTAGTGGTGCAATTTTAAGGATCATTAAGCTGTCATCAGGATCATCTTCATGAAAGAGCAAAGGAGTCGCCACACAGTTAGTATACTCTTTTGCTTTGATCTTTTTACCTCTGGAGGTTATCCAATCCTCTTTGTGGTTTTTAATATTCCCGAATGTTCTGAGTGTAGCATCTGTCTGACAGGCTTCACTTCCTTCACTATTTGGAGACTCACAGTATAAACATGGATATTTTGATGCACATGACATTATTCCAGACACAATATTTAAGAGTTTAAGGTCACCAGTGAAGTTAAACAATAGAAGATTGATTTGAGTCTTCTCTATGAATATCTTGTAGTTATGATGTCTCTAGAACCTTTGGAGCTGATCCAATGATCTGAATCTTCCTCATTCCAGTATCTTTGTAATTATTTCCTAAATTAATATTTTTAAACACTTAATAAAAGTTAACACATAAGTTAAAAGCAATAGCATGTGAGAATTAAAACTATTTTTACCTAAACCAATGCCCCTTTTCCTGGTTAATCTGCTTGAAGGTCTGATTAATGTTAAATCATCTGGATCATCAAGTGTAAGAGTTAGTTTCAGATGTCCTTTTCCAAAATCAAGACCAAACTTTGAAGCCATCTATAAGAAAGGCTGTTCCATGCAATTTAATATATAATATAAATATTCATCAATTAGTTTAAAATATTGAATATGAAATTTCAAAAAACAAATAATGACCAAAATTGTTATGATTACCCTAAGATATGCTAGTTTTTCCACAAACTCCAATTTATTGGAACAGAAGAAAAAGGGTCGGATTATTTTTTTCCCATTAGAGTCTTGAAATGTAGGTAATTCCTGAGAAAATAACTTTCCAAAGATACCTTTCTGATCTCTTATAGCCTCTTTTATACGAGGAACAATACATTTCCATGCCCATTTAAGTCTCAAGTTTTTTAGAACTGAAATAACTTGATGATCAGTCAGCCTAGCTTCTAGCCAATAGTATTAAAGGTTTTCCACCATTAGGGGACATAATGGAGATGACTGAAGTGCCTGATTCTTTCTTTGTTTTTATAGTTTTATAACTGATCTGTTTAGCCAGTTTGGGATCAATTAGGTTTGTAATGTTGGCTAACTTTTCCAATTTTAGTTAACAGTTATCTTTAGAGTGGTTTGATCCCCTACAGATACTAGCAAAGCAGTGTGAACAGATTTGTGTGGGAAACAATCCTAAGTTATTAGATTTATTCTTCTGCTTGTTGACAAATAATTTCCACTAAAGACCATTCAAGCTAGCAATTTTACATCTTTCCATAGACCTGATAAAAACCGATAAATGTCAAATATATTTACAATTTATAAAGTTATATTATTATATACTACTATAGTAGTTAATTTTTTTAGAAAAAACTAAAAATTTGTATATAGAAAATAGAGAGGAGGAGATTTGTGATTAAATAAATACTTGTTAGCTTAGACAGAACATATATTATATATTATATACTATATTATATATACATATAAATATATATACTATTTATTTATATATAAATATATATTGTTATTATACATATATATATTTTTCCCTAAATGTTTTTTTTTTTGTAATTTAATTGATGTGCAAAACCTTTTTATATTTAAATTTATTTTTACTACTCATTTTATCAATTTATTAATTATTTCAAACTTTACTTGAACAACCAATTGGAACATTTCATTAAAAATAATACTCCTACACAAAGTAAACAACAAACACTTTTCTACCTCCTCTACCTCTTACCTAAAGATAGATTTTCTGTAAAAATTAACTAGATAAATATTAAAAAATAAGTTGCGACTTTATATATAAATACCTTGTTCTAGTTTTTAGCTCTAGGTCATAGTTTTATGCTATTGATAGATTGACTGTAAAATCTCCATTTTTTATCTTGTTTAAGTTTAATCTGCAGTCAATACAAAGCCCAGATGGAAACCTTGGATCTTGCAGTGAATAGTTGGACACCAAATGAGCCTTTAGTTCAACCTCTTGTGTATTAGTAACTTGTCTGTTTGTTTTTTTTCCCTTTGTGCAAAAGCAAATCGCAAAAACTTTTGCACAGTTTTCATTGTGTTATTTTGGAGGCATTGTAATTAGCTTACAAATAATGTTTGATTTTTTAGTTATACTTACTAACCTAATAATATTTTATATAATTAATTGTTTAGATGTTTTAATTAAAAATAAATATATTTAAAATCAAACTATTAAATGATAGCTCATTTTTCGCTATTTAGGGCTTAAAATGCTCTGTTATTGAAACTCGGGGCTATAACAATTAATTAAAGGAAGTAAATTTCTGAAAAAATATGTCAAAATGGAGGAAAAAAAATGTCTATTTTTAAAATTCAACACTCTAGATAAAAAAAAAATTTTTTATTCTGTTTTTATGGCTTTTTTTATTTTTGCAAGTTTTAAAGGGCCATTTCTCAAAAATTTCCCAACAAATTTTTTTCATTTTTATAATTTTTATAACTAATATAGATATGTAAAAAAATTACACACAAAGTTTTTTGCTTTCATTGAGGTTCAGATTCATCCAGGCACATGGTGATAACTTTGATTTGAAACATTTGGAAGCATGCTCACAAACAACAAAAGAAAAAATTTAACGTCACTATTTTCACAAATGCATTTCTCAAAATATACGCCATATAAGTCATTTATATATTATATTTGTATAAGTATATATATACTGTAATATATAGTATAAGTCTATTATATATTTGTTAAGTATATAATCAAGTATACAAAAAATTATTCACTTGATAATAATTAAATCGCAAATTGAATAGAATACAGTTTTCTGTTTAGTTCAAACAATGAATGGAAAGTTATGAAGTCATTACTGCTGACAGATAGAATGGAGTGTTTACTACTTTCAAAACATTTCGTCCCAATCAGAATAGAAAATTTAAATTAAATATTAAAACTTGGTTAAATTTTGAAAAATCAAAAGTTTTAATCGACAAGATTTTGTAAAAACCTAAGATTCTTTTGCTTTATCGTTTTTAATTTTTCACACATCTTTTGTGAATAAAAGAAATATTCTTCATTTTTTTTTTTTCAACTATTGTTTATTTTAAATTAAAATAAAAACGTTTCCGTAGTTAAGAATGTCCGCAATCAAGCATGTTAATTCAACTCAAATAAGAAACAATGTTGACATATTATGCTATGTCATGTTATGTTGTCAACTTTTAGTAAGTGGCAATATTTCATTGTTTTTATTTAATTTTAAAGCTGCAGTAACATATTTTTCCAGTAGATAGACAAATGCATTAACAAAAAAACCAAAGCTTTTTTGTCTGATTTCGCAGACTTCCCATGAAAAAACTTTGAATAAAGAGTTTTTGAGTGACCCCATCACCATACTTGCATATATAATTTATGGATGGCCCCATGATAACCACTTTATATAACCAATATCACTCTCAAAGACTTGGTGCCGAGCGCTGATAATTGCACTTGTTGATAATGTGTTTCAGTATTACAAGTGCGAATAATCACGCTGGATGATTTTATTCATCACATGCACTGATATATATATATATATATATATATATATATATATATATATATATATATATATATATATACATATATATATATATATATATATATATATATATATATATATATATATATATATATGTGCGTGTGTATATATACATATATGTCAGTGTATGTATATATATATATATATATATAAATATTTATATATATATACACACACACACACAAAGTATACTTGTAACTGCTACCCGCAGTGTCAGAAATTAGCCAAATTGCTAATATTTATAATAGAACATTGAAACTCAGAGTTTCCTTTGTTTCCACAAAAACGTTGAAAAATAATTTTGTCTCGTTATGCTTTGTTGAAGTTATGTTTATATTTGATTTTAAATTGTTTTGGGGCAGCATATGTTAAGTAGTTTTTGTTAATAATAATTTGCTTTTAGTTATTTTTATTTATAAATATAAAACAATTTTATATACCTTGATGGTTTATAAGAATTTAAAACTGCAGAAAATTTTGTATAATTTTTCCGTTTTTGCAAAAGTATACAAATTGCGTATTGAGTATGCCACTCATATCATACTCAATATGCAACTCAACGTACGCAATTTCTTTGAGTATAATACTCAATATGCAACTCATAGTACGCATTTTTATTGAGTAGAATACTCAATACACAACTCATAATACGCATATTTTTTGAGTATTTTGCATAAAAATACGCAATTTTTTTGAGTGTAAAATATAAATTAGTTGTTAAAGTATATATTTTTTTATAAATAACAAAAAAAACACTAAATTATAATTTAACCATTATAATTTGTTTTTTAAAATAAATTATTAAGGTTTGCGTGTCTAAAACACGTCTTGAAGCATCTAAGGAGTAAGTAGCATTGCTTTTAATGACTTTATGAGCTTGCTTCAAATAACAATTTACAATTTGCTGTTTTACAAGTTGATAAACATTGAGTTGTTTTGTTTTGTAAGTTGATAAACTTCTAGTGTTTGTATTTGAAATAACGACTTTTTTTATAATATTTTGTTTTTTTTATGAGGCTATAGATGTATATAAGATGCAAGTATTTATCTTTTTATCTATAGTAAATAAGTTAGATAAATAAAATAAATCATTTTAATCTTTAATCTTATATAAACTAAAGTAATTTATATATGTAATGTAATTTAAACTAGTTTTATAATATTGCTTATTTGCTTAACAAAAGTTTTATTTTAGAATTTTTGCTTTAACATGTATGGAAGATCCGCCAAACGAAAATTAGGTTTAGACTGTAATGTAAAGAGTTTGAGAAAAAAAAAAGAAAAAGTATAAATAAAGAAGATAAAGAAAATCAGTCTGTAAATAAACAAATAAATTCTAATAGAAGTAATTGTGCCTTAGCCTTATTGTCGTGCAGCAAAAGCATATGCAATGCTTTATTAACAAATATAAGTATTAAACAATATGTTAAAGAGATTAATGAAATTAAACATAACTTGAAAAACAATAAATTTCCGTGTAAAATTTTCAAATTTGGTGACACTGAAAAAACTTACAGTTCGATTTTAAACTTTTTTCATTGCCGAACCGAAATCGATTTTAAGCCCGGAAAGAAAGAAAAATTACATTTTACCTGCATTTATTGCTATAAGGTATTACATGTACCACTAGGGAAAAGTGGTAATTTTTTTAAGCATTTTAATTCCACACAATGTAACGGCAAAGACAATTTTATGGCTTGGAAAAAGGCTTATGATGATATAAGTCTTGATAATGATGATGACTCGTTGTTAGATGACAATATTATGGATCTAACTAAATATGTAATGTCATTCAATATGGCAACACAAGAGCTAGGTAACATTCATCTAAAAAGACTTTTAGAGCGTCATAAAATTCGTTTACCATGCGAGAAGTCTTTTGTCTATAATATAGTTCCTATGGTAGTTGAAAAGATAAAAATAACAATCACTAACTGCCTTAGAAAAGCCAAAACTATTACATTAATAGGTGATATCTGGGATAGCCGCCAGCTGGCTGATTTTTTTGCCTTATGTTGCCAGGTTACCCTTGCTGATTTCAGTAAAAAGCTAATAGTTCTTGGTCTTCAACGAATGAGCGGCCCACATAATGCTGAAAATATTATATTGGTTTCAGAAGAAATATTAAATCAATATGATTTTGATAAATCTAAAGTTGACGGTTATGTGAGTGATGGTGGTAAAGCTTTTCTTAGAGCTTTTCCACAAATGCTCAATTATGAATTGGAAAACAGCAATTGGATTGAAGAAGACTTTTGGGAAGAATTGTTTGAGAATGATGACAGTGATGAGAATGATCAGGAACTGAAAGATTCACCTGAAAACAAAATTGAACCTGAAATTAACGAATTGCTTACTGAAGAAATAAATCCAATCCAAAATGATATTAAATTCAGCAAACTATCTAATAAGATTGATGCTGAGATTGATGCTACTGGAATTGATGATGCTGATAATTATGAATTTGAGGATCATAGTATAGTAGATCAATTAGAGTTTGAACTCGGCAGCAGAAAAATACCTCGTTTTGCATGCACAAACCACAAATTTAATATTTCTATACGTAATACTGTGAGGTCATGCAAACGATTGAAAACTATTTTGTCATTGCTTTGTTCATTTGCTAAAAAAACTCATCAGACAATTCGAATTGCCTGAATCTTTCAACAACAACAAAAAATAGATTAAGAAACGAAAATTTAACTCGTTGGTCATCAAGCTTTTTAATGTTGATTTGTTTTTACAAAGCATATAAAAAACAATTTTTTTTTTGAAACTATTAAATGTCCAGTTACTCAAGCAGAGATTGAATTCTATTTATCATTGATGCTCCCAGCATATAGATTTACGCTTTTGAATCAAAGAAATTGCGTACATATTGGTACCAAGTTTACATTTATTAATCATGCAATATGAGGAAATGGCTAAAAAAGATAATAAAAAGAAAAAATTTTGCGAATTGCTGATAACTAATGTAAAAAACAGTTTGAGCATGAGCTTAACTTTGCTGTTTATGCAGCTGCTGCAGTTTTAAATGTTTCTAAACTTTATCTATGGTATCAAAGACCAATTGCAAAAGCCACAGTCAATTTGGGACTAAGTTTGTTAGTAAACTTGGCAATTAAATTTAATAAAAAAAAACGAAAAAAACGATTTGACAGCAAGTCGTTCTAATAATAGTTTCTCTCAAAAAAGTGTTCCTGACGATGAAACCTTTGATCAGTTTTATCAAATCATAGAATTGGATCAGGTAGAGTACAACAAAAAAGAACTTAGCATCGGACACCTAGCTGACAAAGAAAGGATTAACTTTTTAAGAAGGTAAACATTTTAAGAAACCATAATTTCACCAACAAAGCTCATTATGATACATTTTGGTTTGAGAAAAGAAAAGAATTGCCATATCTTTATAATTTGTGGCTCAAGTTTTTTCTTATACCGACATCCTCCGCTTATGTTAAACGTTTTTTTAGCATATGTGGTGTAGTTAATCAAAAAAAGAGCCGGCAACATGACCGATGAAACACTAATGAATCATGCTTTTTTAAAAAGTAACTTAACCATACTTAATGAAATGGCTGAGTGAAAATAATTCTCCAGTTGTTTGAAAATTTTCTTCATTACTTTTGTTTTTGTTTATGAATTGAAAATACATTTTAGAAAAATATAATTTTTTTTTTTCTTTCATTTGTGTTTCTGTTTGTTCATTATATAAAAAACAATATTACTTTTAGAACAAAATTATATTTTACACTAAAAAAAAAACGCAAATTATTCAAAAAAAATGCGTATTATGAGTTGTGTATTGAGTAATCTACTCAAGAAAAATGCGTACTATGAGTTGCGTATTGAGTATTATACTCAAAGAAATTGTGTACGTTGAGTTGCATATTCAGTATGATATGAGTAATATAATCAATACGCAATACGCAAAAAAAAGTGCATTCTGATGTATGATACAAATTAAAATAAAAAAATAGTAAATTATAAATAAGCAAAAAAAATTAGGACATTATCAGCAAATAAATAAGAAAAAAATGTTTTTTTTGGATTTTAAACAAATTAATTAATTTAATTTCTGGAAAAATTAATTTCTTTCTATAAACATTTGTACAAAAAAAAGTTCCCATTTAAAATAGTTACAATAACTTTTGGAAGAAAACACAATTATTTATCATAATTTTAAAATTTTAATTTATACTTCATTAAATAAATTATATGAAAACTTACTTGAAACTCCATTAATTATAAAGAAGTTTTTAATAAATCCATCTTGAACTTCATACCATGGATCTGAAGCATATACTTTCACACTTTCAAAGTTTTGAGCTTGACTGTTGGTAACAGAAAAAACAACATCTCCATTTATTCTTATTGTGTATAAATAATATGTGGTCTTTAAAAATTGACTAACTTCAATGTTAGTCCACGAATTCAGTTTAAATGGATTTGTGTTGAAAATGTAATTTTCGTAACCATTTATTGGTGCAGCAACAAGCAGTGTCCCATCACCATTTTCATGAAACCATATACCAGGAGTTCTATCACCATAGTAATCAATATTAGAACCAATAGTAAAATGAATAACACTATGATAGTAGGGAACAAAATTATTAGGATAAACATCATATGAAATTAAATATTCTTTATCAAGTGTTGGTATTTCAGCAATAATATTTCCTTTTACTAATGGTGTTGGGGTATTACCAACAATGTACTCTAAATTTCGAAATAAAAAAATTAATGCCCTAATAACTACCAGTTTTTCCTCAAAAAAAAAAAATGCTTCACTAGTTTACTACATATTTTTAATGCAATTGCTTATAGTTTTTAACGATTTAATTATAAATATTACATTACCAAACGTTAAAGATCCTGATTAAAAAAAAATACTATTACCAACTTTTCCATTTATAATCAAAAAGTCAGCAATAGAACCATTTTGAGAATTATACAAAGGATCAGAAGCATACACTTTTACATTTTTAAAGTTTGTTGCATTGTAGTTTTCTACTCTATGTATATTGACTCCATTCAAATCAACAGTCAACCAATATTTAGCATTTGACAAAACTTGACTTATCATAATAAAAGACCATTCATCTAAAGTTAGTGGAGGTGTTTCAACGGAGTAATTACCATTATTTACTGCAACAAAAATAACAAGCTTTCCAGAACCATCTTCATGAAACCAAACACCTGGATTTTGATCACCATTTTCTACAATATCATTATCCAAAATAAAATGAAGAACATTTTTTAATCCTTTAGAATAACTTTTAGGTTTTAGATTAAAAGATATGGTGTACTCATTCATCA
Organism: Hydra vulgaris; assembly: GCF_038396675.1. Classification (NCBI taxonomy): domain Eukaryota; kingdom Metazoa; phylum Cnidaria; class Hydrozoa; order Anthoathecata; family Hydridae; genus Hydra; species Hydra vulgaris. The sequence continues at coordinate 53,985,465 of NC_088928.1, forward strand.
TAACCTTGAGAGTTCCAAGATATAAGCCTTTTATTAAAGTGAGCTCTTTTTGATAATTTATAAAATCTAAATTAAATTGTTATACACATTTTAAAAACTTAAATATTTTGCAAAAGCCTTTTTATAAAAACTAGTAATATATAAAAATCAAAACTAAAAAATTAAAACGAATAATACAAGGCTCATTTTAACAAGGTTATGCAAAACTTGTCTGCAATACTTTTTACAAAAAATAATAAAAACTTTATAAGACTTAACAACATTATTGTTTTAACATTTAACAAGATATTTAAGATTTGCAAGAGAAACTTCATTTAAAAAAGACACCAAATTTCAAATGAAAATTAAAAATGAAAATAAAAAACACAAATGCAATTGAAAATTCTCTACTAAAATACCAACAGCCACATCAAATTAAACTTAGTATAAAAATTTTTTTTTTTTCCAAATTTATAGAATTTTATAGAACCAAATTTATAGAATTTTATAGAAATTTATAGAACCAAATAATATTTAAACTACACTTATCTTCATGTTTTAACTCTAAATAAACAACTGAAAGAGAAGTATAGTAAAAATTAGGTAAAATAGTTTAAAAAATTAAAAGCGAACTCTTTTTAAAACCCTTGCAAGTTAATGTTTTTAATGTTTTTAACTTTTATAATGGCAGAGTTTGTGTGTTTATTAATAATTCTTTTTAAAGATCTGATATTGAAAGTGATTTTATTGAAAATCAATCGTTAAAAACAATTAATAGAAAATCAAAATGCAATAGTATTGTTAGAATTTTGTATTGTCCCTTATGTATGAAAATTTAGAGTGGTTTTAATTTTGAAATTTTTAGATTATATTAAATTAAAATATCCAAAGTTTATAAAGTTCAAAACTAATAGCTTTTAACTTGATAAACTAATTTACTCCCAACATGTTGGGGAATAATCACTAAAAAAGAAAGAATTATAAAAAACAAAGAACATTGTTAAAGAGCAAGGATATGGTTGAAAAAAGACTTAAAAAGTTATAGGTTGTATGAGTCAAGAAAATATAAAGATGAGAGAGAGTTTCAAAGCATTGATGTGAGGGGTAAAAAACTGGATAAATAAAAATTTTTAAGCATAAATAAGTAAAATGATGCATCTTTGCTCAATGATGAGTCAAGCAAAAATGAGATTTGGTTAATGGAATTAAAGCTTGTTTGAGCAACAACCATGATAGTAATTGCAGAAAAGAGAAAGAGATGCAACTTTATGATGAAGGTAGAGTGCATTAGGCTTGGCAAATTCAGTGCAGGTCCAACTACATTTATAATAAATTTTTAGATCTTTTTTAAAAGAAATAGATCATCAATAGGAGAACCAGACAAAATATGACAACAGTATCCCATACATAAAGACAAATAAAAAAATGTAGAGATTTAGGATTACATTAGGCACAAATGAATTATGCAAACGCCGCAGATTCCAGCTTTGCTATCAATTGTATATATGTTATATGTTTTCCATAAGAGACAAGTAGTGATAAGTTTGAAGAATAGTCTTAAAAGATGCAAAGTAAAGACGCAAATAGAAGTAACACCATATGAAGAAAATTATGGAGAAAAGCAACATGCAAGACATTAATAAGCCATTAATATGTAAAGAGCAATAGCTCTTGCCTCCATCTAATGCAAGATGGAATCATTCAGTTACAGCAGTCATCAATTAGGCAGTAGAATAAGAAGATCAAAATTTATATTGATTTTCAGAGTTATTAGACTCAAACAAGACTATTGTTGACTAAAGACACAAAACCCTCGCTTCTAATAGAGAGTAGACTGATCGTATGATATTTGAAGAGGCCAGAGTGTTCTCATGATTTTGAACTATAACTGCCATTTTTCAGCAGACAGTAAATAACTAGGTTTTTTTGGAGGTAAAATTTAAAATCCACTGCAAGCCTCATTCTGTAATCTGTTACAGAAGTAAAATATTGTAAAAAAAAAAACATTAGAATTATTCTGTTGAATTCTTTTAGCTCAATTAGGTAATCCAACATGTATAATTATATATATATAATTATACATGTTGGATGCAAAAAGTTTGGAGTTTTTCCGAAGTTTATTTGTTTTAATTAACCAAGTGTATCAAAATTGGATACTCGTCTTATATGGAAAAGATTACACCGAAGTGCAATAATGAAGGGCAACAAGGAGAAACAACAGTTTTATAATGAGGTTATTTTAAATTTCACCTATCTACTGTTGATTGGTTTATTTTAACAATAGCTTTAAAAATAACATCAAAAAAGAAAAAGAAAATTTTTTGAAAATACACGAAAATAAAATAAAAAAATTAACGAATGGTCATAGTTTACCTTTTAATACTTCATATATTATTAAGAATTTCTCTTCATTTAAGCTTTCCGAAGACGAATTAGACATCCTTAAAAATGGACTGAACTTCTCTATTAAACTGCAACATCTTAAAAGAACCGATATATATTCTTCATTCGAACTCATAGACCAAAATCCTCAGAATAATTTAAAAAATAATAATAACTCCAGTCAACCTAAAGCTGAACTTTCTTATCTTGCTAATTCCTATATATATAAATATCGCCCATCTAAAGAAACTCTAAAAAAGCATTGAATTCTGAAAAAATTATGTAAAAATTCAGATATCGTTATTTTAAAATCAGATAAAGGAAAAGGTATGGTTCTTCTAGATAAAAAAATTTATGACAACGGTCTCTACAGCATCATTAATAATCCATCCAAATTTAAAAAACTTAAAAAGGATGTCACTATCACCAGAGAAAAACAACTTAAAAACTTTTTAAGGAAACTCAAGAAAAAAGATTGCTTTAATGAATCCAACTATAATAAAATATATCCTTCAGGCTCTTGTCCAGCCCACATTTATGGTATTTCAAAATTACATAAGATAATTTCTTCTGACAATAATATAAGTTTCAGACCTATCGTATCATCTATTGGTACTTATAATTATCAATTAGCTAAATCTTCACTAATACCTTCGGAATTTTTCACTGAAGATTCTTTTACTTTTTCTAAAGTAGTAAACCAAGCTTGCCTTCATAAACATTTCTTAGTATCTTACGATATTACAAGTTTATACACCAATATTCCACTAAAAGAAACAATAGATATTGCTGTCAATGGCATTATAAATAGTAAAGTTAATCTTAAAATTGGTATAAATTATTTAAAAAAAACTCTTCAATTTTGCAACATCTCAAACTCATTTTCTCTTCAAAGGACAAATTTATGACCAAATTGATGGTGTTCTCCCTTAGCATCTATTCTTGCTCTAATATTTTCATCGGAAACTTTGAAGATAAATGGCTAAAATCATATAATGGAGAAAAGTAGCTTTATATAAACGGTATGTAGATGACATTTTTGCTGCTTTCACTTTTTCACGCCGATTTATTTTTTTGTATATCAATAATAAACATAGATCTATTACTTTTACAATGGAAAAAGAAATTTAATCAATAATATCTTTTTTTGACCTAACTCTAAATAAAACAAACAACTCCACAATTACTACTGTTTTTCATAAGAAAACTTTCTCGGGACTTTACACCAACTTTTTTAGTTTTATTTCATTTTTATACAAAGTTAGTCTGGTTAAATGTTTAATTGATATAGCTTATAAAATAAACAACACTAGTCTTAGTCTTAGTCATGATATTACCAATCTTTTTAAAGTTTTCAAATGAAACTTGTACCCGTCTTGGTTGATTAAGAAAATCCATAGCTCTTATATTAACAATACCAATATCAACATTTCATCGCATTCGGAAAACCTACAAAATTTTAAATATTTTAAACTTCCTTATACTGGAAAAATGTCTTATTTAACCAAACAAAGACTAAATGCAATCATTAAACGATATTGCAAATGTATATATACATGAAAATATAAACATATTTAAATATCCATACATTTACATGTGGAACTATATATATATATATATATATATATATATATATATATATATATATATATATATATATATATATATATATATATATATATATATACATGTTTATAAATACATACATATATATGTGTATATACTTATAAATCTATTTATATATATATATATATAACTGGCAAATATGCTTTCAGTAGACTGTGGTGCGTAAAGCTGCTATCAGTATGCCAATACTGCACCACTTCGACATCTAAAGTGGCTTTGTGCTGGTATAAAGTAATTTAGGTCCACTAGGCTATACTGCTGCTGCCAGCTAAAATGAGATAAATCAGTATATACATCACAATATGCTGTAGTTTTAACAGCATAAAGCTAGACCTGGTAAGGTACGATATGATAATATTACTCAACATACTTTAACATACTTCCATTGATTGAGGTTTATACTGTGCATACTATAATCTTGATAAAAAAATGATAGTTTTTTTACAGAGTTTTATAGAGCTTTTATAAATTACATAATTATAGGTTTTTTTAATTTAAAATATCAAATAATAGAAATCGATAATCTAACAGTTAAGGGGCCTATAATAATTATATTTTATTTCTTGAGAAAAAATGGTGAAGCATTTAGAATTTGTTTTGATGCGTAAGTGAGTTTATTAACAAGTTAATTAAAAGTTGAACATTTAAATTTTAAAAATGCTGAAGTGTTATGCATGAGTATTAGAGGTATTAAGTAAAAAAAAATTTTAATTCAAAAAAAAACCAAACCATCTAGATTTGAAGCAAATATTTAAAACTAAGTCCATAAAAATTAGAGCATCATTCAATGACCATTTCCTTGCCCTATAAAAACATATTTGGAAAAAAAAGGGACCTGGAAATGATTAAAAACAGCTTATTTTAGTATATGAACTTTTGAATAAAGTGGTATAGTTCTTATTTCTCTCTCTAAAAATAGTATAGTTTACATTTTAAATTGTCTTCAGGAAAGGTTATCCTGTTACTGGTAACATGTAACTCACTACAACCTGCTTCAAGTCCTGCTGCCTTGCTGCCCTTAAAACACCCTCTTGCCTTGGGTTTCCTGGTTGAGTAAAGGCTTGAGATGTCTCAATAAAAAAATTTGTATTGGGCAAAAAATAAAGGCATTTGCCTTGTAGAAGGCCTCCTAAGCAAAGATTATAGGGGTAAACAGATTCTACCTGTTGATTAGCATTGCACCCATTCTTCATCTATTCGGCTGGCATAGATGTATTTATAATATATTGTTTTTAGTCTAGGATGTTGAATGTTGGATCTTCTTGACTTAATGCATATATTTTGCTTGTTTGTATGTTTTTATTACTAGGTAACTCATTCTATTATCTCCTAATGAGATAATTGAATGAGTTGCCTAAAACTCCTAAAAATCTTAAGACTCAGTCTTATGGTTCTAAGGCCGGCGGGTATCAGGATTCAAAAACATTTTGGTAGCTCTCTGAGAGGCTGATTACATTGCCAACAGTAAAATATCAGAGTACTAGCAGTGCCATGTTGCGCATTGATGGTGTCCCTATTTAAATATTTGAGGCGCATTGTCGGGGCTGCATTCAGAGCCCTTTGTTATGTACACTGCATAATAGTCCAAGCAATTGCTTGGACTATTATGCAGTGTACAGAGTATCTAAAAAAAAAAATAAAGAGTCAAGTTAATTTGACAACTTTAAAAATAAATAAAGTACCGAAAACTATAAAATACAAAAAACCATTGTCATCACCAAATTCTCTAAATCCATCATTCATTAATATTTGTGGTCTTTGCAGTAGTTTTTCTTCTGTTAAGTCTTATCTCTTGCAAAGTTCACAGACCTACTTGCTCTTTGTGAGACTAATTCGAGTTTGGCTGTCTTATCTTGTGATCTTATTGTTGATGGTTCTCTTCCTTTGATTCGTAAAAATTCAAATAGTCACATGCTTGGCCGGTGCATTTATGTTCTTAAGAATTCACCTGTTTGACAGGTTTGAATCGACAGACTATTCTTTTATATCCTTTCATTTTTCACAACTTCACTCTATTGCTTTTCTCTTTCTGTATCAGTTCTGTTCTCTAACATGTTCTATATTGGTCTCCTTCATTTTAAGACTGCAAACTTTTGGTTATTATTTTTGATCAAATTGACCAAGTCCGCTTTCTTTATCCTTTAGCCAATATTGTTGTTGTTCGCTCTAGCGTCAGCAAATCTGCAGGTGTTAAGGCCCACAACATCTTCCTTTTTTCAAACTCTAACTCAATTAGTCAATTTTCCAACTCACTTTCCAGACAATCCCAAATAATTACCTTTTCTTCTAAACTTATGACTTGTTTCTAATCATAGTCACTGCTTAGTTTCTCCACATTCACCCCTAAGTGCTTCTGATCACGGTTTTATCTCTCTAAAACTATTATATCATTCGTCTTCATCATCAGAATCCCTTAATCATAGTACCTCTTACCAACTATCTTAATACTGAAAGGGACTCTCTCAGTGTTTTTCTTTTCTCTTGGTAAATCTTTTGTCTTCTTGCTGACAAATGTGTCTCTTACATTGTGCTGCTGCAACTTTTAATTGAAACCATTACCTTAAAATCTTTCAGCAAAGCAATTTGCCAGAAAACAGATGTCTGTTTACTATTGCTAGAAACCATTGTAAAAAAGTTTTGATTCAAAAAGTTTTATCAAATGCCAAAGCCCGCTATTCTCAAGTCACAAAATTTTGTGTTTGATCTAAAAAATTAGGCTCTCATGACGTCTGGAGAATCTTATATAAATGGTATAATAAGGACAAGTCTGTTGTTTTACCTCTCTTGTATGGTTCTGATTTTTTCACCTTACCTATAGACAAATCTGAATTTTTTGTAAAAAACTTTTCATCAATATAATCTCTTGATTCTATTAGTTGCATTCTACTTGATATAGTCAACACACAGGTTGATTCGTTGCTTCACATTCGTATCACTTTAGGGTTCGTATATAAAGTCACTACCTGCTTATACTCTTCCACAGCTTGTGGTCCGGACAACGTACATGTTATAGTCTTGCACAAGTGTTCTTGAGAGCTGTCATCTATATTTTCAAAACTATTTAACAAGTGCTTATCAGAGTCTTGTTTTCCAACATGCTTCAAAATGACATCTGTTATTCCTTTTTTCATAAGCAAGGTTTTTGAGTCTTTAATTTACAAACACTTTATATCTTTTCATAAATCTAATAACTTACTTTCTGATCATTAATATGGATTTCAATCTTTTTGCTCTACAGCTGATTTGCTAACAGTAATAACTAATAGGCTTTATTGTACATTAGATAGATGTGGAGAGGTTAAGTCTATCTCTCTCAACATGTCTAAAGCTTTTGATAAAATTTAGCATTACTGGTCTTCTCCTCTCCAAAAGCCTTTTTTTTAAGTATATAAATTAACATCTTAAGATAATTTAATCCTTCCGTATCTGTAAAGGTTGCATCTCTTCTTATTGTGCTTGCCACTTTCTTACTCCTGATTCTATTATTTATCTCCATAAATCTCAAATCCATCTATATATAGAATACTGTTGCCATATCTGAGGCGGATCTTCCAAGGATGCTCTTTCTGTTTTAGACAAGGTGCAAAAACGCATTCTAAACATAGTTGGACTAGCTTTTGCAGTCAACCACCAACCATTATCACATCATCATAATGTTGCTTCTTTTTCTCTTTCCCATGAATACTATAATAGGCATTGCTCTAAAGAGCTAGCTCCTCTTGTGCCATTTACTAAAAATCATTCTCTTGTTACTCATCATTCAATCAAATCTCATCCATTTACTGTGACTGTTTTCAAGTGCTCCAAAACTCTTATTCATCTAGTTTTTTCCCTCAAACATCAGTTCATTGGAATTTGCTTCCCTCATCTTGTTTTTCTGATTCATATAATTTGCAATCATTAAAGTTGTCTGTCAATGATAATCTTGATCTATAAACTTAATCTTTTCTCTTAAATACATTACTTATGGTGACATACTATTTATTTAAATAAAAGTTTTCTAAATCTTTTATCTTCCAGTAACTTTCAACTTTAATAGTGATTGCCAGCAGCCTTTTGGAAATAAAGATGTTGAAAAAAAAAACTAAACTTTAAACTTAAAAATCAAACAAAAAGGTTATTTTTACATACACATATAACAAAAGAAACAGTTTTTCATAGTTATATAAAAAAGTTTACATGAACAGTAGTTACACATCAGGAAAGACTTAAAATTATTTGCTTTTACAGTTTAATGGGGAATTGTATGAAATGACATGTATCGATTAAATGCAATGTGTTAAAAAATAAATTCTTTAAAGAAATAAACACCTTATAATAAAAAGTATATCACGTTATGCTTATTATAAGTATATCTTATTTTTTCTTGAACAGTTTTACAACATTAATTTTTTTAAATAGCTAATAGCACATTAGTTTTGTGATAAGCTTTAATTCAGCTTACAATTAAACTTTCATACTGCAAAAAAGAACATGAAATAAACTTCAGCTAAGATCAGAAATATTAGTTACACTTACCAATATGTATGTATGTATGAGTTTTATTTCATTGGCAATGACATAAAATATTTTATTTATGAATGTTTGGATAAAGATTTATTGTTACCTTTGAGTTAGTCAACTCTTTAATTACATCAACTATTATAAATTTAAAAAGTTTATGAAATAAAAGAAATGATGACTAATGTAATAATGAGAAAATTGTTAAAATAAAAAGAATGGCATAGTAAACTAATTTAATCCCCAACGTTTGAAACAGATAAAAATCTAAAGAACTTCAGCAACCAAATAACCTCTTTTGAATACTACTTGTTTTATCAGTATATGTCAGCAGAGTTTCTTTTTAAATAGTGATAAAAAAAATAGATTTTGTCAATTTATATTAAAAAAAACTTGATTCTTATTTCAAAAATAGTGAATCAGTATGCAAGTAGCCTTTTATAAGGTAGATTAAACTGTCATTAAAGGGTCTTATTTTTGGGAATGACAGATTCAATTTTTAAAAAATAATATATTATATACAAAAAAAATGCTGACATCAGGCATTATGTTTATAACCTAATTTTAAAACAAGAATAAGCATAGCTTAATTTAAAAAACTGTTAAAATACCTTCAATATATATATATATGTATAAATATATAAATATATATATATATATATATGTGTATATATATATATATATTATATATATATATATATATATATATATATATATATATATATATATACATATATATATATATATATATATATATATATATATATATATATATATATATATATATATATATATATATATATATATATATATATATATATATATATATATATATATATATATATATATATATATATATATATATATATATATTGAAGGTATTGTAACAGTTTTTTAAATTAAGCTATGCTTATTTTTGCTTTAAAATCAGGTATTAACAATAAAATTAATTAAAATATATTTATTTTAATTCATTTTGTTCATTGTAAGTACACTTATGTTATGGAGTTAATGGCTAACACTTCAAAATGAGACATTGGCCCTTCAAAAGACATCCTTAAAAAGACATCTGAGGGTCCTCAAGTTAATCAAGTCAGAGTGACTCTGACGGTAGAAATCATCATTTTTCTTTTTCCTTTCTTTTCATATTACAGCACCCTTTAAAAACATAAGGTCAATTAGATTTTTTTTGACAATTACTCAATTATCTCTGAAATAATTTTTTAATTAATTGGTAATCAAAAAACTTTTTTAATATTTGAGTTGATTATTTAAATAGCTATCTAATTGCATTTAACACTAATTTGTCTTATCAATCCTTTCTAAGTAATTTAATGGTAAACTAAAGCAATTGTATGTATTACTATTTGAAAAATGTGTCAAAATTATATGGTCAGTTATTTATAAGGTTAATCTAAAAGAAATAACTCTTAAATTAATACTGCAAGAATCTTTAAAATGTGTATTTACTTTGATCAATATAAACTACAAATAAATTAAAAAAAAAAAAAAGTCAAGTTCTACCTATAATTTCAAGAGATATTTAAATGGTCAATTCTTGGCACACCTGAAACAGAAAAATGGGGTGAAAATTGGTATCACATCAAGCAAAATGGCAATACCAATGATAACACTAAAAGTCAATGAGAAATAGCAAGATTAAATGTTATTTAACTATGCTGTGTCCAAGCAATGCTAAAGTCGACTGGAAATAGCAAAGTTACGTGTGTTTTATTATGCTGTGTTCAAAAAATGCTGAAAAACTCAAAACTTTCAAATGACATTAAATATTCACCAAGAGTTGGAGTGCCATAAAAACTCAATCCTAGGATTAAAACTTTTTATATCAAAGAATGAGAGAAGACCCTAAAATTAGAGGAAGATCCAAAGAGGGAAGATCCTAAAGTGAGCTACAAAGAACTGAGAGCTGAGTTTAGTAATATGGCTGGTTTTTTTAGTATTAGCTATAGCACAGTTGAAAGGTTTCTTAATAAAAAAGGTGTTGATTGCTATGTTGCTGCAATAAAACTGCTTTTATGGTTGACAGATAGGATGGCGCAATGAAAATAAAAAAAATTTTGTTAATGGAAGGACAAGAAATTATCAAGATAGAATATGGAAAACAATGCACATTTGAAATTTGCAATGAAAAAGATTGGAAAAAAATTCCAAAGAATTATGTATGCATCTGATTGAATCTATGCCTAAATGTATTCAAGCTTGCAGGCTTGTGGAGTCAAGCTGTAGTCACTGTTTTTTGGTGGAGCCGCAGCCACAAAAATTGAGCAGCTTTTGGCTTTTGGCGTGTTTTTTTAAAGGAATAGAATGTATTTTTTTTTACTGTAAACTTGTATTCATAAATTGCTTAACTAATTTTTTGAATAAATTATTGAATTTCTATTTTTTTTAACAGTTACAGTCTTACCAAAACTTGATAAAAATGAGTATTATAACGATTTTGTACTTAACAAAATATTATCCTTTAATAGCATTTCTTGCAAAATACTATCCTTTAATATTTGCATTTAATTAATATTAGCATTTCTTTGAAGTTTTATGGTTTATTACGAAAAAAAAACAAGTCAAGTATATATGAAAACATTCTAACAGTATTACATATATTTCTTTTATTACATTTTTATATTGATAGATTTTTTATATTGATAGATTTTTTATATTGAGTCTTTTAAATGTCTTTGGAGCGTTTTTAACATCTTAAAAACGTTTTGGACATCTTTTGAACATTCAAAAGACGTCTTTTTTAGGTACCATGCATACTGGGTAGAATTTAAACTAAGAATGTTTACCCATAACATTTTTCTACTCTTTACAAATGTAGTGTGGGGTAGTTTTTACAACTCTTTCTTTAAATGTAGTATGGGGTAGTACAGTAGTGATAGTAATAGAGCCTCAAACGAAAAGTTAAAGCTTAAACTGTTGAATGATCCAAGTTCAAATCCTGCCACCGCCAACTCAGCACCTAAGTAGTATTTCAGTACGCAAATGTTGGTCAATAACAGACACTACTTTAGATTAGTTCTAATGACTATTTGTGGCTGTTTCTACGCCAACAATATCTTGTTGTAAGTTGTATAGAAAAATATAGCATGAAAATTTAAATAAATAAATAGATAGAAAATAAATAAAATAATACATTAACTTTGTAATCATGAAAGTTGGTTAAAGATGATTTGCAGGAATTGGTTTGGATTTAGGTTGGCAAATGTGATCAAAAAAATATTCCAAAATTTGCGATTTTTGTTCATAAAGTATGGGAGCCGGAGCCAAGCCAGGAGCCAAGCCAAAGCCTGTCATTTCTTAGGAGCCGGAGCCAAAGCCAAGCCATAAAAAATACTTTTGGCTCCACAAGCCTGTGAGCCTGTCTAAAAGCTCATCCTGGTCAAGCAAAATAACCAGTTAAAGTATGACATATTTTTGACACATTTTTGTTATTATAGTTTTTTCACCTGATTCTCTTGTTTCATTGATTTTGTTACCAAAATAAAATATATTTTTTTTATTTTCTGATTTATTTAGTTATGCAATGTATTCCAAATAGAAATAAAAATAAAGTCTCTCTTCTTTTTTTTATTTCTTTTAAAAGATGTAAAGTAATTTAAGTAATTGCTAAAAAATTTTAGTGACCTTTTAGCTTTAAAAGTTACTGTAATTGCTTTGACTATTATTTAACAGTAAATTTGTTAAATTTTAATGGCTTTTCTAATGGCTTTTTGTAAAAATAGTATAAAAAATTTTTTATTTAAACTTGTATCTAATTAATATGAGAGCAGGAAATTTTGTAATTTTAAACAAATGATGACCATTGCATTTAATTAATACAATAAACAAACAACGTTGGTGCAAAATTGTGTAAAATAATGTTTGAAATACCTTTAAGAAGAATAACAATTGGTTGAGTTCCACTATCTAATAAAAAAAAATGTTTTAAAATATAGTATCAAATATTTTTCACAACAAAAATACAACATAAATAAAGACCAAAACCTTGTGTGTGTGTGTGTGTGTGTGTGTGTGTGTGTGTGTGTGTGTGTGTGTGTGTGTGTGTGTGTGTGTGTGTGTGTGTGTGTCTATATATATATATATATATATATATATATATATATATATATATATATATATATATATATATATATATATATATATATATATATGTTTATATATATGAACATATATATGTATATATATATACATATATATATATATATATATATATATATATATATATATATATGTATATATATGAACATATATATGTATATATATATATATATACATATATATATATATATGTATATATATACATATATATATATATGTATATATGTATATGTATATATATATATATATAAATGTATGTGCATGTGTGTGTATATGCATGTGCATATACACATATATATATATACATACATATATACATATACACATATATATATATATATATATATATATATATATATATATATATATATATATATATATATATACATATATATATATGTATATATGTATATATATATATATACATATGTATGTGCATGTGTGTGTATATATATATATATATACATATATATATTTATGTATATATATATATATATATGTATATGTATATATATATGTATATATATATATATATACATATATATATATATATGTACATGTATATATATATGTACATGTATATATATGTATATATATATATATATATATATATATATATATATATTTATATATATATATATATATATATATATATATATATATATATATATATATATATATATATATATATATATATATATATATATATATATTTCTTTAAAAACAATAAAAAAGCTTAAACCATTTTAAGACATTTGCCAGCTAGAACATTGCATTTATATGGTAATTTCTAAAGTTCAAACTTTGATTGGCAATATCTGCTTTAACATAACATTTAAATTAACAATTCAATGATGAAAATTAATGTTGAATTATTTTTAGTGCTAACATATTTTTATTTAAAATAACTTTTTCATGGGAGAATTCTTAACTTTTTCTGAAAGAAAATATATAAGTAAACCATGAAAAGTTTGTCAAAGTTCAAAACAAGAGGAGACACCTTGAATCTTAACAAAGATTATGATAAACAATCTATGTTAAAAAAGTGCATAAAGAGTTATTCATACAATGAAGAGCATAATAAGGACAATTACACTATGCTTATATGTCCGATTGTTCCTCTTATATGTACAATTGTTCCTCTTATATGTCCGATTGTTCCTCCAGGACTGACAAACTCTTTAGTTGAATCAATTTTTTAACTAAAAAGCTTACTTTTCATCACAGGCTTAAAAATACCAAAAATATGACTGAACTATTTCAGGGGACAGTATCCAAAACAATTTTAAGTAAGTTCAAATTTTCTCTTCTTAACAAGATTAAATAATGCTATATCTTGATGACTGTCAAAGTTTTTTAAATTTTTAAGTATTTTACTTGTGAAATTTATAAGTGTTTTTTCGCAATGAATCAATTTTTTGTGATTATTTTCCAGTTAATAATAATTATTTAATGATATTCATAATTGCATGTGTTTTAATTATTATATTATTATTTGTTTTGTTATGTATTATATTATGTTACTTAGTTTATGATTAATATTTAGGATTTTTTCTGGTTCTAATATTTAATTTCAATAGTTTTGAATTGTTAAATGTAAAAAGCTTGTAGTGTTCACCTGCATCTCACATGATATTATCATTTTGCAAGTATGTTACTATGGCTCTTTACAAATATTTATTATAAAACAAATTTATAATATAATGGCTATAAATAAAACCATATAACAGTTTATAATACTATAATATGATAAGTTGTTTATGCAATTCATTGATAAGTATACAATGAGTTGTTTTGCATAATAACTCCATAAAAGATAATGAGCATATCTTTTAAATGATTCATTTTTAAAAGGTTTTGTGATAACTACTCTAAATTTAAGAGTTCAGCATACTTGACGAAGAAAATAAGGACAATTTCACAATACAATCTATGATCACAATACATTCTATGATTAATTAACCTCACACAAGTTTTATGTTTTTATTTTTTATGGAATTTTTTTTGTTTTTTTGTTATTTCACCTCCCCAAGGCCCAGAAGGCCACTACAGATGAGGAGGCTGCTCAATTGTGGTTATAACCCTCTCTCAACTCTTATAACTCCAAAACACGAACCTTGACGAACAAGGCCGCTGCGCCTTTTTTTGCGATTTTTAACATATAAAAATGTATTTTAATAAAAATATTTTAATATGAATAATTTTGAAAAGTATAACTTTATTTTTAAAATTTATTATAAAATTTTAAATTTTGTATAAATTAAATTAAACTTTGGGAACAGATATGACACTTTGTTTGAAGACAAAAACCTTTCTCGTGATTGCGTACAAGAAATAAGCAATTTTGATGAGAAGCTGAAAAAAAATAACACTGTCAAGTTATTAGTGTGTCATTTGCATAATTTTTATATCGGACTTTTTTTTAAGATTGTCTATATTAAATGTTGTTATATTCTTAAAGATAAACTTAAATTAGATAAAATTTGAAAAATGTATACTTTAATTAGCAATGAAACAGAGTTTTGAAATATTATATGTTTTTGGCTTTTAAAGAGTCTAATTTTTATATCTATATTGTTCTGAAACTGGCAAATGACATCAAGGTTAATTAAGCCTAATAATATTAAATGTATCGATTGATGTTAATCAAGGTTAATCATCTTTCTCAAATCAGAGGAATGAATATTTTAGATTCAAATGCAGGTTATTGAGGGAAATTTTCTCAAAAGGACTGATCTTTGCCTTTAAATTTTGCTGGGAGGAAAGGTTGGAATTGGCAACTTAAAAATAAATTTTCTCTTTATCAGTAAGTCAAACACAATCATAATTCAACTTAACTTGGTATTTAACAACTATGAGTATTATTTTGTTCTTAAAATAAATTGTTATATACAAATATACAACTAAGGAATTAAAGTCAGCATTCCACAAAATATTAATACTGGAAACTAATCAAAATTATTTTATATATAACTTAATTTTTATATTGTGGTCTAAATATTATTAAAATCTAATCTAGTAAAAAACTTAGAAAAATAAGCTTATAAAATATTTTTTAATTGTAAATAGATTAAATATAATTTATTTTAGAATAAGTAAATATTTTAATTAAACAGTATATGGATTAAATAAATTTAGTAAACAGGTAACTTTTAGTCATAATTAGAAAAGTTTAAACAAGGAGTTATTTTTACTTTTTTTTCTTATATGTTGTTAAAAAGAATAAGTTATTAACAACTTTAAAAGATAAGGCTCAGACAGACCTGCAATTGTGAAGGAGATAGAAATGATCCAGAACAAGTAAGTAGGCGATCGCATCAAAAAAAAAATCTAACATTCTATCAGCAATCAATTTTTATAACTAATTGTAAAAATAATGTAGATTACTTGTTTGTTCATCTGAATTATTGAAAAACACTTTAACCAAAGACTTTTTTCTCAATTTTTTTTATCAACAGGTTTTTTTATCAACAGGTTTTTTTTATCAACAGGTTTACTTTATTACTTTATTTTGATGTTGACTAAGTTTTTTGGATATTGGATTAATCTATTTTAAGCAATGGATAAACATACCATTAAAACATTGGGTAAGCGGTGTTTTCAGTATTGGCCAATGAGCATTAGTCAGACCTTGCGCCAACGATCATTTCATGTTGGCCCAATGCATTATGTCAACATTGTGCCATTATAAGCCAATGCATTGGGCCAACATTCGCCTAATTTTTTTTTTCCTAGCTGGGTTGGGGTTCAATGTTTACAGTAATGCAAACAATATTTAATTTAGGTAATTAATTTAATCAATAACAATACTCATAAGAGTATATAAGAAGAATACGAAGCAATCAAAAATAATTCTAATAAGATTTCATCAATACCTAAATGACAAGATGATGTCCTCATATGTTGCATGAAAAAAATTTATAGTGGCTGCTAGCAGCCTTGTTGGGATAGTATCAGTTATAAAAAAAAATATGGTAAATGAACATTTTGTAAAAAAAATATATATTAAAAACAGGGTTGGGGTAAACAATCCTCCTCACCTAACACTAGCTGCTATAATGGGGTCCATGCTGAAAATTATTGTATAGGTTAACTTTGGTTAAAATGTATCTACCTTAAAAAGAATTTGAAAAAAGTTGTCTAATAAAGTTTGAAAGAAATTTCAATTTAATTTAATTTAAATTCAAAAAATTTTTAATTTAAGTAGTCAAGTTACATAAAATTAGTTTTTGCCTAGTTTTCCAGGTAAATTTAATATATACTTTTTTTTTACTTGAAATTCCCAACCAATTCTATATTAAGACTTAGACTTATTAGAGTTCATTGAAAAATAAAAGGTGAGTAAATTTTTTTTTTAAGGCATAAAATCATTTTTAACTTACTGGTCAACAAACTCAAGTGGTTGGGATTAAATTTGCAGTGGCTAACCAGATGTCCACTGTTTTGGTGGTTTCTGAAGGAGTAAAATTTCTTAATATTTTTAAGTTTTTTTAAAATAATTTTTTAAAACATGTTTTTTATTTTAAATTGATTATTATTTTTGAAGTTTTTATATAATTTCGCTTCTTTTGAGTACCAGGTTGACATACTTTAGAAAAACTTTTTTTTCAAAATATTAGGGACATGTCAAATTTTTAAAAAAATGTTCATGTTTAATTTCTATAAAAAACTTTAAATTTTGTTTGTTTCACAAAAACATTGTCTTGTTTTGCTTTGTTGAAGTTATAATTTACATTTGATTTAGATTGTGTGGGGGCAGAACATGTTTAGTAGTCAAAAATTATGTTAATAATAATTCGTTTATAGTTATTTATTGTTTATAGTTATGTAATAGTTTTATATACCTTAATGGTTTATTAAAAGTTAAAGTTCTATTGAAAACTTTGTATCATTTTTCTGTTTTGAGAAGTTATCCAAATTAAAGTAAAAAAATAGTCAATTATAAATAAGCAAAAAAAATTAGTATATCATCAACAAAAAATAAGAAAAATATGCTTTTTTTAGATTTTAAACAAATTAACTTATTTAATTTCTGGAAAAACTATTTTCTTTCTATGAACATATGTACAAAAAATAGTTCCCATTTAAAATAGTTAAAATGATTTTTGGAGGAAAATACAATCAGGTATCATGATTTTAAAATATCAATCTGTATTTCATTAACTAAATTATTTGAAAACTTACTTGAAAAACCATTGACTATAAAAAAGTTTTTTATAAATCCATCTTGAACTTCATACCATGGATCTGAAGCATACACTTTCACACTTTTAAAGTTTTGAGCCTGATAGTTGATAATAGAAAAAACAACATCTCCATTTATTCTTATTGTGTATATATAATATGTGCTTTTGAATAATTGACTAACTTCAATGTTAGTCCACAAATTTAGTTTGAATGGATTTGTGTTGAAAATGTAATTTTCGTAACCATTTATTGGTGCAGCAACAAGCAGTGTCCCATCACCATTTTCATGAAACCATATACCAGGAGTTCTATCACCATAGTAATCAATATTAGAACCAATAGTAAAATGAATAACACTATGATAGTAGGGAACAAAATTATTAGGATAAACATCAAATGAAATTAAATATTCTTTATCAAGTGTTGGTATTTCAGCAATAATATTTCCTTTTACTAATGGTGTTGGGGTATTACCAACAATGTACTCTAAATTTCGAAATAAAAAAATTAATGCCCGAATAACTACCTATTTTCCAATTTTCTCTCAATAATAAAAAAAAAAAACTATTTTAACTTATATTCTTAATGCAACTGCTTAAATTTTTTTACAATTTTATTACTATATACTACAATATGACAACATTAAATACTGTGAAAAAAATTACTCTAACCAACTTTTCCATTTATAATCAATAAGTCAGCAATAGAACCATCTTGAGCATCATACCAAGGATCCGATGCATACACTTTTACATTTTTAAAATTTTTTGCCATGTAATTTTCTACTCTATGTATATTGGCTCCATTCAAATCAACAGTCAACCAATATTTATCATTTGATAAAATTTGACTTATTTTAACAAAAGACCATACGTTTAAAGTGAGTGGAGCTGTTTCAATGGAGTATTTACCATTATTATTTACTGCAACAAAAATAACAAGCTTTCCAGAACCATCTTGATGAAACCAAACACCTGGATTTCGATCACCATTTTCTACAATATCATTATCCAAAATAAAATGAAGAACATTTTTTAATCCTTTAGAATAACTTTTAGGTTTTAGATTAAAAGATACAGTGTACTCATTCATCATATCATTGAGAGTTTCAAGATATAAGCCTTTCTTTAAAGTCAGTTCTTTTCGATAATTTATAAAATCTAAATAAAATGTTTCAGAATAGTTTTTTTTTAAATACTTACACATCTTAAAAACTTAATTAGTTTCCATACTAATACATTCAAAAGTAAAAAATAACAAGAATAATACCAACCTCATTTTAACAAGATTGTTTATAAATTTTTTGCAACACTTTGTACAAAAAATAATAAAGAATATAAGGTCTGTGGGTTAGAGGGTTATCAGATGTGTTTACTTTATTATCTTCTATTAATTTTGATTTTTTTAAATTTTTATTAAGATTTTATTATTGTTAAGTAACTATTCTTTGTTTACAAAGAAAAAAAATAGTTTAAACAAAGATAGTTAGGTTATAAAGATATTAAGGTAAATAAACCAGTAATTGACTTCTGAGAGAAAAAATTCTATATGACTGCTTTACCATTAAGATTGTTTAATAAACATTTATAGCAAACATTAGACTTAACAAGATTATTTTGAGGTAATTTTTTAAAGATAACTTATTATAAAAGACACACATTCCATCAAAAAACAAAAATAAAAAATGCAAATGCAATTGAAAACTTTTCACTAAAATACCAACATCTACGTCAAATTAAACTTATTAACTAATTTCTTTTTTTTAATTTTAATAACCAAACAATATTTAATCTAAACTTATATTGATGTTTCAACTCTATCAACAACTTAAAGAAGAAGACAACAACTATAATAAAAATTAAGTGAATTAGTTAAAAAAGTTAATAGCGAACTCTTTTTAAAACCCTTTCAAGTCAATGTTATTAATCTTTTTAACTTTTTTGATAGCAGTTTGTGTGCGTATTAATAACTTTTTTCAAAGATCTGATATTGAAATTGATTTAACTGAAAAGCAATGGTTAGAAACAATTTATCAAAACCAAAAACATAATAGTAAACATAAAGATGGGAGATACTTGTGAGGGGTTAAAAAAACTAGACGATTAAAAGTTTTTAGAGGATCAAAAGAAAGCATTAGTAGACCTTTGCTCAATGATGAGTCAAGCAAAAATGAGATTTGGTTAATGAAATTTAAAACCATAGCTTTTTTGAGCAACAACCGTGATAGTAATTGTAGAAAAGAGAAAGAGATGCAACTTTATGATGAAGGTAAAGTGCATTAGGCCTGGCAAATTCAGTGCAGGTCCAACTACATTTATAATAAATTTTTAGACCTTTTTGCAAAGAGATAAATCATCAATAAAAGAACCAGACAAAACATGACAACAGTATTCCATATATAAGGACGAATAAAAGAAATGTAGAGATTTGGGATTACATCAAGCACAAATAAATTATGCAACTGTAGCCAATTTTATATATGTTTTCTATGAGGGGCAAGTAGTGATAAGTTTAAAGGATAGTCCAAAAAGATGCAAAGTAAAGACCCAAGTAGAAGTGACACGATATGAAAAAAGTTTATGGAGAAAAGCAACATGCAAGACATTAACAAGTCATTATTATGTAAAAAGCAATAGCTATTGCCTTGCTGCTTCCATCTAATGCAAGATGGAATCATTCAGTTACAGCAGTCATCAATTAGGCAGTAGAATAAGAAGATCAAAAATTATATTGATTGTCAGAGAGTTATTAGACTCAAAAAAGACATTTGTTGATTAAAGAAACAAATACTTCGCTACTAATAGAGAAAAGGCTGATCGTATGATGTTTGAAAGGGCCAGAGTGTTCTCAAGATTTTCAAAAAAATAGAACTACAATTGCCATTTTTCAGCAGGAAGTAAATAACTGTGTACTATTGGAGTTAAGTTTCACAAGCCACTGCAAGCCACAATCTGTAATCTGTTACAGTAGCGATATATTTTAATAAACATACATTGGCATTACTCTGCTGAATTCTTTTAGTTCAATTATTAATACATATATATATATATATATATATATATATATATATATATATATATATATATATATATATATATATATATATATATAAATGTATATATATGTATATATATAATATATTTCTTTGATATATCTATCATATATGTTTTATATATATATATATATATATTTATATATATATATATATGTATATATTTAATATATTTCTCTGATATATCTATCATATATGTTGTGTATATATATTTATATATATATATATATATATATTTATATATATATATATATATATATATATATATATATATATATATGTATATATTTAATATATTTCTCTGATATATCTATCATATATGTTGTGTGTATATATATATATATATATATATATATATATATATATATATATATAATATATATATATATATATATATATATATATATATATATATATATATATATATATATATATATATATATATATATATAGTGTTTGTTTGTGAGAGAGAGCTGCCTTAATTGGATTTCTAGCGTTTATATTTTTTTTTTAAAGAATTCAGTTATATATTGCATTTTTATTAAACCACTTATTTTATACATTTTGACAGATTTTGTAAGTTATACCTCAAAAAATGCATATGCACCATTAATTTTTAATTTTGTGGTCACGCTATACTGATTGCACTATGTAAACTGTACTGCAATAGGTTATACAGTTTTTAAGTTTAATCCGATGTGATTTAAAATGCAAATAACATTATAAAATTATCATATAAGTTGCTGTAAGCATTATATTGCAGTGGTATAACAAAATAGTCTAATTTTTCCTTGATTGGAATTATAAGGTTTTCATTACTTAATCAGTAATAAAATGAAAGGGTTGTAGAAATAGTTTAGACGCAATTCAAAAATACTTAGTAACAATCATAAATTATTAAAACAATACTTTATTTAATGATTTTTAATCAATAAATTAAGACTAATATGGAGTAGATGTATTTATAATACATTGTTTCCAATTTAAGATGTTAAATGCTGGATCTTCTTGACATTGGGTTTGAACATTTAGTGCGCATTCTCGAGGCTGTATTTGGAGCCCTTTGGTATGTCTGAGAGTTTAATAATTTTTTAGCACAGATAGTACTCAGTACTTAATTACACAGAGTGCTCATCACATTGATTGGCTAGGCTCTAGTGTCAGTGACTCTGCAGGCATTAAGGCCCACAATATTTTCCCTTCTCAATCTTTAACTCAAATAGTCACTATCAAAAATCCAAATTTTCTTTGGATTGTTGATAGTGACTATTGACTTTGAAAAAATCTTGTTTCTAATCATAGTCACTGCTCAGTTTCTCCACATTCACCCTTAGATGCTTCTGATCACGGTTTTATCTCTTTAAAGTTAATATCTTATTCGTCTTTATCATCAGAACCCTGGTATAATAGTACCTCTTACGCCTATCTTAAAGTTGACTGGGACTCTCTCCGTGTTTTTCTTAGTAATGGTTCTTGGTTAAAAATCTTTTGTCTTGAAAGCATTTCAACATTGAATCTTTTATTCTATCTAGATGATTCCAAGTCAAGCTTCACTCTTCTCCATGGTTTTCCCCACATTGTGCTGCTGCAACTTTCAATCGAAATCATTACCTCAAAATCTTTCAGTAAAATATTAGCCAGAAAACAGACGTCTCTTTATTATTGCTAGAAACCATTGTAAAAAAGGTTTTGTCAAATGCCAAAGCTCGCTATTCTCAAGTCACAAAATTCTGTGTTTCATATGAAAAATTAGGCTTTTGTGACTTCTGCAGAATCTTAAATAAGTGTCTATAATAAGGACAAGTCTGTCGTTTTACCTCTCTCGTATGGTTCTGAATTTGTAACCTCACCTAAAGACCAAGCTGAACTGTTTACTAAGAACTTTTCATAAATATGATCTCTTGATTCTATTAGTTGCATTCTACTTGATATAGCCAACAAACAGGTTGATCCATTGCTTCACATTCGTATCACTTCAGGGTGTGTATCTTAAGTCACTTCCTGCTTATACTTTTATACAGCTTGTGGTCCGGACAACATACATGTTATAGTCTTGCACAAGTATTTTCCAGAGCTGCTGTCTATACTTTCAAAACTATTTAATGAGTGCTTATCAGAGTTTTGTCACCAGCATGCTGGAAAGCAGCATCTGTTATTCCTATTTTAAAAAACATTTGAGAGCAATCTGACTCGTCTAACTACAGTCCAATCTTCTTGCAAAGTTTTTAAGTCATTAATCAACAAACACCTAATCTCTAATCTAATAATTTGATACAAAATGAATATTTATTTTAAAAAGTAAGTTAAACATTTTCATTTTTTAAAACACATGTTTCCACTATATATTAGTCATAATCAGTTTAAAAATACTAATTTTCATACTTAAAAATTTTTTTTTTAACAATTAATTTAACCAATTAAAAAAGCAACTAAAATTTGAAGAGTTTCCAGTAAAATAATAGAAAAAGCAATCAATATATAAAAAAGAAAGAAAAGATTATTGAGGATTTAGACTACCAGCTCTGGCATGATTAACTTGTTTGTTCATGTTTGGCTTTTTGCCACTCTATATGTAGTCTCATCAACTAATATATATAATTATTAACTTTTAAAATTTTAATGTGATTTTTTAATCTTTCTTATACCTTTTGAGTTCTGCACAAAGGGTTTATTTTCAATTCCTAATGATATTAATAGTGCTTATCTATCAATATTTCGTTTTATACAATGTGTCTATATTACTTACCAGCATCCCATTACATGAAACCATAAATATAGCAGTAAATTTTATTCTTAGAAGTAACCCTAATTTAAAAATTAATAAAGCTGATATAGCAAAATTATTTCACTATGCCACTTCTCAAACAATTTTTGTTCAAAGGACAATTTTATGATTAAATCAATGGACTGACAATGGGTTCAACACTCGCACTGGGTTTCACAAATCTTTTTATGGGTAATTTTAAAGAAAAGTGGTTAAATTTGTATAATGGAGTCAAACCAAACTTTTATAAGAGATATGTTATTTATAAGATATATATTTTGCTGCATTTCCTTCTGAAACTCGTACTTTCACTTTTTTTGATTACATTAATACCATACACAAATAGATTTTTTTACAATAGAAAAATTAAAACTTTTCTTTTTAGATGTAACTATATTCAAAACTGATAAATCCATTTTAATAACAATTTTTAAATTACACCAAAATCTGGTTTTGTTCTGGTATTTTTAATCTCTTTAAAAATTAAAACAAACTATGTACTCAACTTGGCTTCTTGATAAAATATAGCAAGCCTATATGTTCAAATCTTCTACTAAAATATTACCTGAATGATTACTATAATATTAGACAAAAAGACACCATTTTTTATTTTAAACTTTCTTTCAAAGAAAAAATTCCAGATATTATTAAACAAAAGCCAAACTCCATTATCAAAAGATACTGTAAACCAAAATCTGTAAAACTTGTTTTTTTAATCACGTAAAATATCTCTTTTTTTTGTAATAAAGGTCTCTTCCCTATTGAATTCTACTCTTTTGTAGTTTACAAATTTGTTTGTGCAACTGCAACTCCTATTACAATTGCAAGACATCTTGTCATTTTAAAACTCAATTACTTGAACACTATAGGAGGGATAAAAACTCCAATATATTTAAACAGCTTCATTCCAGTGAAACATGCTTCTTT
>NC_088928.1:54017500-54022500 GCF_038396675.1 Hydra vulgaris
CACAGTGGTACAAAATATACAGAATAGAAAAAAATATTACTTGGAGTTCTAGTAGTATTTTTGTAAACACAAAATTGAGAACATTCTAAAGATAAAAATAAATTACTTTAAGAATAAAAAAACATCTTTAATAATAAACAAATTGTTTTATAAAACATCTTTAATTATAACAAATGAAACTTTGATATTAGTTATAAATGCAATAGCAATGTTGTTAATCATAACTGCAACAACACCAATATCACCAGTAAAGAGAATTAATCTATTATTCAAATTGTTAAAAAAATTATTAAAAAAAAAATCTCTTGAGCTGTTTTTGATTTTTTATCCTTCATCATATAAATGTTACACAAATTTTTAACTTAAAACATCACTTAAAAGTAGTTATAAATATATACTTCTAGTTCTTCGATGAATGATCAATATCAAAAAATCTTTTATTCATTAATCCAATATTCTTATGAAAGAGTTTCATGTAAAGAATATTATATGAATATATATTATTATGTTATTAAAATACATAGTTCTAATTTAATTATAAATTATAATTAATATTAAATAAACTATTATATATTTATATTATTATTAAATACTGTTAATACTACTATTGTTACTATGCTTAATATTGTTATTATTGTTGTTATAATATTATTGTTGTTATTTATTGCTAATAACTATCACAATTAATTAACTTTAACTGATATAAATTTAAAGTTTTCAAGCTCAATTTAAGTTTTTCCAAGTAAATTTTTGTGTTAAAATTATGACACCAACTTTTTGTTTTTGAACTCTAAATGTTATTTACATTTTTTTAGATTATCTTTAGATTTAAAAATATATTTTTACAAATTTTTAGATCTTTATAAATATAAAAATATTAAATATCATTACTATTCATTTAAAAAATTATCTCTATTTTAATAGAGATATTCTATCTATTTTATCAGCATGTTAATTTTGCTATATTGATAAGTGGCTATAAATCTCTTATTTGTCATTGCATGGAACACTCTTGTCATACTTGTGGTAATTCTTCTAATGAAGCACTCTTTATTACAGACAAGGTCTAAAAATGTATTGGAAATGTTATAGGACCTTCTCTAGCTGCAAACCCTCTGTTCCATCATTGTATTGTCAGTTCACTTTTTTTACAAACACTACTACAATAACTGCTAAAAAGAGCTATCAATCAACATAACTCAATCTCACATGACTTGTGATTTATCTAAATTGTATCCTTTTTTTGTAACTAATCCTTTATGCCTAAAAATATTTTAATAATCTAGTTTATTATTATATTATAAACCTGACTGAAAATCCTTTTATGATTTTTTTTGTGACAGTTCTTAAGCTGATGCTTTTTCTAACTCTGACAATAATTGTTTTACCTATTTAATTTCCTGGATTGAGGCAGATATTGAAGTTTTTATTAATTCTTGTCAGTTT
Source organism: Hydra vulgaris (assembly GCF_038396675.1). NCBI lineage: Eukaryota > Metazoa > Cnidaria > Hydrozoa > Anthoathecata > Hydridae > Hydra > Hydra vulgaris. Next base: position 54,018,947 of record NC_088928.1, read on the forward strand.
CAAATTATGCCCATGGCCTACTACAATTACACGACCAGATTTGTTGGTTTTTATGGCAAAAAAGTTAGAAGGCCAGTTTTTTTTTTTTAAATTATTGAATTTTCCATAGAAAACGCTGGAATAATAAAAAAAGAAATTATTAAAATAAATAAACAATAGTTTAAATTCTTTTTTATTTAAAGTAATATAAACATTCATAAAATCACAGTAAAACTTTAAAATACTGTGAAATTAACTTCAACAAATACATTAATTATTATGCTTTCTTTTGGATCTTTTGGATTTAAAAGCAGCATCTCATCTTTTCTTTTTCCACCATAAATAATCATTTGTTAAAGTATATGTTTATAGTTATATTGTTAATAAATATTATAGCATATATTTGCTTGTTGTTTAAGTATATGTTTATAATTATATTATTAATAAATATTAAAGCATTAATAAAATGCTGAGGGCTGACACATGAAAATTGCTTCTCCTCCAAGATTTAGGAGCTTTCTTGCAGTATATCTGATATTATCAGCATTTAAAAATAAATTTTATTAGCTAATAATTTAATAAAGCTTTACATTCAGAACAAACAAACTTTTTAGAGACTTTTTTCATAATAAATCCTGCAATGTAGGTTGCCACCTCCTTGCGGTCATCATCCAAACTAATCTCTTTAAAATCATTTTCAAAATCAATTTCACATAAAAGATCTCAACTGGTTTAAGAATTAACTCCCACTAATTTATATCTTCTTTCATTAGAGATTTAATTTAAAGTATCTTCTCGGAAGATTCAACTTTATGTAAACCAACAAAAAAACCTCTACTCATATGTCTATATTTTAAAAATCTACTTTCTTGAGGGTCACTTTGGAAACGACTTGTTCAAATGTAAGTATAATCTTCATTAAGTAAATCATCACTTAAATCAGCAAAACTTTTTAATGTTTTTATCATATCATTTGCTGTTTGTTTGTTAAGAGTAAACTTTCCACATGCTTTTAACTGCATTATTTGCCATTTATTAATCCACTCCAATAAACAACGTAAGAATTCAGGTTTTTTATCATCCATCACAACTGCATAACCAATATAGTCATTTGAATATTTTGACTTTGAATTCAATATTAACCACCAACTATTAACAAGGTGTAAAAATTCAACTGTCTAATAAGAAAAAATAAGAATCTTGTGGAAAATAACTTTTAATGGCAGCTGACGTAGTTTCATGAAAAACATTCAAAGCAAAAGGAACACTTTGCTTATCACTTTCTGGATGTAAAGTTGGAAATGTGAGTTTATGTGCCTTATGTAAATTACCAATAAGTTTTTCATGCTTTTCATAAATTTTATAGAGAAGATGCCAAAATATTTCACCAGCAGTAGCTGAAACAGGATCAATAAGTCCATCAAAATGGAGAACAAGGAATATAAATTGCTTAGAATTGAGAAGATTGTTTTGAATATTTTGAATATAGAGATGAACACTATCATAAGGTAAATTTTTCTTTTTTCTGACACAATAAAATGATCTTCTTCAGATTTACTAGTTCCAAAGCATTTAATTAATTGTCCATATCCTAATACATTTGTCAAATGATTGTGAGCAACTATTGAACATACATTAAATCCTGTTAATTTTGAAAGTGACAAACTATCTTTAATTTTAAGGAAAAACTTTATGACATGTGAGATTTTTTTAAACTTACAATCATAAAAACAAGGATACATTTTAAAAAGTTACAATTTTTATCCAAATTAGCATATCTACTGCCACTATACTCACTACATTTCTGTAAATACATTTTATCCAACAATAAAATACAGTCTGAATCTACTTTTCCATATAAAAAGAGTCATTCTAACACGGTGCTTTAGAAAATTTTGGATCAAAGTGTGCACTACAAACACTTGAATGCTATGTAGGAAACCAATATTTTGTATTAACAAACTTCCATTTTTTTCTTAATTCAAGTCTTTTTACAGCATCAGGAAACACAAAAATACTATTTTCTTTGCTATAAATAAATGGTTCTGAAGTCAATTTTAGAGGATTCACATTTGTATTTGATGATTTACTTTTGTATCCACTGCAACAGTTTATCACTGCACACTTGTTTGGCATTGTATTAAGAATTCTAGGTATGAAAATAAAAGTGTTTCTTATTTTTTTGAAGCAAATAAAAATAATCTCAAAATCATAAACTAACACCTGATGACTAAAAAATGAGACAAAATTTAAATCAATTTATGTATGCTATTATAATTATGCAATTGAAATAACTTAGTATATTTATAGGGAATTTAATACTCTAAACTATAATATAATTTAATATTAAATTATATCATAGTTTTAAAATACTTATTAAAATTGTTCCGTGTAAAACAAGTTTGCAAGACCTAAGAAGACCTAAGAAAACGCATTTGCCAATTTAGTCATTTGTATCTGGAAAAGCCAAAAATCTTCACAGTAAAACACTTTCTAGATGAAGGAGCATCAAAAGCAACCTTATATCGTGCTCTAAAACATGTAGACAATAATTTAGGCTATCAATGAAAAAAAGGAAGCGGTCCAAAGGTGAAAAAATGGACAAAAAGCACATAGTCCAATTGAAAAGGGATTTCATCATCATCACGGTGTTTCACAACATCAAGTAGCTGGAGGATTCGATTGTAACTAATCATATATATCTAGAATTCTTAAAAACAAGACGAATATTAGATACTACAAGAAGAAAAAGATTCCACATCGAAGCGAAAGCCAACTAACTTGAATCAAACCTTTGTGTCGGCAAATATATCGCAATTTTATGAATTTTGATTTTGTTTTGGATGACAAATCATATTTCACATATGCTAATACAACACTGGCTGGCAACGATGGCTTCTATTCTAGCGATGTGTCATCTACAACTAACGACGTCAAATTCAAAAGAAAGAAGAAGTACGAGGAAAAGGTGCTAGTCTCTTCGATTATATCGCCCAAAGGGACTTCAAAACCAATGTTTTTTGAAAGTCGCCAGGCAATCAACAAACAAGCATACATCGGATGTCTCCACAAGCGGTTAATACCTTTCATTGTTGAACATTATAAAAATGAAAAGTACTTGTTCTGGCCAGATTTAGCTAGCTCGCACTATGCAAATGAAGTAGTTTCTTTCCTCGATGCCAATAACATCAAACACCTGCCAAAGGTAAAAAATCCACCCAATGTACCAGAAGCTTGACCAATTGAGGACTTTTGGGGTCAGTTGAAATACTTAGTCTACGAGGATAATTGGCAAGCAACAAAGATTCCTCAACTCAAACGGCGTATCGTGAATTGTCTTAACAAAATGGATCCGGAAGTGGCAAAACGTTATGCCTCAATGACTTCAGTTCGTCTAGGTCGAATTGCTTTTAACGATGTTATTGAAAACCAATAAATATATTATTTTAAATATCATATAATTGTTTATAAATTTATTTTAGATTAAATTTAATAGTTATGTAACTATGGCTATATTAACAATTTTAAAGTTGTCCCTTTTTTTAGTCATCAGGTGGTAGTTGTAAATGTATCTA
>NC_088928.1:54032500-54037500 GCF_038396675.1 Hydra vulgaris
TTATAAGAATATAAATAGTAAACCTCCATTTCTGAAAAGCCAAAGACGATAAACAACCGAATGTCGGAAGTGAACCAAAGTCGGTACTTGACAAATATTAATGCATGTAAACACTGGTATAGGGACATGTTGCGGAGGAAGCGTTGTCCTTTCCCTCAAAACTAACTTAAAGTTACAGTTTTTTCTATTTAAATTTTAGCTGCGTAACTTTCTTAACCTTTCTAGGTCACTGTATATATATATATATATATATATATATATATATATATATATATATATATATATATATATATATATATATATATATATATATATATATATATATATATATATATATATTGTCCTTTCCGTCAAACTAACTCAAATTTCAGTTTTTTTTATTTAGATTGGAGTTGCGTTAGGCCCCCCTTATATTCTGTTTCAGCAACTCCTTCCCCCTCCCCCCTCCCTCCCCCACCTTCGTCCTAACTTCCTTAATCTTTCAAGATCACTGTATATATATATATATATATATATATATATATATATATATATATATATATATATATATACACTAAAAATAAAGGTAGAAATTTTTAGTTAAGGTAGGATATGAGATATACCCTTAGGAAGGTATAATTTTTTACCTTATAAGGTAGAAAATTATACCTTTAAGTTAGAAAATTGTATGACAAATAATTGTTTTTAATATAATTTTCTACCCTAAAAGGTAAAAAGTTATACCTTACTAAAGGTATATCACATATCCTACCCTAAGGTAGAAATTTCTACTTTTTTTTTTAGTGTGTGTGTATATATATATATATATATATATATATATATATATATATATATATATATATATATATATATATATATATATATATATATATATATATATAGATAGATAGATAGATAGATAGATATAGATATATATATATAGATATATAGATATATAGATTTATATGTAAAAACTATTGAAGAATCATTTAACAACATTATTTTATTTAAATAATAAATAATAATATTTTTTTGTATAACAGTTTAATGAATACTTTCGAGTTTATTCCGTAAGCGCACATTCCAAAGGTCCCTCCATCCGTAAGGAACTGTTTCGCAAATATTCTTTCGAAATTATTTGTTTCGCAAGTTTCTTTTCGTAAAGAGCTATTACGGAATAATTATTATTTATTTTTTTCGTATAACGCATTACGGAAGGTGAATTTGCGAAAGAACAACTTCCGCAATAACAACTTGAAATACGAAAGATAAAAATGCGAAATTTTCGTAAGTTTTTGTTTACGGCGAACAACCCTATATTATAGTCTGTTTTTTGTTTACCGCCTATTCTGTTTCCTTTTATCAAAATTAAAATTTCGTCGTAAATATTTATGATCGGAATTGCTCATCATATAAAAGAATAAAAATTTCAAAATGCATATCCACTATAGACTTTTTGCTTACTTTTTAAATATTTATAAAATGAATTCCAAACGACGAATTTTCAGTCAGCAAGAAAAATCACTTTTGATCAATATAATCAAAGACTACAAAGACATCGAAGAAAAGAAGACGGGTAATGTCTCCCTTAAAAAAAAAATCTTTGTGGAAAAAAATAACGCAATTATTCAACAGCCAAGGCATCGGAATTAGAAGAGATCAAAAAGGATGGATGAACTCAAAGCAAAAACCAAAACAATTTGTCGATTTGTAAGTAGCCAATAAAGAAAAAAAAACAAAGATCATTTTTATAGGCAAACACCCAGTAAACATAAGACATGTTTTAGACATCTAAAAGAAGTCTTGTGTACATTTAGCAAATGTTATTTATATCGAAAAATGTTATTAAAATATGAATTGTAGGACAATGATTTTCTTGCCCAAACTGTATGGTTACCAGTAAAATTTATACAGTGCTGGACTTCTCTGTCAGACTTTTACAACATATTTTCTTGTCGATATTACTTAATATAAGTTAATAATATGGGGTTTTTCTAACCAATTCTTTGGATTTTAGTGAAAGAAAGGAGCTAAACAAAATTGGCGGAGATCCTTATCAAACTCTTGTTCCGTCACAGGAAATTGAAAGCGTTCTGCAGATATTACCACCAAAGTCATTGAATCCTATTTTGACACCTTTTGAGGATGATGCTATACTGCAATGTAATTTTATTTCTTATTTTATTTTTTATTTTATTTATTTTTAATACTTTTTATTTTATTTTTTTTTAATCTTATTTTATTTTTTTATTATATTTTAATGTAAATTAAGGTCTAAATGATAAAACTATATATATATATATATATATATATATATATATATATATATATATATATATATATATATATATATATATATATATATATATATATATATATATATATATATATATATATATATATATATATATATATATATTTATATATATATATATATATTTATATATATATATATATATATATATACAAACACATATATACACCATTTAAATATATCATTTATTTATATAGGTAATCCGAACGAGTTAATGGAGATCACTTATGAAGATAGGACTTCTCATACTATTGGGCCACTCATAGAAACAGAAAGAAAACTTTTACTGAACCATTGATACCATCTGATTAACAAATGAAAAAGAACAATGTTCAACATTAAAAAAGATATCTCTCTCTAAAAAAAATGAAAAAAAGCAATATAATGAAATTCATGATCTTAATGAAGAACTAATGCACAAACAAACAGAAATAGCTAACATAAAAATAAACTTAATCCAGCAAAAGCAACAATACAAACAAAAAAACATGAAACTAAAATGTAAATTTACCAAAAAAAATTGTCACAGTTATAAGTATTAAAAAAAACACAACAGAATTATTCTATTTGAGGACAATTATTTTCAAACGACATCAGATATAGTTTTTTTTTTTTTTGGAATGTTTTAATTTATTACTTTATTTCTTAGTGAAATTGTTTTTTGATATATAATACTAATTTGAAATGTAAAATGCAGTATAAACATTTGCAAATATTGTTTTTGTTATAAGACTTTAATCTATAATCAGACACTCAAAAAAGATTTTTTTTAAAAATTGGTCCACAATTTGATTTTTTTTTGCTTCTCCAAAAATATCTCTTGTAAATGCTTCAGCGCCATCTTCTTCCTTGCTATTTTGTATTTCATTGTCTTCCCAATGATTATTTTCTAGAAGGGCAATGTTGTGAAGCACAAAACAAGATATTATAATGGCTATGGAATTTTTTAGTTTTGTTCGTAAGGGAATGTTAAGACAAGGAAATCGTTTTTTTTTAATATACCAAAACAACATTCAACTGCCATACGTGTACTTCTCAATTTGTAATTGTATCGGATTTCACTTTCATTTTTTGGGTTAGAAAAAGGTGTCATTAAATATTCTTTACAAGGATAGCCTGGATTACCTATAACATGAACATGTTGGCGAGCTTCTAAACCTTCTTTAATAGCTGAGTTGGCAAAAACTCGTGAATCATGAAGACTTCCAGGCCATTCAACACAAGCAGCTAAATTTTCTTTTGAAGGATCTGCAAAGACATGGCAATTCAAAGAGAAAAACCCCTTTTTGTTTCGAAATATTTCTGGGTTTTCTCCACCAGGGTTTATTATAGGAATATGTGTTTCATCAATTGCTCCTATACATCCTGGGAATCTTTGAATTTGGTAAAATCTAAACAATGGTTTATAAATATAAATATTTTCGTTATCAAAGAAAATTTTTAAAGTTTGTATTTAATAGCAAAATGCAAATATCCATGAAAACTTATAATCACCTTTGCTGAGTTATAAAAGAATCAGCTTCTGTTGGAAACTTTATGTACTGATATCTTTTGTTGGCAATTTGAATTGAAATGTTTTTAACTACTCGACAAACAGTTGACTGATTAACTTTCAGCTCCTCCAAATCTCCTATTACTCTCTAAAAGAGTATACTTAATTAGATCAGATCATAAAAATTTAAATGTGAAGAACTTTATTTATTGTTACTTGAGTATACGATTATTTTATTTGTTGTTATAAAATGGTGTTATTTAAAAACATAATACAAAATCTACAATAAGAATACAATAAGAATACAATACAATAAAAAGGTACCATTGTCTGATACCATTTCTTGAATATCTACTCACTTGGAATGAACCAGTAGCATAAAACCGAAATGCAATAGCCAGTTGTTGTTCAGATGAAAGAGGGCACCCTCGATTGTTAACATTGCTGTTAATAGTGTCATTAGCTAATATTAAAAAAGTTTCTTTGGAAAATCTATAGCGCTATTTAAATTCTATACCATTATAAACTTGTAAAAGATTGGCTCTGCCAATAATAATTCTTCTTCTTCTTCTTCTTCTAAAATTCAGCTCATACCGATTCCGTTTTGAACGCTTTAAAACAATTTTTTTTAATATTTCATATTATTATAACCACTTCTTCTCGTAAATTCTCTTTTACTCCTTTTACACGTATCACTTCTTTGTGTAACTGCAACTGTTTATTACTAAATGCAATTTACTTTTATACTGTATCACAAAAGCGTACCTTAATCAACAGCCTTTTATAATGCTAAGATGTTCGATATTTCAAAATGCTAATAAGCATTTCTAATGGCATCGCAATATGGCATGTTGGATCATTACATACGAGTTACAGGATGTTTTAAAAGACACACATTTTCACAATGTTGGTTTTCTGTAATGAATTCATTGACAAATATACATTGACAAATGTAACGTTCTAAATTAATTATGTATACCCAAATAACTAATTTTGCTTGGTAAAAACATTTCCATATTTGCAAAGGTTGTAATAAGTTATATGGTAATAGTAGAGTTTTGTCACGCATCAGTAAAATGATAATGGCGGGTTTTTTTTTTTTTTTTCAAGTTTGGTTTCAAGATTGGTCTGGAGCAGACTTGAAAAAATGACTTGAAAATTCAAAAAATCTTGTTTTTCAAGTCTGACTTCAGTTCAAGTTCGCTTCATGCATTC
>NC_088928.1:54040000-54067500 GCF_038396675.1 Hydra vulgaris
ACATAATGGGTTTATATATATATATGTATATATATATATATATATATATATATATATATACATATATATATATATATATATATCTATATATATATATATATATATAATATATAATATCTGTATATGTATGTGCATTATATATAAATATATGTATATATATATATATATATATATATATATATATATATATATATATATATAAATAAATTTATATATAATATACATACATAATGGGTTTATATATATATATATATATATATATATATATATACAACCCTTAGATGTTGTCCGAAAGTTTTTTCGATATTTTGTTGACAAAAAGTAAAAATTAAAATGCAAGACCGGAATTTTTTTTTTTTTAATAATGATAGACTGCCTGCCCCAACCAAACCCTTAGTCGATGTAGCAGCACTCCCTTGCGGGTCAGGCTATTTGTCAGTCGATATAGCAGCACTCCCTTGCGAGTCAGGCTATTTGTCAGTCGATGTAGCAGCACTCCCTTGCGAGTCAGGCTATTTGTCAGTCGATGTAGCAGCACTCCCTTGCGAGTCAGGCTATAAGATAGTCGATGTAGCAACACTCCGCGCATGATTTACAGTAAAAAAAATAAAAATAAAAACATTTTATTAAAAAAAATAAAAATAAAAACATTTTATTAAAAAAAATAAAAAAAAAACATTGTTTATATTGTTAAAAACATTCACAATGTTTTTAAAACATTCTGGTCAATTAAATTTGCGTTTTTGTGGTTTTTTTAAAAAACGATTAATTTGTAATTAAATTAATGGTTTTTACTTTCGTCCAACACGGAAATGTTGGACGAAAGTTAAAAGTAATTAAAAGTGACGTATATGTTGGCGTAAGAATCACCTTTTTCCTTCCGCTCTTCCCAAAGCCAACAAACTATAGATCTATATATATATATATATATATATATATATATATATATATATATATATACATATATATATATATATATATATTATATATATATATATATATATATATATATATATATATATATATATATATATATATTATGTATAGGTATTGGTATTATATATAATATATATATATATATATATATATATATATATATATATATATATATATATATATATATATATATATATATATATATCAATACATCTTTTTAATGTTTATGTTATTTTAGTCTAATAATATTATTATTAGTAATAGTAATATGTCAACCATCACAAGATATCAAGTTCATTAATTCATAAAACAGCATGGTTATGTCTAATGAAAAGACAAACTTGATGTTTATAATCTTTTCGTGAATTCTGAATTTGATGCTCGGTGTGTAACTTTTTTGTTTCACTTCAGTTGTTTGGATACATTAATGACAAAAAAATATCTAATCCATATTGATCTTCAACTTTATATTACAGACCAATAAGATTTTCATTTAAAAAAGAAACCATTGAAGTTTTGAAACAAGAGAATCAGTTTATTAACAAATCAATGTAAAATTCGTCTTCAACATTTTGTAATAACTTAATAATGCTTCATAAAATTGAAATAACGATGGTGGACAGCAAAATTGCTACAGTAACTACATCTTCTCAGTGTTGTTCTGTTTATGGATGCAGTCCAACAAAAATGAATGATCTTAATGCAGCCAAAAATATGCTATTGACAGAGATAAGTCTCTGCTTCGGTCTTTCAACTCTCCTTATTTGAATTAAAAGCATGAAATGTCTTCGTAGAACCAGTTATAAATTGACAGTGAAAAAGTGGACTACAAGGACTACATCTGTAAAAGAAATTATTCAAGAACAAAAAAAAAAAATATAGGTAAGGTTTCGTGATGAAGTTGGACTGGTAATTGATATGCCAGCATCTAGTAGCTCTGGGTCTTTAAATAATGGAAACACTGCTGGAAGATTTTATAAAAATGCAGAGAAGTCTTCTTAAATTTTTAAACTTGATGTCAGTATGATAAAGATGTTGCATGCTATTTTGTGTACATTGTCATCTAACTTTCTAATTGACTCTTCACTATTTATAGAACACTGCTACAAAACAGCTGAGAAATATGTAAACCTTTATCCCTGGTATCATATGCCACAGAGTCTGCATCTCACACTTATCGATGTTTGGAAAGTTGTAAAGAGAATGGCTTTGCCTATTGGCATGTTCAGTGAAGAGGCACACAAAACTCAAAATAAAAACTTTAATGAATTTCGTGAATCATATTCCATAAAATGTTCGCGTTCCAAAACAAATGAAGACTTATTAAGGCGACTAATGTGATCTTCTAACCTTTAGATAAGTAGCTTGAGAAAACTCAATAATCCTATAAAAAAAACTCTTCTGAATGGAGTTTTTGATCTCCTTAAAGAGGTTTTAATTTTTGACTAAGTGTCAAAAGCATTGGGATGGTTTTGATTTTCTTTGGTGTTCAAGATGATGTTTACTTTATTAGTGTTTATTCTTTATATAATATAATAATGCATGCTCTGTAAAAATAGATAACTTGTAAATATAAAAGTTTGTTTGTTTTCTTTATATTTGTTTAAAAAATTTCTGTAGCTCTAATTGTATGAAAACTTGTTAATTTTTATTTGGTTGTTAAGGATATCTGAACTACACAGTTAAAATTTAATTAACTGTACCTATAAACCTTTAGAGTTAAGATTGTTTTAAAAGTTTTTATTTCATTTTTCAAAGTAACTTTAAATTAAAAAAAAGTTTCAAAAAAAATCACTAACTGGTTTCTAAAAGCCCAGAACTGCATAGCAACGCCAAAAATTAATAATTTTTTGTTTGTGTTTTCATTCAAATACATAAAATATCATTGTAGTAATAATATTAGTTTAGTTTATAAATTTGGTACTTCAAGAAAGTCTTTTGATTTAGACGACTATGCAAAATACAATGTTGCTATGAAATATAGGTATCCATATCAACCAAATAAACAATCTAATGGTGCCATTAGATATCTTATATAAAATATACTCAAGCTGCTAATTATGGGAAAAACCTGATGAATATTTCAAAAGTTATTACTTTTGTCCAGCTAATAATGATTTTGGCCCACTGTGTGTTGCCTAGAAATTTGATACCCTACTGTTAATATTTATTCTATTAAGTAAAGCAAAAATTGATTTTTTTGTATCCCAAGTAAAGCCGAGATGTTTAAGTTTCTCATGAGATGTAATTTGATGGTTGTGTAGGGATGTTGTGCAATTTGTTAATTGTCTTTTTCCGGAGAGTAAAAGTTCCGTTTTGACAGCATTAAGCTTTATGCCGTTTAAATTTTTGTACACGTTACACGTTGTAAAAACTTTTTTTAGATCCGAGAGAGTAGAGCTGAGAAGAATGATACCATCAGCATAAGCTACAACACCAGTAAAGTTTCCATATATAGTGGTAAAGAAAAGGATTGATTCTGTTACCCTACCTATATAACATACACTTTACAGTGTATGTGTTATATAGGTTGAGTAACAGAATCAATCTTTACCTAACTACTTGCTTAAGATAAAATGAGACTGATTTGGAACATAGGTATGAGACAGTCGCACTGCCGCTACGGTATAAAGAAGATATAGTTTTAACTATTTGGATAGGTAGACTTTTATCAAATATGTTATTAAAACACACATTTTGCAATCAATTTTTTTGATTATAGTATTTTATTTTATTAACATTCGGCTGTAAGCGCGTGTGTAAAAAAAAAAAAAAAAAAGTCAGAAGAGGTGGGTCTCGCACCATAGTCATTCTCTTTACGACCGCAACGCCTTATCCAAATAAGCTAAACTCGCGAATAAGTAGTTGCAAATAATTTTATTTTTAAAATAATTCTTTTTTTTCCTATATGAAAAAAAAATTAATTAAAATTAACTAAATTAATTGACTTACTGCAAAACTAGTTATTGATTATTGTATTGTCATCAAGCAAGAGTATGTATGAAAAATTTGAAGAAAATCTATCATCAAGAAGTGACTCCAAAATTGAATGCAAGATTTGATGTTAACAGACAGAGACGAAGAGTTAATAAAAGGATTGGGAAAAAATCGGTTTTTGTTAAATGAGAATGATGAGTTTTATTAAATGAGACTGATGAGTTTTAGTCGAATTCATAACGGTAGTTTTTTTTTTTAATGCTATCGTTGCCCCCTTTCCTAAAAAAATATAGGAAATTTGAAGCCCTAATTTTTGGATAATATTGTTCCCAAACTCTGATCACAGTGGTTTTTTATAAACATATCATTTTTATTAGTGTGGAAATACATATCTGGAGGAAGGAGGATAAAAATCTTGAATAATAAAAAATCTTCTAATTGATCTTTTAGTATAAACTCAATTGTTTTTCAATAGGAGAATAATTTAAAGGACACAAATTATTGTTTTCGTTTAAATTTATTTTCATTTATAATCAATATTAGTTTCTAAAAGATACACATACATATTATTCAGGGTTATTTATTTTTATACAACGTGCAACATATAAAGCGCAACAAAATGTTTATGTATCTATTAATGCTATATCTGATGCAAAAGGTGAAACGTTAACAGAGGGAATACACATCGCAAACAGACTTAACGAAAGCTTCAAATAAGTTTTATTAAAGTATAAGTAAAAGTAATCAGTTACCAATTTTTGAGAAAAGGCATTATCAACAGGACTCAGGCGATATAATTATTAATTTTGAAGCGGCGTTAGCTTATTTGAAAGGATTGAACCCGAATAAATCTGTTGGTGCTGATAACATTAGTCCAAAGGTACTTAAAAAATACGCAGCTTTAATGACTTACCATCTTACTTTACTTTACAATAAAGCACTGTCCGAAGGCTCAACACCTACAGCTTGGAAACAGTCACACGTCATACCTTTGTTTAAAAAAGAAAGTCGTCTTGATGCCGCTAATTACAGACCAGTGTCTATCACATCAGTTCCATGTAAAGTAATTCAAAAGATTATCAGGACATAGATAACTAAATATCTTTAAAAAATGAGCTGCATCTCACATAATCAACATGGATTTATGTCCAAAAAAGGATGCACGTTCAACTTACTGGAGAGTGTCGACTCCATCACGAAAGCGTTAAGTAAATAAAATTTTGTCGATATTGCATTTTTGGACTTTGATAAAGTTTCTCACCGTAGACTAATTCAGAAATTGAAAACATATGGGATTAATGGCAATGTTCTTAAATGGATTGAGTCATTTTTGATTAGTAGAAAACTGCGAACTGTTTTAGGTGAACACTCTAGCGACTGGACCGATGTTCTAAACGGAGTTCCTCAAGGGTCTGTACTTGGTCCAACATTATTTATCTTTTATATAAAAAACTTAACGGATAAGATAAAATCAGTTCATAAAATCTATGCTGACGACACTAAACTGTTTCAAGAAATAAGACCTGAGTTTCACGATGCTGATTGCCTGATCCTACAAAACGATTTAAACATTGTCACAGAATGGTCAAAGGAATCGCTAATGGAATTAAATGTTCCAAAATGTAAAGTTATGCACCTTGGTTATGGAAATAGTAATCATGAGTATGTAATAAATGATGGAAATACATCACTTACTCTTGAAGCAACGGATATTGAGAGAGACCTGGGTATCTTTATATCTAATGATCTAAAATGGAATCAACAAATACATATTGCAGCACGTAAAGCGAATACAACAATTGATCTATTAAAAAAAAAAAATTTAGATCAAGAGATATGAAGCTTTGAAGTAAATTATACACTACGTATGTTAGGCCGCATCGTGAATTAGCTGTTCGGGTATGGTATCCTTACTTTAAAGGTGACACCAAAGAAATTAAAAAAATTCAGCACAAAGCAACAAAAGTGCCTCATGATTTAATAATATTTCCTTATGCTGAAAGGTGTTGGCGGCTCAATTTTACTACTTTGGAAACTCGCAGGAGACGTGGCGACTTACTCTAACAGTTTAAGCTAGAAAACGGTTTTGAGATTATTAATCGGCATAATCCACCAAACCGCAGATCATCTTCCAACGTCCTAATGGGTGAATTCACATATAATAATGATCGTAATATTTTTTTTACAAATCGTATTGTCAATGATTGGAATAAATTGCCGTCAGCATACAAAAAGGCTCTGTCAGTTAACGCATTTAAGAATAGAATTGACAAGTATTTTGTTTCTACAGCTGCAAACGTTACATCTTTTACTGAAGATGAGCTGCATGTTTATTAATTAATTCGTGCTTTAGCAGCTACAAATATTGAGTTTTTAGATACTATTTGTCATAGATGTAAACGTTAATTAAATGAAAGCAATCTTTTTTGTCTTTTTCTCAATTTTGATATCAACTTACTTGCTATGAAATAACAAATGCTTTTTTTTTACTTAAAGTTTTATTTCACAAACCATAAATTTTTGTATAATTTGTTGGTTTTGTTTGTTTGTTTCTTAATTATTTTTCATGTTATCTAAAAAGACTTATTTAAATATATTACTATTACTATTACTATATGTGCGTCTATTCATTTTTATTTGCGTGTTTATTCATTCTTACATGCGCGTTTATATGCAAGTCAACAACCCATTAAATCTCTAATATAATTTTGTATAAACAATAAGTAGGCTTTTATATTTTTATATAGATTTATTCAAAATATAAATTAGGTTGTTGCCATTGCTATTTATTTAAAAAATGGTTGCCAAACCAGCGCTGAAATTATGTAACTACGTATATGGTTGTAAAATGGAATTAAATTAAACTCTGTAGTATTCATAATATTTTCAAGCTTCCTTATTAGCCCATCCGTATTTCGAGGCCTTTCTCCTTGTTTGTAAGTATGCTTTAAAAAAGAAGAAAATTCTTCTATTGGATCAAGCTGTGGCGTGTATGCTGGCAGATTCTTAATAGCTATGCTATGAGAGGCTAGTGTTTGCCTAACAAAAGACTCCGGTGGATTTTACAATTGTCCATAAAAAGCACCGGCGTTTCCACATCTGCATTCCTTATCGCTGGTGCCAAAATTGTAGTAATTAAAGTACAAAATGAATCTGCATTCTATCCTCCACTTTTTATTTCATAAGCCAGCACTCCCATTGTTAAAACAGCACAAACAAAATAACCTTCTCGTTATTTTGTTTGGGCGCACTCGTGTTGAGTTTCGTTTTTCAGACACATGCACAAATTGCTTTCTTGATAAATCCGAGCGTTTGTGTTTTCTTGAAATAGTAGGCATAAACATGTTGAAGCCTGCTGCAGAAAGTTTTTCTTTTATTGCTTCTTGCGTACAAAGATTATTTCCTTGTATGCAAAACTCAATAATTTTTTTTATTTGAGCGTTTATAGGAATAAAACGTTTTATAGGAATAAAACGTATATAGGAATGAATAAATACGCATATACGAATGAATAAATACCCATATAAGAAGGAATAAATACGCATATAAGAAGGAAAAAATACGCATATAAGAAGGAATAAATACGCATATAAGAAGGAATAAATACGCATATAAGAAGGAATAAATACGCATATAAGAATGAATAAATGTGCATACAAGAATGAATAAACAGTACGTAACAGTGGCTTAGGCCACAGTTACGTACAACTGTGCAATTTAAGTAGGCTTTGCGGATAGTCTTAAAGGCTGCTAGAAACTTTGTATCCACTCTCCCAAAACTGTTTAAAATTAAAATGATTCAGAGGCCTGTTTGACCAAAAATCCAATCCTATATTCAGATTGGAATTTGATTTAAGTAAAAGAAATTCACATGTATGCTTGATAAGAGCAATCATTTTCGGTGACACTCGTAGACCAAGTTTAACATAAGCATCTTTGCACTCATTATGGTTGGCTTATATTCAGGTAACAAACTAGAACCCATAAACAAACTAAAAAGCAATGTTGCTTGGGCAAGAATATAGTCTATAAAAAACAAAAGCAACCATACCAACTTATCGATCACAAATATGAAACAAAACATTCTATGCAGTTCTACTATGTTCTAAAAATGCATTTGAGACAATCCAAATTCTTAATATCTACAAGAGGACCACAATTGTGGAACTCATTTCCACAAATTATATGAAAACGATAAACTTGAATCAACATTTTAAATGCGTTGTTAAACAATAAATACTTGACCTCAACATTACTGAAACAATTTAAATTTTAAAACTTTTACACTTCTTGAAATTTTTTCATATACACAATAGTTGGAAATGTTTATGGTTATATTTATAAAAATGCATTTACTTGTATTTATATTTACAAAGATACATTGACTTGGTTATATATGAATTATACGAGTTTTTATATTTATACATATATTTATATTTATGTGCTACAAACATCTTATAATTTGTGTTTGTTTTATATTTTATTGATATTGATTGTAAAATATAACGGGGCATGATGATAAGATCATTGTATTCTTGCTCTGTCTTGGATGCTTGCTCCAATCAATTTTTTACGTTAACAATTTTGTATAAAAAAGTTATATTGATGAAAAATTGTTTATATCTAAACAAATATCACATTTAACATAAGATACAGCTGAAAGCTTGGGTTTCCTTTTAAATCTTTAGAGGCAACTTTGTAAGCATTAGCTAATGAACGGATACTTCCTAGAGCTCATCATGATTTTCAAAATCTTGCATTTTTCTTTGCTATCGTCACACCAAAAGCAAGGATATGTTGATGCTACACTTTAAATTCAAAAAAATATAACGGCTAATTTCATATCAAAAGCACAGAAGTATTTTGAATCATTTAGCACTAAGCTTTAAATAGTGATAATTTTCTCAAGAAATGAATGAAGTTCAGCCATGTTTTCAGTTAAGCCAATAGTAAACAATTTGTTTACGCCACTGTCTTTATATTTTTTATTCCCTATTCCTTCCTCATAGCTAAACTTTTTTTTTGACATTACATTCTGTCACTTTTTCTATAATATTTAAACAAACTTTTAAAAATCCGGCTCCAACGTCAATGGCCACTTTTAGAATTTAATCATTTGATAATTTTCTCTCCTTTATTACTGTCTCAATTAATCCTTTAATGTTTTTACAATAAACCAATTGTCTAAAATCTTTTTCAACAATTTTTTTTTTAACATCAAAATAATCATATAAAGACCTATCTTCTTCACCTAATTTTTCTCTTACATTACTTTCAAATAAGTCTCTTCCCTTCCAGTTTCTAAATATGCTAAGAACTTTGGCTCCCTGTTTTTTACTAGGTTTACAAGTGTTTTTAAATTTGAAGTTTAGTATTGTAGTTCGAGCAATTTCACAAATGTCACAAACATAGAATGATTGGTTTTTAGTAAAAATACTTACTTCTATTTTTAAGAAATCATTGGATTTACTCAGAATAATGTTTTTATCTCTTTTTTAAGTGTTTCTGATTCTTTTCTACATTTAGTACAAATACCATTAGAAAAGTTTTGATTGTTCAAACCAGTGATTCTAAAAAGAACTTATGCATTTTGTTCAATATCACACTTCCTTCTTTAATTTCTGTCATTCTTGAATTTTTTGAAAAACATATTAGATAAAACAAGGCTCTATTATCTTTATGAGAATTTTTAATACCTGGCATTTTGAAACAATATGAGCAATCCTATTCAATTCTTTGATTAGGATTGCTCATATTGTTTTTAAAAAAATTAGTTAATAACAAAAAAAAATTTTTTAATGTTTTTATTAACTACTGCAGCAGATAAAAAAAGCTCATAGTATCTATTAATAAATTTTTTTGCGTTACACCACAAGAAAGTATAGAAAAAATAGGGAATGTTGTTTATACATTTAACAGGTATTGTTAACGTATTTTTTACCGTAATTAGCGTATTGTTTAAATTTTTCGATAAAATTAGGGCCCCCAAGGTATTCGTCAGGGAAAGGGGCAATAATAGCAATTAAAAAAAACTCTACAATATGAACTCGACTAGAATTCATCTGTAAAATTCTTATTTAGTGAAAAACTTTTGTAACTTTCAAAAGTTATGATCTCGTAAAGTTAACAACCCATTCGAATAGATTATAATATACTCGAATAGGTTTCAAAAATTACGAACAAACGATAAGAAATTTTTATTAGATAAATTAATTTTTCCTATGATATTCGATCTATTTTAAGATACTGCCGAAAAATAAGTTTATTTTTTCCTCTTTTCACATTTGGGATAGTGGGTCCCAATTTTTCAAGTGTATATTGTAGGGTTCTAACACGGTAACTTTTTGTAAAACATTCTTATTTAATTTCAGCACCAAAATTACAAAACTTAAATTTTGCTCCATCTCTGGAAGTCACCCTTTCTGAACACCTAAATTTCATAATCTGCCCGTTTAACCCTTTTTTTTTTTTTAAAAACGTCAACAGAATATTTTCTAAATTTAGAAACTAGTTGTTCAATGTTTCGTGGTTTCAAAAATGCAACCACTTCTGGTGGACATTTTTTTCAAACAAATTATTTCTACTACAGTGTGTAATATGAATGACAAAGAAGAGTTGATAATTGGTTCTCATAATTACTTTCAAGAGAGGGGGGGGGGGGGAAGGGAAAAGAAGGCTGAAAAAATTTACAAATTATTTATATCATCTGCATATAATATTGCTTAAATGATAATATTTTTGGCCCGTAATGCTCCCATTAATTTTATCTATATACCAAGCTTTGCAAATTAAACCCTGAGTTTTTGAAACCTAATGATAACTGCCACGTTTCCCACAATACGGTAAAATATGCTTTGAATGCAATATTTGCATTTAACGTGGAAACGATGGTATTAAAAGTACAAAAAACAAAAAAAGAATTTTAATCAAGACTAAGAATGTCAAAGAACTAAAAGATCCTTTCGATTTTTTTCGGAACTGATCTTATATGAATTTTTACAGCATGTGTCTTGTAGATAAGCTATTATTTATACTGCTGTTGATAGAAAATGGCGAGTTATCAAATTACATTTTATAAATCTAGAAAATAAAGAACGCAAACGCACAATATGCAAGAAGGAGATAGAATAAGTAAAACAAGAAGATTGCTAGAAATTAAAAATCTTAATCTATCTTTTACATTCATTTCTGTATATTTACCAAGAATAGATATTATTTTTGGAGCAAAAAATGCAGATAATAAATGCAGATGACATTTTCAAACCATTGAAAAGCGATATATTTAAAAAGGAAACAAAATCACTTTTATGGAACTATAGTAAATCATTCATTAGCGTAAATGTATAAATAACTGTATATACAATAACTTTTGCACAGTTATAGAAGTAAACGAAAAGGCTTTTAGATGCAGCTAAAGGTAATACAAAATACAGCGTTTAATACAATTTAATCTAATACAACAACATAAAATATTTTTATACAATACCAGAAATGAACTAATTTTATAATCTCTCATATAGCAATGTAGTTATTAATTAATTAAAATATTTTATATATTATTCTTAATATGTATATATATATATATATATATATATATATATATATATATATATATATATATATATATATATATATATATATGTATGTATGTATATGTATATATATACATATATATATATATATATATATATATATATATATATATATATATATATATATATATATATATATGTATATATATATTTATATATATATGTATATATATATGTGTGTATATATATATATATATATATATATATATATATATATATATATATATATATATATATATATATATATATATATGTATATATATGTATATATATATATATACATACATCAGAAAGTCATGGAAAAGCCTAATAAGAAAATTGTACATTTTTAAATTTTGAAAAAAAGCTCGAAATAATAAAAATAAAAAAAATTATAATAAAATAAAAAAAGTCATAAAAAGAAAATAATACTTAAAAGTTAAATTAAAAGTTAGCACTTAAGCTAACGGTCATATTGCAAGACTAGGATAGGATTTTTTTTCGGAGTTACAAAATAATGGTAAATGCTTTTTTAAGGTATTATCACAACCCTGGTTATTTTTGAAAATTATAAATTCAAAATTGTATTGTAAATTTCTTATCGAAAAACTATTTCGGTTATATGCTTACATGATGTTGTAATTTTGATTTTTTTTTATTTATATATTGTTGCATATATCTATTTATCTATGGTTTACCTAAGAAAAGAAAAAGAAAAAGAAGAGAAAAAAATCAGTTTAATAATTCTGAAGTTGGCTGGTAATAAGGTCTTCCGTACTCTGTGGTGGCTATCAGAAAGACTTATATCATCAAATTGTATTAGCTTGATTAGCAGGACATTATGAAGACTCAGATGACTTAGGTTGTCATGATTGTAATAATTTAGTCAAAAACCATGATTACCAATGTGTTTTAATTTATCCTTAACAAGTATTCGTGGTCTTCATAAAAAAACTTTTCATACTTTGAATTTTAGCACTTTCGAATTTCATCACGCCTGTTTGTGCGTTGTAAAATTAATTGAAATTTGTTTCATCTTTAGATTTAAGTATTAAAGGCTATTATACTTTGATTTGTAAAGACGCCAATAGTCATATGTCTGGCTAAGACATATACTTATATACCAATTCATCTATTTTGACGTGAAATTAGATTTGAAACACATTCTTTTATAGGCTTTTGTTTCGCAACTCTATTCTCGTGAAGTTTCTCGTTAACCTTTTTTTTGTTGATGTTTACATCACACATCTTTTTACATATTACTTATTTAAGTTTGTATTTTACATAAATTTGTAATTTTTTGTTATTATAAACAGTTATTAATTCCAAGTAATTTTTGTTATTATAAACAGTTATTAATTCCAGTAAATTTACATAATAACTGTAAGTTGGTATTTTTAAATTTTTAAGAACCATGTGGTACTATTAATAAATTGTACTTATCATATAATGCTTCACATGGTATCACAATTTTAATTAAATTAGTAAAGCTTTAAAAAATAATAGTGAAATAAGATATCTAGTCTTATACAGAGTTCACAATATTTTAAGTGAAATATTCCACAAACTGTAAAGGTTTTTCACCAAAAAGTGAGGAAAAAATCGAAAACTGGAGAAAGATTTATTCCAAACCACCATCTGAACAAAAACAACAGAATGAGTTAACCGCATCATCCAGAACATCTGACTAGAGAACCAATAAAACTACAAAAAAGAAGCTTGTGTTGATGCGTCAGACCTTTCATTCAATGAAGATTGGAATGGGCTCAAAATCAACATCATAAGACTGTTGATATTGGAAAAATATATACTTTTTAAACATTTTTAAACATATATTCGTAATATATTAAAACGCTTATTTGTAACTTTGTGGTTTCAAAAAGCCTTATCATTTAAAATAACCATTATTTGTATATTCCGTTTGAGCTAGCATTTAGGAAAATCAGTAACAAAGAACAGTTGCAGCATCTTTTTACTGTAACGGTTCCTTCATGTCCGACGTTTATTCATCTTGTTTTTATCCTCTAACTTTGGTGCTTTGGTATTCTCTCTTTACTTCAGTTACAGTTTTCCAAAACTTCTGTTAGCTTTCTTCTTCTTTTTTAACTCTTATTTTAAATTCTAGTCAAATTCAAATGAATTGCTAATATGAGCGATTAAGACAAATGAAATATCACTTCATAGTCAAACTCTCATTTTAACAATAATTTGCTGCTTCAAATTTGCAATGCGAGAAGCTGTAGAAAAGAAGTCATAACGGAAGCGGGAATTGTTGTTCTCCATACGCGCTTATGAAGGGTTAAGAGCTTTAAATGATTCAAGCTAATTCGATTAGTCTGCTGGAACTAGATTATTCGGCAATATTATGCCATTATTACAAAAGCATTAAAACCAGCCTTTTGCAATCACCTCAGGCTCGGTAGCCTGACCTATCCAATCGCATATATTCTGTGTTGCTAAAACTCATAAATCAGGGAAGGCCATACCTTTACTTTAATGTCTACTTTTATCAATAAACAGATGTTGCAATGTAGAAATTTTATTCGGCCGGATACGCCGTTTCAAGACCTATATATTTTTAAATCTTATAAATATCTCTAATCTTGAAGGAATATTTAGTCACGCATTACTCTTCATGTGTTACTTTTTTTAATAAGAACGACTACAATATTACTGTAAAAAAAAAAAAAAAACAGTGACATTTTCTTAAATATAATAAATTTTTTAATACTTACATTGCAATTCAACAAGCAATTCGTCAAGTTTGTGGGAAGTTCAAAGTTGCACACCTTCATACACTAAAAATCACATGTTTCATAAATTATATATTTTTACTTGTTTTCTTTTATAATCTATTCTTTTCTGTTATAAACAATTTGAATATTTTTTCACTTAAAAGCATATAAAAAATCATTAAAAAATTTGTCTACACTGAAATAATTTAAATAAATTTTAATATAAATAAAATATCTAATTTTAAAAAATGTTAAATATTTGAGACTTGATGACAAATAAGTCGCATTTTGTTTGGAAAAAAGGAAAAACAGTATTTATCACGGCTGACAAATTTTTATTCAAAACTTGTTCATTGTTTTTACGTTTTCAAACTAGTTTATGAAAGTTTAATGCCAATATTCTAGATAGTTAATTGAAAATTTGTTTATTATATTTCAAAAAATATTAACAAATTTAATTTAGTTTAATTTAAAAAATATTTTTTTTTTTATATATATATAAGAAAGTTATGACTTGGCTTATTTAAGTAGTCATGAATCATATTGGCAATATAAATTTTAAAGAAATATCCTTAATGATGTCACTTAAAATTTTGCTTTAATTTTATCTTTAAATATATAAGTTTTAAAACGGCGCACACTTAATAATATTTTTTGTTTTTAACCTCTAACTTTTATTTTATTCAAATAAGGTAAAAAATTTCTTTCACTAAACTTGGAACCTGATTGAGTTTTCTTGATATACAGTAAAATAATCGGTAGATTTGAGTTTACTCGATAAAGAATAAAATAGTCTGTAGATTTGAGTTTACTCGATAAAGTATAAAATAGTCTGTAGATTTGAGTTTACTCGATAAAGAATAAAATAGTCTGTAAATTTGAGATTAGTTTACAAAAAATAGAGACTGTCAGAAATTTATAAAATACAATTTGTATATAGGCATAGCGTCTTTTTAACATAAATCTGCTAAAGATTTAATCTCTTTTTTTGTTAATTATTATAGGCCCGAAATTTATAAAACAACGGCATCTTGTTATCTTAAACATACCAGTTACATACAAGTATGTTTTATTAATATTCTCTTTATCTCAAAGTCTTTTTAGTTGCTGATAGTTATTAATAAAATAAAACTTTAATGAAAGTCTCTAAAAATTATACCTACTTATTATTATTATTAAAATGACAGTAAAATAAAATAACATCATCTCTTAACTTAAGGTAAAAAAAATCTGAAAAAAATTTTAATACCTTTTAATATTTATAATTTTTTGTTTATAATTTTTTGTTTATAATTCTTTGATTATAATTTATTGTTTATATTTTTACCATTCATTTTTGCACCTAGCTCAAAACTATCATAATGAATTTTGAAAATCATTACTGATAATTTCAGTTTGGTTCTAATTTATAAATTTATAGAGTGATCTATAAATTTATAGAGTGATATAAAACCTTTTTTCCATCAGCACCTGACACCAAAAAGCTTGCCCCTTAATTACCTGCCGATTCTGACAAATGCCACTTGTGCTAAAAGTTATCACTTGTCATAGATACTATTGTTATTACTTGAAAATAATTCAGTTTCAATGTTTTTATAAATACAAAAAAATATTGTACCTAATGTTTCACATAAATCAAAAGTTCAAAAATTATTTGATGAAGATGCACGCACAATTTACAGTTCAATTCTGGCTCTAGTTCCACTTGTAGTGAGCTATGGCTTTTCTTGTAACTATTATCCTCAGCCCTGTTGCCCCATAAAGAAAGAAATCATGAATAGTTTGTGTATCTTTCTCGCAAGCTAAACATGAAAGCAAGTATTTTAAAATCGCCACATTCCACTTGAATTCAAATGAACTAATTTTGTCAAAACATTCTTAGACATTATTATAGTTTTCTTTTTTTCGTATCTTGTGTGCAAGAAATAAAAATGGATATTTAATTCCATTGTGGAGCAATTTGAGACTCCGTTAAGCTATTTATAAACAGCCGCCATTGAACAGATTCATGCTCCAGCCTAAGATAAGTAATGTTGTTTTTGGTACACACATATCCTGCAGTCTTCAACAAGTAGATTCCATTTCATTGGCCTCAATGAATAAAGTTCAGCTCAAGACTTAATAATCTCTGAATAAATTATCTAGTTCACTTTGAATTGGAAAGTGAGGCTGAATAATAAAGTCGTTATTGGTACAAAAGCTTTACTCATCTTTTCACTACTGTTACATGTTGATTCTTGAGATAAAGTATTCGCTAAATACGTATCTAATACGCACTATATACAAATATGTATATAATGCATATTAGACTATATTATCGACTAAACTTTAGTAATACATTTTGAAATTGAAGAAGTTTAGTTTTAATAGTTTATTTAGTTGTAATATTGAAATAAATTTTTTTTTCTAAAATAAACTGTAATAAAAACAATTATAAAAATTTATTTGCTTTTTATGTTTTAATATCATATAATTTAAGTATTAATGGAATCAAACAATATAAAAGCAGGGCCGCTCTAACAACACGACAATTTTTCCTCAGGCTCCAATGATTTTGAGACCACTTAAGTTCTTGATAAACATCAAAAAGTCTAAAAAATTATATTTAATATAATTTTATAAATGACACTTGGATTTTAGAGCTTCACAGTTAAGTTTTCCCCAAGTCACCGAGCGGTGGAACAACGAGCCACCAAGTCAGCTAGGAACGGCACTGTGTGAAAGTATTTATAAATATCACAAGCGTATAGAAAACAACAACAAAAAAATAACGTAACACATATATCCAAAAAGCTGCTCATGAACTTGAATAATTTCTGCATAATATTTTTTTGTCGCTTTACTTCTTTTCAGAGACACTTAACGCAAATTAAACTGGCCTTTAATTTGTGTTAAGTGTTTCTGAAAAGGTAATTGTGTTGTAGGATTCTCATGAGGTACAAAAATTAACTATTGGTGAACGCGGCACACCATTACCATACCTTGCCACAGTCAATGAAGCAGAAGACAGCTTACCATCATATTTCATATTTAATGGAACAAAGATTCCAGAAGCATCTAAATTTTCTTTGGGTACAAAAGAACATTGCTGTAAAAGCGGATATATTGATCAAGAGATTTTTACATCATTTTAAGACTTTTTACTTCATTTTAATGAATTTTGCACAAAAGTGGATGAGAAAAAATTATTATTTATCTTATTTTTATGTGGTGACAAAAGTCATGTGACTATTGAAGCAATTAAATTAGTAATATTTATTGATATTGGATAATACGCATACCACCTCATAGCAAACATCCTCTTTAACCACTTGGTATCAATAAAGTAGTAAAACAGATGTGGTCTGAGGCCTTGTCTTATTACATTGCTATAAATGATGGTACTTCTTTGTCATGTGCAACATTCAAATTATTTTGAACAAAATATATGGTCCAAAATACTTTGTAAAAAGAGGATTGATTGTAAATGACTTTTATCATTGCGATTTGCTTCCCCTAAGAAATATAATGAAAGACTTTGAATACAAAAAAACAGAGGTGTTAAGTAAAAAAACAATACACCAGGGAAATCCGAAATCATATACTTTAAGTGCTATTCTAACTTTTCCAAAAAAAGCAAACCCACTCACTCAAAATGCCAAATTGCTTTTATTACATCCCCAGATAATGTTAGGTTTATAAAAGAACCTCCTACTAAAAAGGCTGCAACAAAAAATGAGCTCAGTTTTAAACAGAAAATAAAACAATATCAAGATAAACCAATTATAAGAAAAACTAAAAAAAAAAGAGAAAGTTTTTTTTTCCAGCAATTAAGCCAGAATCATTTTTTCATAAATTCTTGAAAAAATTTAACACGTCCTTTTAGACGTTTTTGAAATCAGGAAACTGACGTTTTGTTATTCTATCTTGATAACATGACTTAGAGGTTTACTATTCTATGATGTTTTATATCAAAGTTCTTTTTCTCCTAGGTAAGCTGTCTTAACCACTAGTAAGGAGTTTTGTCTATCGCTAAAGTGACGCAACTATGATTTGAGATGCCTACGGTCATGTTGGTTTACAACAATTACAGTATGGTGAAACCATTAATTCCACAAAAGCTTTTGAAATTTTAACTAAAAATATCTTATTGGTTACAAATTAGAAAGTTTTGTATTTTCATGGCCAATGCCGATATATGGGAAAAGGCTGCTATCGATAAATCAATTAATTATTAAAATTTAAAACCATACAACTTTAAATTGTGTAATCTTTTTCAGGGAAGCTATACTGGTAAACAAATACTTTTCCCCAAATCAGAGCCAAAGCATTATTTTAAAAGATATTAAAAAAACTCTGTTAAAAAGATATATATTTTTTATTTTTTTTTTACTATGGAAAGAAAACTTTCAAAGAAATAAATTTACAATTTTAGAGGAACTTGTTTTTCCGCGCAGCAGCTTTGTTCATCAAGGCTTGTGTTTCGTAGTTATAAAGTCGAGAGTGGGTTGTAACCATAACTAAAGTAGCCTCCTTAACCAGAGTGGCCTTTATGGCCTTTGGGAGGTGAATTGAAATAAATGAAAGATATATATATAAAAATAGAGTAGGCTATACTTGAACACATAAAGGTTACAATGTTAAAATGGTTACTTTTAAGTATAACAATAGAACAACACAAAATAATTTATTATAAAAACAACATTATGGTAATAAAAGTATAAGTACATTCAGCTGTTAAATTATAGCTTGTAATCATAATCTTAAGAACAAGCAATATTGTTAGTAAACAAAGTCAAAATAAACAATTTCTTAAAAAAGTTATAAGAAATGCATAAAGTTTAGCTTATTTATTATCTAATTATTATCATATACAGGATAAAAGTATTAAAATGCCATCGATTGGAAAATCGGTAAATTAATAATAAAATGACCAATGCCGATACCGATTCCGATTATGCAAAAAATGGACGATTAGGTCGATGCTGATTAATCGGTACATTACTAGTACATACATCAACTATCTTATAGCCTGCTGCTACATCGACTGAGGGTTTGACATGGGCCAGCAATCGTTTTTCTTTTATTATTTCAATTAATATTCCTGATATTTAACAAGCCTCCACTGACGAGAGTGCATCAAGTGAAATAATAAAATTATTTTAGACCGCCTAACTGCAGCTTTACTCAAGTTTGATTTAAATTTAGTTTTAGTATATATTAAATGATAGATTTAAAAAATATAGGCTATGTTTATTTTTTTTATATAGATAATTATATCAAAAGCTATATTATGATAAAACTTTTGATAAAACTATCAGAACTAGAAATTACAATTTTTTGCCCAAAACTTGTAAAAAGCTTTAATTTACTATATTAATTTAACTTGTAAAAAGCTTTGATTAACTATATTAATTTAAATCAACAATATTGTTGAAAAAAAAAACTATTAGTATTTATTAGTATTTTTACAAATTTTATTGTTCTTGCCACAGTTATACCCAAAAATATATATTTTTTATAAATTTCATTTCTTTTAAAGGATTTATTTTTCATAGGACAATATACATTATGATCTATACAAAATAAATTGTCATTGCATATGCAATAACAATATAAATTGTATGCACGAAGACAAAAAATATTGTACAACTTTTATTGTTACGTTATGTTGTACAAGGACAATAATATTTTCATTGTATATTCTATGATAATAATAAATATACAACCTAATTATAAAAAAAAGTATTCAAAGGAAGATTTAGTCAAATTTTAAGTGCTATATGTAAAATGCATTATTTTTTCTTTGTTTGGTTGATTGTTATTATCTTTAATGAGTCTTTCTTTTTTATTTTCGGCGGTATTTATTTTTGTTATATGTATATACTTTAAAAAAAATTGCTGCCTTAACCCAAACCTGTGATCTTAACTGTTGACATCTTTTGCTAAAAAATTGTTTGCAAAGTATTTTCAGTATTTTATTTATTTTATTTTAGTTACTTTATTTCAAAAAGAATTTTGTAAAGGTATGCTCTATTAATTGAGCTCATTTCTTCTTTGAATATTTAAAAATGGTAATTATTATACATTAAATAATTATAACTAATATCATTATAATATAATATACCTCTGACAAAGTAGAATCGCATAGAAGAATACATGCCTAGGAAAGAATGGGGAAGGAATTGAAGCGCCAAAAATTATCAAAAGAAGAACTGGAAGCATGTTCAAACAAGGTTGTTCAAGAATCTGATTCATCAACTTTATTCAGTGCATCAGAAGAAATTGATAATAATGAAAAATTGTACAATAGTAGAGGTGGCAAATTAATAAAGCCTACAAAAGCTAGAATCAACATAATGTCTCCTGAACTTATATTTGCATTAGATAGAACTAAGATCTCATCTTGAAACGCAGCATATGTTTTTAGTGAAATAGCATAAAGTTTTGGGCACAATATGAACACGTTAAGCATCAATTAGAACTCAATACAAATGTCTAAAGCAAGTCAGCGAACAACAAAATCCGATAATCTCAGATCTAAATTTTCAACTAGTGTGCCCTTAATGGGTCACTGGGACTGCAAACTCATGGAAGATTTCACATCTCATGAACACGTAGATCATCTTCAAGTGTTGATTTTTGGGTGTTGGTGTTGAGCAATTATCATCAAAAATTTCTAGACTGCCTCTTCAGATCAAAGAGAGAAATCAGTGGAACCCACCATTTCGTTGCGGCGATGTTCCTTCTCCAAGAGTGCAATTTCTAATGCCTGGAGCTATGCACGTGGTGCAGTGGATATCAAAAGTTATTAATGCAATCAACATATGGCTGTTCCGCCGCCAGTTTAACACGACGACATCAGAAGAACGTGGTATCCGAGATCTGATGTGAATAAACACGTTTTGTGTGTTTATTCACAACTCGTACTTAGGTTGCCTTGGTATATTACTTTTTAAAGCTTTTCCTTCAGGAATTTGTCTAAATCTCTAATTGGACATCTCCCGCGTTATTAGCAACGGTTTTCATATAGTTTAACTTGTAAATTTAATTGCTATTGTTGGTTAATTGAGACACCTGCCACTATCTTTAATACAAACTGTATTATACGGGTAAGTAAAATATAGTTTTTGGATGTTTTTGCGCATATTTGTTGAAATTTGTGGTTGCTGTATACCACATATTATAACTCTATAACTTTTAATACAATTTTGATTGGTTTAGCACCATAGTAATTATCAATTAATTACTAATTATAATTATTAACTATAATTAGTCTAGTTAACTACAATTACACATATATCGTTATTTCACAAAAATCTCTAATTTATTTTTTATTCTTGTCAACTAAACTTAACGCGAACAATTATATTCTACATAATTTTATGAGTTATTAGAAAAAAATGTGCTTTCTTGTATATCGATGTGGCCATCCCATTATCTCTTGAATGATGCCTGCAAATAGTGGTAATGGCAAAACAAGGAATTTCCTACAGGGACATTGCTAAAGCATTAAAGGTTAGCTTGAGGACTGTCACCTACACCATCAAAAGAGAAAGAGAGAGAGAGAGACTGGGACAGTAAACGACAAAAAGTGTTCTGGCAGACCACGCAAAACGACCATTCGGGAAGATTGGCTTTTGGTTCGGACAAGTCTGGCTAATCGCTTCGACACGGCATCTGATGTCGCCAGTTACATGGGAGAAACACACAGCATCAATCTGGCAGCAAGAACCGTAAGGAAACGCCTTCAGCAAGCTGGGTTGAATGGCAGAATTACTGCCAAGAAGCCATTATTGCGGCCTGACAATATTGCTAAGCGACGAGCATTTGCAAGCCAACACAAGAAATGGACTGGTGAACAGAGGAATAAAGTGTTATGGAGTGATGAGAGTTGTTTTACTGTATTCTGTGGAGCAAAACGAGCGTATGTTAGAAGGAAGTTGGTGAGAGATTTAGTTCTCAATAAGTTGCACCAACAGTGAAACATGGTGGAGGTTCCTTATGATTTGGGTTTGCATGTCTGGATTTGATGTTGGCCGGCTCGTTGTACAGACACTGTTAACCAAGACAAGTACATAGAAATACTCAAAACACAAGTTAAACCATCTGCCACCAAGCTTTTTGACAGGAATAAGACGTTTGTTTTCCAAAAAGACAATGCTCCTTGCCAGAAAGCCAAAAAAGTTACTGAATACTTTCGAACCGCACGCATCAATGTAATTGAATGGCCGCCACAAAGTCCCGACTTAAACCCCATTGAAAATTTGTGGGAGGGCTGTTCAGAATGGTGCAGAAATGCAAGCCCAGCAATTTGGATGAATTGTGGCAACAGTTGGAGTCTGCTTGGCAAGCAATCCCAATTGCCACAGTTCAAAAGCTGGTACAGTCAATGCCTTGGCGCATACAAGCAGTCATTGATGCGTTGGACACACAAAATATTAACATTTTTTTATATTTTTATTTTTACAAGTGCTATGCATTTATATCATTTGAGTTATGTTTGGTGCTGTTTGGTGGTGCTTTAACTTTTGCAAAATAAAAATAAATGACTTTTTTCTTGTTTTTCCTGATGTGGCAAAGACTTTATGCCGCTACTGTTTATATATATATATATATATATATATATATATATATATATATATATATATATATATATATATATATATATATATATATATATATATATATATATATATATATATATATATATATATATATATATATATATATGTATGTATATATATATATATATATATATATATATATATATATATATATATATATATATATATATATATATATATATATATATATATATATTTATATATACATATATATCTAGCTCTCTGGAACCGTTAAATACGGGTCTTTACTAAACATACCCTTTCTTTACTTATCTGTTCCACACCGATCATTTCTAGACCTATTCCTTGTTTACTTCAACATTTTTTTATATATTCAATAATTCGTTCTGAAAAATTGCTTTATGAGCAAAAAACTAACATGCGCATCTTTTCCGGATACTTAGAGTTTATAAGAGATTTATAATTAGGTTTGTTTTTAAATGCGTATCATTGATGATACAGTGGTTTAGTGCGCTATCATCAGTGTCGTTTTGGGGGTTTAATGCCTCCCTTTACCTTATAAACTTTGAAATTTTATCATTCTTGCTTATATATATAAAGAAAAAAAATTATAATATAGAAAAAAAGATTGCTAATTGTTAAAATAAAAATTTAAAGTTTTCTCATTTTATATCTATAAATCTTTATTATACACGAATGTTCCATATACTACCAGCAAACTTAACTTATGCTAAGAACGTAAATGACTTTTTAATCAAAAAAGACGAAAACAAACAGTTAAAAAAAGAATTAAATCAAACTAAACGTATTATTGAATTCATAAGCGAAAAATATTGAAAAAGCATTAAATAATAGTAAAATGAAAATATTTTACTATTATTAAAGGTTTTAAAAAAAGGCAGTGTTAATCAAAAGGCAATAAATCTTGAAATCTTAAAGACAAGATGGCAGAGTTAGAGGAGTCGCCGTAACAGATTTAGATTTAAAGATATCGAGGAAACGGAAGGGGAGACATGGAAATGCAGCTAGGACAAAATGAAAAAGTTATTTAAAAAAAAACTAAGTATAAGCGAAGAAATACATATTGAACGCGCACACCGAACAGGGAAGAAAGAAGACAACGGCGGTATTAAAAGAGAAAGAAGAACGATAGTAGCAAAGTTTCTTGATTATGAAGATCGTGAAACTGTATTACAGACCTACAAAAACTTGAAGTTATGCAATAAAAAAAATATATCAATGAATACTCCAGTGAGCAAAGAACAAATCTTTGCAAGCAGTTATTTATCAAAGCTAAAGAAATCCGTTCTTCAGGCATATCCCAGCAAGCAAACGACGTCATGTCGACGTCTTAGGTTGGTTGAAATGTTAACGTCAGAACTTTCAACGTCTATTCCACGTTGATTTGTAGTTGATAAACTAACGTTGAAAAAAAAGTCGTTGTTTCAACGTCTTATCGAGGCGGAAATCTAAACGTCAGAATTTTCAACGTTTATTCCACGTTGATTTTTTGTTAATAAAATAATGTTGATTTAATCAACGTTAAATCATCATGTCTTTTTATTTTCGTTTTGATATCGAGACAAATAAGACTTCTTATTTAAAATAAAGATGGCCAATCGCTCACAGAAATGTGCTATTTTTAATTATATTTTATTTGAAAGTGGTAATATTTACAATATTACATATGTATTTTTCAATTATGGGTAATAATTAAAGATTTTTTAGTTTATAATTTTCGTTTTATTATTCTCCTGGTAGGAAGTAAAAATGCTTCAATTTTAATATTATTAGTAATGATTATTGAAAAGAATTCTCTTTTTTTTGACGAAACATTGTTTTACACTGCTTTAATTACAAAAATACATTTTTTGTTTTTATGTAGCTAATTAGTTACAAAAGTAAACTGGGTGTTATTTTAAGGTTTTCTTTTATGTTCCATTTGTATTTGGAAAGGGTGGTTGAATTTTGTAGTTTTCTGTTTACGAATGAGTTTTGTGGTTGCCCATCTCTTTTTCCATTCTCCTTCTGATAGTCCAATATATACTTTTGTTTGGGGCTGACACTATACATTTGTAAATTACAAATTTACAAATTTATACATTTAAGATTCTGCTTACAACTTTAAGGTTTAAAAAAAATATGTAGTTATTTTTATTTAATCTCGCATACAAACTTATATAGCTCTGAAATCATTCATCGAGCACTGTTGAATATATGCACGTAAATTTTTTACTTATATTTAAATATATATATATATATTTATATATATATATATATATATATATATATATATATATATATATATATATATATATATATATATATATATATATATATATATATATATATATATATATATACACATATATAAATATATATATTCATACATACATACATACATATATATATACATACATACATACATACATACATACATACATACATACATACATACATACATACATACATACATACATACATACATACATACAGTGATGGGCACAAACTTTTTTATTATAGTTTAACTAAACTACTAACTAAAACTAAAAAAAAGTTTATACATACAGTGATGGGCACAAACTTTTTTATTATAGTTTAACTAAACTACTAACTAAAAACTAAATTTAAACTTTTAGTTACAAACTTTTAACAAAAAGTAGTTAACTTAAACTAATTAGAAATAGTTAACTAAAAACATAAAATTCAAATTTTTTTCATCAGGTTTATCACTTTTTAGTTTAACATCTTTGTAGCACATGTTCACAAGTAAGCTGTTCATGTTATTAATAACAATAACAGATTATTAGATTAACAGTTTGAATTTATGATATTAGCAGACCAAGCGGAAATGATGTTGAAAAGTCCAGTTCATGCACTAAATAAATAAATACATAAAAATAGTAATAACAGAATCTTTGGAGTCCTTGGTCAGGTGAGTGGTGCATAGAAATAGAACGATTTATTTGGCGATATGTAAAAAATTTAGTTAATAAAAATTTAGTTAAACTTTTTCAACTAAACTAGGAAAAAAGTTAGTTAAACTAAAAGTTTAACTTAAATAAAAAAATTTAGTTTAACTATTGCATTTAACTAAAAAAAAGTAGTTTAACTAAAAGTTAACTAAAAAATTAGTTAACTATGCCCATCACTGCATACATACATATATATATATATATATATATATATATATATATATATATATATATATATATATATATATATATATATATATATATTACAATTTTATAAAAAAATCCTAATATTTAGTAGAACAATAACAATTTTATTCCCAATATTGCAAAAACGCTATATAAAATATATTCCTGGCTAACCTGATAATAATATATTTATTTATAGAAATTAAAGTATTCAGTTGCTATGTCATCAAAGATTACATAATGGAGAAAAATGAATAAAATAGTAATTGATTTATTTACTGAGACAGATAATACAACAAAAATAAATATACAACAAATAATTGTTTCAGTTATAGAGTTATTTCAGAAGATTCAATTGAGGAAGAAGTTAAAGGTGTCGAAGAAACAGATTTTGACTCAGATTCCATTTTTGACTTGGGTAGTTCTGATTCTGATTCTTGTGTCTTGAATCATGGAAACATATAGATATATATGTTTCTATGATTCAAGACACAAGAATCAGAATCAGACATTATAGATGACATAGACAAAACAATAAATGGAAATCTACGTGAAAATTAGCAGAATGGGTTGTTGTGAACCAAACTTTGCATTCTGCATTGAATCAACTTCTTTTTATTTTGAGAAACAATGGCCATGCGAAGCTTCCAAAAGACGTAAAGACATTATTAAAAACTCCATGTAACATTCCTCTGCAGAATAAGTGTGTTGGCGATTACATTTATTATTATTTGGAAACTAATATTTTAAAACATGTAAGGAAATTTCCAGATCTGGAGAAAATTGAATTAGTTGTGAATGTTGATGGGATACCATTATTTAAAAGTACTTCAGTCGCTTTATGGTCCATACTTTGCTCATTTTCAACCATTTGCTGTAGCTATTTCCTGTGGCAAGAGCAAACCTTCCTCTGAAGAGAGCTTTATGTTTGATTTTGTGAACGAATTATCAATTTTATTACAAAAACTCCTGGCAAACATTATTATGTTGTATATGCAATGCATTTTAGTGAAGCTGCACCGAGCAGTGAACATCTTAGGAATGAATAATAAGTTAAAAAGAGTTTAGCAGAGTGAGATAAAAGTACAAAAGGACAGATGTCCAGTGGAAAACAAAGAGCCTCAAAGTAGAAAAATACTAAAAAAGTAATAAGTAAAATGTTGTGAAAACAAACAATAACAATAAACAATAGTCGAGATACGTAAGAGTCATTTACTGTTGTTCTATTAAATTGTCGTTAGTGTCCAGCGTAAGTGCGATGTGTAGACAGTATCAGTGATGGAGCAGAATTATTTGTTTGGTCTGTATTATTAGGGTGGTAAACATACATTATCGATATAGCTTTCGCCTGAGACCGGCATCCCAAAAGAAGTTCCACTCTGGGTCTACACCAGGGTA
Organism: Hydra vulgaris; assembly: GCF_038396675.1. Lineage (NCBI taxonomy): Eukaryota > Metazoa > Cnidaria > Hydrozoa > Anthoathecata > Hydridae > Hydra > Hydra vulgaris. The sequence continues at coordinate 54,067,306 of NC_088928.1, forward strand.
ACTTGTTAAGGTATCCCATTATCCCAAAAGGACTATTCTCAGAGTATCCTGTCAGAGCGATTGCCACAGACTTCTGAATTGACACTGGGACCAGACGACACTTAGTGTGGCTCAGTACAACTTGCATACAAAGAGTTGTGAACTGTTTTGAGTCTTATAGATGTGTATGTAATGTAGACAGTCAATAAAGTGTTC
>NC_088928.1:54070000-54157500 GCF_038396675.1 Hydra vulgaris
GACGTTAATGATGGCTACAATTTTTTTATTCGCATGTTTACAAGATAATACGAAAAGGCCTTTCCAAAAATAAAAAAAATTGTTAATTCTAAAAATTTGTTAAGTCCGTGGTTGACGAGAGGACTCATTAAGTCGTCAAAAAGGTAACAAAAACGTTACCAAAAATTTTAAAAAAAAAAAGAACTACAAAAATGAAATAAAATACAAAAAATATAAAAATTATTTTGAAAAATTAAAAAAGAAATCCAAAAAAAATTACTACTCTTCGTTACTTAATAAAACGTTTGGAAATGCAAGGAAAACATGGAATGTAATTAAAGAAATAACAGGAGTGGGAGTTGTGAAAAGTGATAATCTTCCAAAAAGATTGCAAAGAGATGATAATAGAGGAGATGCTTTTGTTAATAAAGAAATTGCTGAAACATTAAATAGCTTTTTTATAAATATAGGAAAAAAGCTTACCGGTGCTATTCCTGAGGGGAAAAAAACATTTAAATCTTTTTTGAAAAAATCTGATTCCTTTATGGAGGAGTCGGAGCTTTTAATTGATGAACTTCGACTAGCAATTAGTATGCTGAAAACAAGTAAAAGTGCGGGTCTGGATGAAGTTAACCCTGATGTTGTAAAAGCGGTCTCAGATATTATAGAAAAACTTCTTTTTAAAATTTTTAATCTTTTCCTAAAAAACGGCATTTTTCCTGACCAACTAAAATTAGCAAAAATAATTCCGATATACAAAGGCGGTGATGACTCAATAAAATCTAACTACAGACCAATTTCCATACTTTCTTGTTTTTCCAAAATACTAGAGCGTATTATGCACAACAGTCTGTACAATTATCTTGAAAAAAATAACATTCTTTATCATAAACAGTTTGGATTTCGCAACAACCATTCCACGGAACATGCAGTAATTGATCTTGTCAACCAAATTTTAAATGGTTTTGATAACGACAGTTATTTGATAACTACTTACTTTGATAACTAAAATTAGCAAAAATAATTCCGATATACAAAGGCGGTGATGACTCAATAAAATCTAACTACAGACCAATTTCCATACTTTCTTGTTTTTCCAAAATACTAGAGCGTATTATGCACAACAGACTGTACAATTATCTTGAAAAAAATAACATTCTTTATCATAAACAGTTTGGATTTCGCAACAACCATTCCACGGAACATGCAGTAATTGATCTTGTCAACCAAATTTTAAATGGTTTTGATAACGACAGTTACACACTCGGAATTTTTCTAGATCTATCAAATGCATTTGATACTGTCAACCATAAGATTCTAATTTATAAACTATACAATTATGGAGTAGTTCACTCCAATTTAAAGTGGCTGCAATGTTATTTACAAAATTGTAAACAAGGAGTACCATATGACTTAACATGTTCCCCATATGAATCAATAAATTGCGGAGTTCCCCAAGGATCAATACTTGGACCCCTGCTGTTTTTAATTTATATTAATGATTTTTATTTGTTCTCAAAAATACTTAATTATATTATTTTTGCTGATGACACAATGTTTTCTGTTCTGACTCAAATTTAAAAAATATTTTTTATATTGTAAACACAGAACTAATATATCTTAATGAGTGGTTTGAAGCAAATAAACTTTCATTAAATATTGAAAAAACGAAATGTATTTTGTTTGCTAAGTCATCTAAATCCGAGAACCTTTCATTCAAATTACCTGAACTAACAATTAACAATATTAAAATAAAAAGAGTTTTTTCAATGAAAATACTAGGAATAATTTTCGATGAGAATTTAAATTGGAAAAGCCAAATAAAGCTAGTCGAGAACAAAGTTTCAAAGACCCTGGGGATTATGTACAAGACAAAACATCTTTTAAATAATTTATGTTTAAAAAATTTATACTTTTCATTTATACATAGTCATATTAACTATTGTAATATTGCCTGGGCAAACAATCATTTATCTTTCCTAAAAATTATTTATACAAAACAAAAGCAAGCAAGTAGATCAGTTTTGGGCGCAAGTAGATACGAAAGTGCCGAGCCATTACTCAAGGAAATAAATGCTCTGAATGTATACAAACTAAATATATACCATAACTTGTTATTTATGTTTAAACTTCAAAATGAAATGATTTCAAAATATTTTTTTTAAAGTTTCACTCGAATTAATCATAAATATGAAATAAGACATTCAATGAGTAATTACTACATCCCACTAACATCACTCAAAAAATCTGACTTCTCGACTATATGCCGGGGACCACGCTTGTGGAGATTGGTTCTTGATGAAAATATGAAAAAAATAAAATCTATTGCTACATTTAAAAGAACTATACATTCCATTCTATCATTTTTTTTAAAAAAATCGAAATAATTTTGTATTTTTAATTTTTTTATGTACTTTATTTAATTTTAATATTGTATTGAATATGTATATGCATATGAAGCGAATTAATTTTTTGTTTTTTTTTGTTTATTGTCTTTAAATATGTATACGAATATGTACAGATTTGTAATTTTTTATTTGTTATTTTATATTTTAACTTTATCCTAAATTTCTTCTTTTTTAACTTTAAGTTCTTTTTTAATCTTCTAAAATTTCTAACCAATTTTTTTTTTTAAACTTATTAATTTCACTCTTTTATGTAATATTGGAAGTTGTAAAATTTAATTGTATTTTTTTTGTATTTCACAAAGGGGCTTGATGATAAGTCATTTTGACTTCTACTTGCCCCAGTCAGCTTGTATTTATATATATTTGTTTAAATTTATAGATAACATTGTAAAATGTGTAAAATGACAAAATAAATAGAATTTGTATTTGTAAAAAGATAAAATCTGTGACCATTTTCACCGCGTTCTCGAAGTTGGTGTCGTACGGATAGATTTTTGTCGTTTTTTTTTAGAATTTTATATTGACTTGGATAATATTTTAAAGGTAGGGTGTTGTAAGTTTATTGCAATTTGATTTTTTTTTGCAGTTACTAACGTTTTTAGTGATTTTATTGCTATTGAAAACTTCGTTCCTGTTCTGGAAGTATATTGACATTGAAGGCATGATAGGTATTTTTTTCTAACTTTTCAGTCAATTTTATTTATCTATTTTCTATGTACTTGCGAAATTTCATTAAAAATAATGACACGCTCATACTCTATTTTTGCAGGCAATAAAGGTACCAAATATTCTTCTGTTGTAGAGGTTGCTGGAGGGATGGGGGAAGAAGGCAAATCACAATAGTGAGCATTTTGTATATTTGAACTTTTTTATTCATTAAAAAGTTGTTTTTTTAGAAAAATGAAACTTTATTTTAAATATTGGTGATTTTTTTGAAGTATTCAAAACAGGATTTACGCACACACAAAAAAACTATCCTATATATTTATTTATATATTTTATTTAAGATTCAAGTGATTTTTCTTTCTGCTGTATGTAATATAGCTTTTTTTTTTTTAAAAAAAGTGTAATAATGATTAAAGCTGATTCAATAAAATAATTATTATGATTATAAAAATTCTTTTTTTAGAGCATTATGGGACCTAATAAGAATCATCTATTTTATGGTGAAGCCAAAAATTATTTAGCTTGTAACTTTACAATGCCAAATCATTTAAATATTGAATGTAGAAATGGACATATAATAAATATATTCATATTCAACAATCATGGCCGCCGAGAGGGGGTGGGTAGACGGGGAAGATACCCGGGGCCTCGTGTGTGAACAAATAATTTTTTTCATGAAGTCTTATTTATTCATCACTTATTTTTTGTCTTCTTTTTTTAACAATTTAATTTAAGATTTTTAACAAATATATATTTCTTTTAATTCTTGCTATTTTTTTTTTTGTGATATTAAAATATCACAAAATTTTTTCAATCGGGTTTTTTTTCAATTGAATTTCAATCAAAATTAAAATTCGAATTTTTTTCTATCGACGTTGTTAACTTTTCATTTGCTAATTTTCTTTTAAAACGTTAACAGTTGTAAAGATTGCATGACTTGATCTCTCATTAAGGAAGAAACCCCCTCTAATTTTAAAATCAATTTTTAGAAAAAAAAAATTTGTCAGATCAATAGCATATATAAAAAAAATAAGAAAAAAGTACAAAAATAAATAAAATGGTAACATGTTGCTATGGAAACCATAAAAAATTACCAAAAAACAGCAAATACAGGTTTCACGCCGGCCAATATTGTGGGCAGGGAGCAAAATAACCCAAGTTGAAATTTTTTTATGGTGTTTATATAGAGTAGAAGAGTGTTTAAAGTTGAACAGAATTTTTTTTTGCAAATATAAAATTAGGTATTTTGAAGTCAAAGTCCAATATTCAATAATATGGTACTAAAACAGCCTAAACAGCAGATGTAAAAAAAAAAAAAAAAAACTATTCAACTTAAAACACTCTATACCAGTTAATAAACAACCACTGAAAATTTTAGAAATGGCTCTTGAATGGTTGGCGAGCAATGTTGGCCAGCTTCTTAAATACTTCATACTGAGAAAAAAACAAATTAATAATTTTTTTATTAAATAACACCAAAAAATGTATAAAAAAGCAATCATTAACCTCATTAAATCTAAAAAAAAGTATTTAAAATCCTCCTGGTTTATAAGTTATACCCTCTTTCTCAAATATTACGTTCATTGGAAGACCTGGACCGGGTTTGTAAGTGTTGGTTTTATTTGCTTTATCAAAGTTGAACTTGCACCAACTATTGATGCCAGTAGGACAGTGAGGAAAGTGCAAGTTATTTGTTTTGGAAGATGCAACATGAAATATGTAGCCAATACGCTTGCCTTCATACCTGCTAAGTTTCCAGCATTTTGCCTAATAGCAACACCAAAGAAATTTTGCAGACGATCGATTACTGCATCTGTAAGACAACCACGCCCACCAAGACCTTTTTCTCTTTTCTTTAAATTTCGTAGCTGTGTACCAACACGTTTTTGATAGTGTCCCACACATTCTAACTTAGGGTAAGTATCTATGCATTAATGAAACTTTTACTGTCCCCGTCTCCTAAAAAATTCACATATCGCAGTTTGTACTTGTCAATTGATCTTAAAAACACACGTTTTGGACCAGTGCTCTCCATACCACTAGCAGATCCTTTGTAATTGTTTTTACAAATGTGAGAGTTCCTTCATTGGGCATAGGCTGTAGGGTTTGTTTTTAAAAGATCTTTCTTTAAAAAGCAACCTTTGCAGAACCTGCACATTGGTTCGACATCCAAAACCTTTCCAGTGTCCATTGATAATGCAGAAAAGACACCGTTTAATGATGAAAAGCCTCTTCTCTGCCAAGTACCATCAGACAACACCAATATCAAAAACTTCATCATTAGCAACATGTTTATGCAATTCTCCTATTTTCGCAGCTAACTTATCATAATTATTTTGAGTCATTGGTTGTGGCATATTTATTAAAGTAGTGAATATTTTTATACCAGAATGTCCCTGTCCAAGTGCATGCATTGCGTATATTGTTCTACAATTAATATCATATCCTCTGTTACATTGTTTTGAAGTATAAACTTGATAAGCACTTGATAAGTAACTTTGAGGCAAGTCCTTTTTTGTCTTGCATTTTTTCGGACAATGACAAGGATGAACACTCGCCACATTGAGGGCATGCTAAAGCACTAAATATGTCAGATAATATAGAGCAATCTATAATCCTATATCCAGATATTTTCATTCTTGTAAAACTTCTAGAACATTCAATTGGCTTTACCTTCTTTGCAGATACAGATGTAGAAAATAAATTTAATTCAGATTCGTTATTTACAGAGTTATTATTGACAGTTGTATTATTTGAATCAATCAAAATTGTTACAGAAGGATTATCATTCAACTCCATTTCAATTTTTTTTGTCAAGACTGTTAAATTTTGTCCCTAAGAAACCTCTCCTCTTTTTTTTAATTATTGTTCTTGATTTTATTCTACACGCTTTACTCATTTTTTTAAAAAATTAAGAAAAATGACAACTATAATAGCTTCAGAATAACAGAAAGGTGTAATCTGACTTGATAAACCAGACTTTTTTCGCTCGCTGGATAAGTAAAGAAGCCAAACCAAGCATTTTACTTCAGCTATTTAAAAATACACATAAGTTATGAGGATTTTTAATAAGGTGCTACACCGTTGCTATGGGCGTTGCTATGATATAAATTTTAAGGTACCTTAAAAAAAAGCTAAACTTGAATTATTTAATGATTAAAATCAGTAAACAAACAAATAATTTTGAATTCTGCATACATTAAAATGCAAAAAAATATAAATATATTTTTTATAAAATTTGGGTAAATTTAGAGGGGGTTTCCCCCTTAATGCTGCATTTAAAAATTTTCGTTTTAGACACTGCTGATGTTTTTTGTAAGCGTATATTTTTAATTTTAGTTTACATTATGTAAATAAAATATACGTGTTAAATTAAAACTTTTGATAAATATTACAATTGTGTTAAATACAAAATATTATTATTCAAATATTAATATTATTTAAAAAATATTATTATTCGTAAACTTTAATTTGCATTATTTATTTATAAATTCTGTATTAAGAGCTACGTTTTAATTTCTGAAATAAAGAATATGATTTCTTGCCAATCTGGATACGAAAAACGAAAAGAGCGGCAAAAAAGAAATGAAGAAAGTTCTAGAGGTATGAGAACACTAGAAAATTTGAGGTTTAAAATTTCTTCAAAACACATAACGATGACTATTGCGATAATGGAGATATTGATTTAGACCCATTAAGCGCAAGGAATGAAACGGTATTTGTTGGAATTTCCACATAATCTGATATTTCGACACTTTCTTTGTATACCGACTGTGCCAACATCGATATCGGAGTGGTAAAAGTAAATGTAACACCAAAAGAGGTAGGAGATGCAATTCTAAGAGGTCCAGAACCACATCCAACAACATTTCCTGTAAATAAACACGGTTGTCAACTCCCTACCTATTTATTAAGCTTTCAATTAAAAAATAAAGAAATAGTTCCTCGTGATTGGTTAGTTTGGAGCAAATCTAAAAATGCTTTGTTTTGTTTTTCTTGTCGTTTATTTTATAAATTTCATGAGCAAAGATCAATTTTTGCTACAGAAAATGGTTGGGAGGTTAATAAAGGGTACAAAAAATTATATGACAGAATACCTGACCATGAAAAATCTAGTAATCATAAATCTTGTTATATCCAGTGGCGAAATTTAGAAAAAAATATTAATAAACATACCACAATGGATTGCTATATAGTAAAACAAATACAAAATGAGACATAGAAATGAAAAGACTTATTAAAACGATTATTAGATGTAATTTTGTTTCTTGCTAAACATTGATTGGCCTTTAGAGGTGTTACTCATTTGATTGGAGATTCGAACAATGGAAATTTTTCAGGATTATTAGAACTTTTGAGTCATTACGATCCACTTTTAGAGGAACATTTAAAAAACGTATAGCAGACACAAATCGAAAAGCAGAGATAGCAAGTACATTACTTATTGCCAGAAATTCAAAATGAATTCATATCATGCTGTGCAGATTACTTGAGAACTTGTATTTTAAAGGTAAGAGAAACTATTAAGTATTATTCCCTTATTGTAGACGCAACACCCGATTCTGCGCATATAGAACAAACTACATTAATTATACGGTACGTTACTATTAAGTCCAACAAATTCGAAATTATGGAAAGATTTCTTGCATTTGTTGACTGCAATAAGAAGGCTGGAGAGGATATTGCTAATTTAATTCTTGAAACGCTACAGAGGTATAATATTCCTATAAGTGACTGTCGCGAAGAAGGATATGATTACGGATCTAACATGAGTGGATCATATAAAGGTGCACAAGCTCGCATTTTGCAAAATAATCCGTTGGCAATTTTTTCTCCTTGTGCATGTCATAGTTTAAATTTATGTGGTTTTCATGCAGCAAAATCTTGTATTCATGTTGTAAGATTTTTGGGCACTAAAAATTAATGAAATTTAAAATAGCAATAAACGCTGTTTTGGAATTAAACTTAACGTCAGAAACTTGATCAGATCTTATTAGAATAAAAAAAATTATGGAATCTTTTGAATGCTTAGTACTAGCAAAAATATGGCACAAAGTTCTTGCAGCTATAAACTACAGAAGTACTGTTTTACAAGCTCGCAATGCAACAACTGATGTAAAAATAACCAATCTCTCAAGTCTTCTTGTTGAATTAAATACGATAAGAGATAGTTGGGATACTATTCTAAATGAATGTAGATTGTTGGGCATATCTTTACAGATAAACATAGAATTTTCGGAGAAAAAATATACTAAAAGAAAAAAAACAACACACGAGTTAATAAGGACACCGGCAGAAGAATTTAGAATTAATGTTTTCAATGTTTTCATGGATAGCATTATTGAAAATATGACAAGAAGATTTAATGCAGCAAAAGAAATAGATTCTTTATTCAATGTATTATGGTTGTTCCGTGACTTAAGTGATCAAGAAATACAAAGTAAGTGTGAAAAGTTGCAAAAAATGTATGAAAATGATTTTGATGATCATCTTAGAGATGAAATACTACATTTAAAATCAATTTATGATGCCAATATACAAAATATTTCTCTTCAGCCCGTTGAGTTGTTAAATGAAATTAAAAAAAACAACTGGATGTGCTGTTTCCAAACAAAATGCAATAAGGCTGTTTTGCACAATTCCAGTGACAGTTGCCCAAGCAGAAAGATCTTTTAGCATGTTGAAAAGAATAAAAAAAGTATTAAGATCAACAATGACACAAAATCGTTTAAATGACTTAGGACTTTTATTTATTGAAGCCAAAATGGCTATGAAAATTAATTTTGAAGAAGTTATTAATTTATTTGCGAGTCGAAAGGCTCGCAAAGCTCTATTATGAAACAGTGTTTAACATTGTTTTTTTTACACTTTTTCCTAACTTTAACTTTTAAAAGATTTAAATAGTTTTGACTTTTAAAAGATTTGATTAATTTTCATTTTTAATTTTCAATGACTAGAGCACGCTTTCTGGTCCTGGGTATATGATTGATCATATTGAGGGCCCGTTAAGAAAACTTCCCCAGGGCCCGAAATTTCTCTCGGCGGCTATGCCAACAATGAATCATTTAAAACAACTGTTGAAATAGTCAATAAACTTTTTAATTTCAAAATATGTAAAAGTCAGATTGTGCAACTAGAAAATAGATCCAAATTCTATGCACGTAACTTTTCAAGGGATTTTAAACAATTTATTAATACCTGCAACATGCTCTTTGCATATCAAAAATCAATATCTGCACGTAATTTTTCAAGGGATTCTAAACAATTTATTAATATCTGCAACATGCTCTTTGCATATCAAAAATCAATATCTGCACGTAAATTTTCAAGGGATTCTAAACAATTTATTAATATCTGCAACATGCTCTTTGCATATCAAAAATCAATATCTGCTATGCCACAACCATTGCATTCAACCATTAGCTCAAGTAACATTGTTTCGTATTCTTCTATTTTATCTTCTCAACACATCAGTGTTTTATCTGTATCAAATCGTAATCATTTATCTCCTTCTTTATCTCGTCCCACTTTAAAAAAGAAGCCCACATAACAATATGACATTTTCGTATTGATATGTGCTAAAATAAAAAATTACGATCATAGGGGTCTGGTAACATGATTAACCAGAAAATTTGGGTCCCACTGTCTCACATATGGAAGTAAAAGAAAAAAAAGTTTTTTTTTTAAAGTTTTTTAAACTAGATCAAAATTTATCGAAAAAATAAAGTTATAAAAAAAAATTTCTTGTCGTTCAAAAATGGCGACCAAGTAAAGTTAACAATTAACTCTATTTGGGGATATCAACTTTACAAGGTCATAACTTTTCAACGTTTAAATATTTTCTTACTAAATAACAATTTTACACATAAATTTTAATCACGCTCGTAACGGCCGAGTTTTTTAAAAATATTCATTGTGCGCCCCTTTTTCCTCCCTTTCATTCAAATAATTTGACCTTCTGACCCAAATTAAAAGGTAAATATTAATACGTTACTTATAAATATGTTAAAACATAATACTTTAATAACGTTAAATAAACCTAAGTTACTAAATAATAATTTTACATATGAATTTATTCGCGTTCATAATAGTCTTTTTTAAAGAAAATAGTGCCCCCTCCTTCCATCTTCATTCTAAATAAGTATTTGGACCTTGGAGCTCTAATTTTTAGGTAATATTGTTGATAAACTCTAATCACCGTGTTATTTTGCTAAAAACATACTTTAAATTAGTATGAACATGCCTATTATAAAGTTACCTATCTTTAATATCAAAAAATCTTAAAGTTGTTATTATGGTATATATTAATTTGTTTTTCAACTAGATTACAGTTTAAAAAACACACGTAAATGTTTATATATATATATATATATATATATATATATATATATATATATATATATATATATATATATATATATATATATATATATACATATATATATATATATATATATATATATATATATTTATTTATTTATTTATTTATTTATTTATTTACATTTACAACCTATAATAGTTTCCAAAAGATACACATTTTTATTAAAGTATACTTTTTATACTTATAATATTTTAAAGAAGGTATGTCTGGAAATGTACGTAACCATGGCTTTAAGCAGGGTTTGTGGATAATCTTTAAGACTACTGGAAACTTTATATCCACTCTCCAAAATTGTTTAAAATCATATTGAACAGATTTTGAGGCCTGTTCAGACAAAAAATCCAATATTTTATTTGGATTGGAACTTGCCATAAATGAAAGAAATTTACACGTATGCTTGATAAGAACGTGGACTTTCAGGGAAACTCTTAGACCAAGTTTGACATAGGCCTCTTTGTACTCGTTAATAGTTAATTCATATTCAGGTAACAAACCAGAACCAAGACATGCAGCTTTAACCGCTTTTAAACATTTAAAGGAATAAAGTATAAAAATAATATGTTCATCTTTTTCTAGTTTCGAAGATTTTTTTATTATTTTTTCTAAAACATGAGTTTTTTTCAGTAGTTTTGAACATTCCCCACCTTTAAATTGACCACCATGCAGCTTAGGCCTTTCAAAACTTAAACTTTGGTTCCAATGATTCGCCGATAAAGTGGTATCTATGGATTAAAAGTATTTTTCAAGGTAGTTGTAAATTCTGTTTGTATTTCTACTAATAGATGAAGTTCCATTGGAGCAAGAATTTCAATAACCTTTACGTCATCAGGTAGATCAACTAGTGGACCGTTGACACAATTATTATAAAATGCAGCTGAAAACTTGGATTTTTTTATATCTTTACAAGAAGTTTTTTAAGCATTAGCTGATGAACGGATACTTCCCAGAGTTCTAAGCTCACCGTGAATTTGAAAATCTTGCATTTTTTCTTTGCTAATATTACACTGAGTGCAATGATGTGTTGATGCTGCACTTTCAATTCCAAAAAATATATAGGCCATTTTCATATCAAAAACGCAAAAGTAATGTAATTTATTTAGCTTTAAAATATTGAGAGTTTTTTCAAGATTCGAATGAGATTCAGCCATGAGATTTGAATGAGATTCAGCCATGAGATTCGAATGAGATTCAGCCATGATATTCGAATGAGATTCAGTCATGAGATTCAGCAATGAAATTCGAATGAGATTCAGCCATGAGATTCGAATGAGATTTAGCCATGAGATTCGAATGAGATTCAGCTATGAGATTCGAATGAGATTGAGTAATGAGATTCGAATGAGATTCAGCCATGAGATTCGAATGAGATTGAGTAATGAGATTCGAATGAGATTCAGCCATGAGATTCGAATGAGATTGAGCCATGAGATTCAAATGAGATTCAGCCATGAGATTCGAATGAGATTCAGCTATGAGATTCGAATAAGATTCGAATGAGATTCAGCCATATTTTCTACTAAGCCAGTAATAAACTTTTTTTTTTAATAATAAATTTATTTACGCCTCCGTAATAAATTTATTATTAAAAAAAAATGTTCATTTAATATTAAATTTATTTACGCCTCCGTAAATCAACTGTGCAGTTTCTCCTGAGTGTAGTCTAGATCATTTAAAAGGGCTGGATTTTCAGACTTCTCATAGTGTGTAGAAACAGGTCGTGAGAAAAGAACTTTTGCAACTTTTTCTTTCTCATCATCTTCGAGTTCTTCAAGACATAATGGAATTAAGGTTTGATCTTAACACCACGTATCTCTCGCTATTGATTATAGCATTTCTCCATTACCCTCTAGTAAATCATTAGCTTCTGGATCATAAGGTTTTACCCAATTTATATATGGACCATCTGCTAATGATTGCATATGATTTTTGAAAAGGCGCAGAGCAATCTAAAGAGGAACGCACAAACCACACAGTATAAAATACAGAAATAAAATCTGCCATTCTAATGATTTCTTTTTGTAAACTAGCCGTCAATCGGTAGGCTAATTGATTACTTAAAACTTGAATTTATAGATAATATATAGACTTGCGATGAAACTTGTATGGAAACGATTCCGGAGTATAAACATTAAAGCTTATATTTAAACATAAGTAGGTGAGTGTACTAGTTCTACTAGTACACTCACCTACTTATGTTCTACTAGTTCTTTATAATCATCTCTTGGAAATGCTTAACTAGCAAGTGCATATTTTCAACTTTATTTGCAGACTTTTTAGGTAATGTTGTTGAAACACTAGGTTAATTTCGTCAGCTGAATAGTCTGAGTCATGGCAGGTAGAGACCTCACTATATTCTGATGATAAAAGCACAGTTTATTCAGTTTGATCCTCTTGTTGCTCAGTAAATGCTAAATATTATAATCTTCTTTCTTTTTTTATCTTTAGTCAATATGCAAAACCCTTTGAACTACGGGTCATTTTACGTTTCGTCATTTGATCTTTTAAAAATTGCTTATCTGAACTGATGCACCTATATTGTTTCCGCGTTTCTTCTTTAAATAGAGCAAGAAACTTTCTTAGCACTTTTTTTTAAAGATGTTTCGAGGTAACTCTTGTGCGCTGCCATTTTTATTATTATTATTATTTTTTTTCAAATTTGCTCATTTTTCAACAAGATCATTAAATAGTTTCCTCGAACGCATAATATTTATTGAGCTTTTTAAAAGTTGCTTCAAAACTTTTTAATGTCAGAGACAGAGTGAAAAAAGTCAAGTTAACCTAATGGTATAAGTATAATTAAAATTCAGTAAAAATAAAAAAACATTTTTTATATATTATTTAGCAAATCTGATGAGTTTGTCATAAAATATGCCTCCGTCATATCCTCAATTAATCCAGGGTTTTTTTATAGCAAAAAGAATACAGTTTTGAGGACATATTGCTTGTCCAGAGCATGCTGACATCATTTCATCTATTTGTTGGAAAGCACACCCAATCAAGGATTTGGTGGGATTTGGTGGGAGTATTTTTATCTAACGCCTGAGTTAAAACTAAATTAAAATTTTATAATTTCTATTTTTAAAACTGAAGTTTAATTATTTGGTAATATATTGAATAACAGTTTTTACTCAATTCAATGTTTTAATTATACCTGTAAGGATTGGTTTCCGATTTTAAAGTAAAGGTCACATATGGCAGTTTATGATAAAAAAAATTCTTAACTTAAGTAAAAGTATGGCACGAACTCTAAACTAAGAACTGCTTTTGCTTGTGAAAGACGTGAGTTATATTCGATCGCAAGCGTCATTCTATTTAAATATTCTTAAAAATTATAAAATTTTAACAAAATTGAGTGCGTTGAAAGCTATTTTTCTTGGTCTAATTTGATATACATTATTTAATGTAAACTTCCGACCCAATTCCAAATTTAAGCTTTAATATTTAAATCTAATAAATACGCTTTATAGCTTTTGCAGAAAAAATATTGGTGCTTTATTTTAATGTTTTATTTCAAAGGTTCCCTTTTTTTTTTTGATGAAAAAGGAGGGTTTCGGGGGCACAAATTGTAAAAGCTGGTCTTTTAAATGTTGGAAAATAAGACACCCTAATGTACATGATATATACATATACACAAACGAACTAATAAATCTAAATTTATTGATAAATTCTATTATTCATGCAGTAATATCTGGAAATTTAGGGGGCTCATTTGCAAATTTTAGACATCGACAAGACGGTATGGTTTTATTTATTTTTAGTTATTTAAAAAAAAAGCTGTTATTTATTCAAAATCATTTATTCATTAACAAGTACTTGTTATTTGTGATAAATTAGAAAAAAAATACATTATCAAGGAGTTTAGTTTTTAATTAGTGCGTACCAACTATTATATTGCACGTTTCCCCCTCCTCCCTATTTGTTTTCATGCGCTGTTTGGAGACTCCACCTGTTCCCTTTGAGCATACGTACCTTATGGAAGGCCCATAACCCGAAGGAAATGGAATTGTGGAAATAAACCACCGTACAATTAAGAAAATTGCAGAAAAATCAAAAATGTCATTACCAAAAGCAGTATATTGATAAAGAGTTTCAGCCTTCAAAAACAAGGTAAGTTCAATGAAGAAAATATACCGTTATCAAATTGACGTGAAAGAATTGAGAAATGCCTTCCGGCAAGAACTAAAATAAACGAAATGTTTTGATGGTTGAAACCACCAAATGAAACATTTTGAAACAGTTTGTATAAGTTAATGGCATTCTGCGTCATGTAAAACATATTCAATCTCGACATGACATTCAAAATTTATGTAATATTCCTAAAGTCGAAACAGAAATGAACACAGATAATGATCGTGATAACGCAAAAAATCATGTTGTACAATTTAGATTTGTGTTAACAAGTAAAGAATGTGTGCTGGAAACAAACTTTGAAGCCAATAATGGATTTCAAAAAACCAAAGTGCCATTGTCACGAAAGACGCATGCCTCAAGAACGGCGCACGCCTCAAAAAATGAAGATTACTCTTTGTATGATCCTCAAGGATCAAGAAGGAGTGTAACTTCGGTGTAGAAAATTCCAAATATTCTTTGGCAATTACGTGGTTATTTTTTTTAATTGTTGTTATGTTTTTTTTAAGTGTCAATTTTTGTAGGAAGTTCTGTTATATAAATTTAAGTAAAATTTTTGAAATGGTGAGTTGAATTCTGGAAAAAAATATATCATTTGGATATAAAAGAAATTTTGTTTCGAGCGAGAAAATTACAATTGCGATTGCAATTTTTGCTAAAAATTTATGTTTTTTCATATTTGTACCTTTAATGTAGTTAAAAAATCTAAAACTTTAACAACACGGAAAACAGTTTTACCAGAATATACAAAAACTTAAGCCGTGTAAGCTGTTATGTTAAACAAAAAATTTAGTACGCGTTAAAATAAAAGATTAAAAAATTAAAAAAGAAACTGAGCTTCAATGAAAAAAAAATACAAAAAGTACAAAAATACAAAAACAGATAACTACGAGTCGCTAACTACAAAATTTTTTCAGTTTCTTTTAAAAAATACAAAACAGAAACTTGGATTTTTTAAAATAAACTCAAAAATAATTATATTTTTTATCTTTCAGCTTTTAAAAAAATTTAGTGACAAATAAATAAACAAGATGGAGGTGGTGAAGAAGTTCTGATTTACGTAAAAGAAAACGTTGAACATGACTTTAGGACGATACGTCCTAAAGTAATGTTCAACGCTTTCTTTTACGCAATTCACACGTAAAGCTATTTTCAACGTAATGAGTTGTTTATATCAACGTGAAGGTTTAAGAAATTTGAAACCAACTTCGTTGGTTTCAAATTTCTTAGACTTACAGGTTGATAAAAGCAACTCATTACAGCTTCATATTGGCTATACTTTTACTAAATTTGCTAAAAGTTTGCTAAAAAAAACATTAAACATCTCTAAATTATTCCCATAATACTTATTATCAGAATAAATAGAACAATTTAGTGATGTTTATAGATACGCAATTGGACATAAATAATTTCGTTACCTCTTTACAAGATATAGTTTTACAACCTTCATCAAATAAAGATAAACTTGATTGACCGTTTTCTACCTAAAACAAATAAACTTTAAGTTTAAACTTTTTAAGTATTACAATCTTACTTATATTTGAGATCTGGTGCTTAAAATTAACATTATATGCTATTTGTTTCTTATTTACACTAAAATATTATTATTTTGTTTAAATGTTAAATCTTATTTTTTACAATCTCTTTAAGATCCGTTACATGCAGACTTTATTGCGTCAAGGTTTGACTACACTATCTAGTATTTACTTAGTATGTCAAGAGTGATTAGGAAATAATATTTTTGCTTGTAAATATTAAACATTATTTCCCTTATATTGCGCAAATTAAAGGTTTAAAATATTAAACTAATTAGTTACTGAACAGAGCTTCTGCTGCACATCTTTAGAACGTTTTACATACTTGTTCCTAAAATGTGCCCACTGGAAAAAATTTTGTTTGTGTGAAATTATTGTTTTTAATTAATAATAATTTGTTTTCACTTAAAAAGAAAAAAAACTTTTACAACAATATTTTTTTAGCAGTTTTTTTAAAGGCCGAGGGAAGAAAAGTACTTTATACAACTTGATTTGGACACAAAATAATAACTTTTTAGTGCACGTGCTTTTCTGTTGATCAAGTTAGAGTGACAATTGGTATTAAGGGATAGAGAGAATTAGTGTTGAACATAGATGTGTGCCGGAACCAGTATACTAATTGTCCCCGATTCCGGGTGTCTGGTGGTAAGAACCGGGTCCGAGACCGGGAATCCGGCACCGAGTCCATTAAAAAAAGTGAGAATAATAAAAAAAACATTAAACAAATAAAAAATAATTCAGACAACACTTTTTTGGTGCATTTTATTATAATTTCTTTTATAATTTTTTGTGACAAATTAAAAACATTATCGTTATCATGGGGTTATAAGGGTTCGAAAGAACGTTATCAGGGTTCGAAATAACTAAAAAGTAGATGATTAAATAACTTTTAAAACAATAATTGATTGAAGACTTCATTTAAACAGAATTTAGATTTTTAAAAACGGCTAAAAAATAATGAAAACCCCCTAAAACTATGCAATATTTCTTTGTTTTTAGCAGCCGTGGCGCGGTAGTAGACTGCTCTCCTCAGAAACAAGAGGGAGCGCACTACTTCTCGTTTCTGAGGGAGCACACCCCTCCCCCTACTATTTTTTGTGTGGACCTTCTCTCTTTTTTTAAAAGAAATTGACAATTTTTATAAAAAATTAAGAAATTTTTTTCAAAATGTGGTAGTGTGCTACCTCCACTTTGAAAACCGTGTCGTCGGCACTTCGAAAACCATTGATTTCTTGTCCGACTTCCTAAACTTCATGGGAAAAAAATTCAGTTGAAAATTGCCAAAGTTGGTTAAAAGTTTGTTAGTTTAAAATTTTACTTACTGTAAACGATCATTTAGCAAAAGCCTTATTTAAAAAAGACCAACGCAAAGTATTTAAACTTTCATTTATTTTTCGCAATTTAAATTGCAAAAAATGTATCTTTCTCTCGCGTTCTAAGCATTAAAAAAAACAATTACTTGTTTTTTTTCTTTCTGCTTCTTTTTATTTTTTTCGCATTCTCATATTATTTCGTTTTACTTTATGGTTTTTATATCTGTGTAAATCAGTTTCCTTTTTGCAATATTATCTGCTATCAACGTTTTGCAATATATTATAGCAAAAGTATATTCGAAAACGTAATTTAAGTGAGACACGTTTAGATTTAGTGCATAGGAATTATCAACTTCTAAAACTATCAAGAAGTTTATTGATTAAAGCACTATTTTTTATCTGGTTAAAAATTTTTCTACACAGTTTAAAGTAACACTAAAGCAAATTTTCAGGTACCCGGTAAAACCGCCGTATTACCAAGTCCCTGGGTCCGAACTGGGTACCTCTGTCACGTTAAATAAGTAGATCGTTAAATAAGTAGACAAATTGAACAGTCAAGGCACTTACCACATAGTTTACATTTTTTAACTTAATAATTTATTATTCCATCAGAGACATACTTTTAAACATCTTCAACAGAGTAATTATAGAATGGTATTTTAATTATATAATTTTAAAAAATTTAAAAATATGATTATTGCTGAAATTTAACTATTTTTAGTCTATACCTAACGCAAAAAAAAAGGCTACTTACTTAACGATAGATTTAACTTACCTAACGGAAGCTTTACGCTATATTTACGCAGAACTGATTGTCTACTTGTTTAACAACCTACTTAGTCCGAAAAGAAAGTACGCTCGGAGGGGAAGAGGGGGTCTGCAAATGGCGTATATGAGATGGGAGGGCAGTGGATCATTTATTAAAGAAAGGAGACACTAAATTTAAAAAATATTATAAAATGTTAGATAAATAGGTAAAAGCACAGGTACTTTAAGGGAGGTGGAGGGTACTCAAAAAAGCGTATTGCAAAATGTGGGGAGGGGGAAAGAAAAAAAAGCGTACGTACTTCATGGACGACCTCCTATTTTACGCGGCACCCCGCTCATCTCTAGTTGAATATTATATTTTTAAATACTGAAAGTTGTTTATGTTTTTTATTTTATTGAGAATTGTGATTTATTAAGTGTTTTATGCAAAATGCAAAATATTTTATAAAGAAAAAAAAGCGTACGTACTTTATGGACGACCCCCTATTTTACGCGGCATCCCGCTCATCTCTAGTTGAATATTATATTTTTAATTACTGAAAGTTGTTTATGTTTTTTATTTTATTGAGAATTGTGATTTATTAAGTGTTTTATGCAAAATGCAAAATATTTTATAATATTCATGGTTTGACTTTTATGATTTTTATTTTTTGCACATCGTTGCAAAAAAAAAAAAGAAAGAGAAATCAATTTTATATATATATATATATATATATATATATATATATATATATATATATATATATATATATATATATATATATATATATATATATATATATATATATATATATATATATACAAATAAAATACAAAAAATCTTGTACGTATAAGAGTGCTCAATAATAAACAAATAGGATTTATTTCATAGAACATTATATACATAAATTTATAAACAAAGAAAATGCAACTTTTTATGTTACTAATAGTTTCATGCCTAAAGGCAATCATCAGCCATGTAATACAAAACCAAGAAAACCATTAAAACATAAAGTTACAATGAAAAAAAACCGTTAAAACATAAAGTTACAATGAAGTGTGCTCCGTCGTCATTACAACAAACAACAAAAGAAAAAGAAAAAATCTAAAAAGGCTGTCTCATCACCCGTATTGATCTTTGAAAGAAGGCATTTGCTTTTATGTCTACATTTAGAAACCAATTCATTCCTTTTATTCATTAAGTTATCATTGCTGTAAAATATAATTGCATTTAGGCATGAAACTATTAAAACCTTAAAAATTTGTATATTCTTTGTTTACAAATCTATATATATATATATATATATATATATATATATATATATATATATATATATATATATATATATATATATATATATATACATATATATATATATATATATATATATATATATATATATATATATATATATATATATATACATATATTTATATAAGTATATGTATATAGACATAAAAAATACCTTTAAATACATGCAATAAGAGTATAATTGACTCAGTTTAAACCAATCTTGAGTTAAAACTCTGTTTTTATCAAATTTATCTTTAAAAAGTGTGCACCTTTCTACTTGCGCTTTTGCGCTCTGACACATAGCGAAAAAAAATACGCTGAAATAAATTTTCATAATCTTTGTTCAAATAAGATAAAAAATAAAATTGAAAATGACCACTAAGCAACAATCAATATAGATAAATATAGCAATGGAGCAGCAATCAATATCCTTTGACATGATACATGTTACAACATGATATTTTGTAGCTCCTCTTTATTTATTCTCTAAAACTCTAAACACAATTTCTTATTGTATATCAATGCAATAACATTTCTTTGAAAAGCTTTTGTGGAACAATCAATAGTTTTAAAATCTCTTTTAAACTAAAAATTAGTATATTTAAATAAATTATAATAAATAATAATAAATTTAAAAACTTTTGCTTTAGTTTTATAAAGATTTCTTTTGTTTTTCGTCAAACAAAATATATGGCTTAAGAAAAAAAAATAAAACAGAATCCATGTAAAAGAAATATCTCCAAGTAAAATTATTTATGCATATTAAATATGAATTTAAAATTTTACTTATAAGTCTAACTTACTACTGAAAAGTTGAAAAATTTAATTTATTTTTATAAAATATAAACTGTTTCTCTTTAGAAATTTTAGAAGAAATAAAAAAAGTGTTAGAAAGGTGAAAAGTGTAGGAAAAAGAGTGGGGAAAGTGTACACTTTTCTACATCTCAATCATCCTTATTTGGAATACACCAAAAAAAAAATTTTAGATCTCCAAGTCAAGGTGTTCCAGTACAAGGTTATTTCATATTCAATACTCAAAAATAATAAATTAAACTTAACTAATTGTTAGGTTATAAATTGTGTGGCAACAAAGCCATTGATAGTGTACTTATGGGAGGTGCATTGACTGAAGAACTTTATCAAATTATATATATATATATATATATATATATATATATATATATATATATATATATATATATATATATATATATATATATATATATATATATATATTACGGTTAGCACGGATCCTGATATTTCTAACCTAGCTGACCCAAGAATGCCACTTATATGAGGTGATAACATACACATCAAGGTACCCTGTGATGGAAATTTTGAAATCTTTTTAATTTTGTTTGCAGAAAATAATTTAATTTCAATGTTCAAACTAAGTGAAATTTTGACTTTATAATGCAACAATAAAATCAACCTGTAAAATAAGAACCATTTTATATAATTTGATAAAAAATAGTGCTTACAGTTGCATCATTAATCGTAATCATTCTTTATAAAAAACTGAAAATCGGTTCTACATAAAAACTTTTAATTTTAAAACATACGGGAAGAAATGTCACGCCAAGATTTTTAAACCAATTTGTTTTCTACCATTTGCTAAAAATTATTGAAATGAAGACCATGTAAAAAATGAATATAAAAATGACATGTGTGAAACAAACTTAACGTGACCCGTTTCATGGTTCCGGAAAGCTGGCTTTTTATTATAATCAAAATATATTTGTAATCGATGTTTTTTAAATAGGTATAAAATGTGTGCCAGATATCAATCGCATAACTCAAAAACTTTCTGCGATTTTTTTTTTTTTTTTTTTTTTTTTTAATTTTTTTCGTCACTATTTATATTACATACAATTCTCTTTAATACATTTATAAATACAAGTATATTTATATGTATACATTTATTAATAAGATAAAAATTAAAATAATGACAGGAGCAAGTAGAAGACTGCAGTCTTATCATCAATCCCCTTTCAATTGCAAATTTGCAATAAGTTTCACGTGAGATTAACGTGACATTAAAATTCATAAGTAGATAACTTTAGCCTTTTACGTAAAAAAAACAAACAAAGTCTTGTACGCAACGATTTGATAGATGAGTATCGAAAAGAAAAAAAACTATTTGTATTGTGATATAATCATCGTTTGTGGTCATCCAAAAGGGATAAATTCGTTTTAGTTAGATATTATTAATTTGATCTTTAAAAATAGATGAGTATGTTGACTTAAGTTAAATAGGTGCTGTTTGACTGCTGCTTTAAAGAGATTTGACGGCTTTATGTTTTTTATTTCCTCTTTAAGGATCGAATTCTATACCCGCGGTCCTCGAGATAAGATAGAAAAGTCAGTTATTTTAAGTAAATTCTTCGGAATGTTAAAGTTTTGAAAAAAGTACTTCGTTGGGTATTTGTGATCAGTGGTGGAAAATTGATTTTCAAAGTATTTCGGTAGCAAGTTGTT
The DNA here is from genome assembly GCF_038396675.1 of Hydra vulgaris. Classification (NCBI taxonomy): domain Eukaryota; kingdom Metazoa; phylum Cnidaria; class Hydrozoa; order Anthoathecata; family Hydridae; genus Hydra; species Hydra vulgaris. The sequence continues at coordinate 54,091,930 of NC_088928.1, forward strand.
TTGCGATTGAAACATAAATAATAAATTTTGGAGGAGGTTTAGTTCATAAATACTCAGAGCTCTAAATTACATGAATAATGGTTTGGCGTGGATATATCCGTTAGTATTGCATACTATTCGACACGCTTGCTTTTATTTAACGTATATATTTTCTTAGTATTGAAGAGTATGAGCATGCCCAAACGATATTGCAACAGTTGATATAACAGTGAATAAACGAATAATATATATTTTTTAAGCAAGTTGTATTTAGAAAGTGTTTTATTTTATGCATGAAACCGATTGACTTGGAGATTTTGTTTTCGATGTGCTAAATATGATTCTTCCAACTAAGATTTTCTGGAAAAATTATTCCCAGGATTTTCATTGAACCGTTTCTTTCTATATTAATTTTGTTGATCGTAAGCAGGGGAAGTTGAAGTGGTAAATTAACAGAGTTAGGTGGTTTGTAAAATAAAACATATTTGGTTTTGAGGATGTTTAAGGAAATTTTATTAGCTTTGAACCACTCATTTAAGTTTTGTAGCTCGCGATTAACTATAGAAAATATTGTTTTTATATTTTGTCAACTGTACCGAATGCTTTGGTTAAATCAATAAACAAGGCTAGAGTATATTCATTATTTTCAAAACCATTCAAAATTTTATTGGCTAACTCAATTATTGCATGATATTTTGAATGGCTCTTGCAAAAACCAAACTGTTTGCTATACAGAATATTATTTATTTCAAGGTAGTTATATAATCTATTATTCATAATACGTTCGAGAAGTTTTGAAAAGTAAGAAAGAATTTTTTTAAAAAAGATTTAAACGTTTTGCTTCCCGGAATTATTTTTTCGGCTAAATTTTTACCAACGTTTTTAAAGAATTCATTAAACATATCAGCAATTTTGTCTCTGTCAAAAACATCTGTGTTCATTTTTATTTGTAAACGCTTTGGAAAAACAGTTTTTATGTTTAGTTTCTTTTTTCCACTAACTTCTTTTATTATATCCCATTTTTTTCTACCATTTTCTATCGAATTTTCGAGCAGATTGGAGTAATAGTTTTTTTTAATTTGTTTTTTTAATTTTTCAAAATAATTTTTGTATTTTTTACATTTAGTTTCATTATTTAAAGTTTTATTTTTTTTTTTAATTATTGAAGAGCTTTTGCTTCTTTTATGATGATTTTTTAAGCCCTTTTGTCACCCAAGGGTTACGCAGGTTTTTAGAGTGTATTGTTTTCTTTGGAAAAGCTTTTTTAAATTGTTTAAAAAATAAGCGTATAAAAAGAACATAAGCGTAATTCGCATCGTTGCACTCAGCTTTGAGTTCCCAATTGGTTTCGTGTATCAAATCGCGAAATTTTTTTATAAAACTGTTGTTTACTTGTTTGACATAGATGATAAAGTAATTATTATCTTCAATGGTTGAGCGAGTGGGGTTTTTTTTGTTCATTTTGAAAATGGTCTCTTATATCGGATTTTATGACACCACTTTTGATTTTACAAATCATGTAGTTATTAATTATAATATTGTCAATGATTGTTTATTAGCGGTGTAACACTGTGCTGAAGAAATGTATTTACAAAGCGCTTGACGTTGGAATCGCAATTAGTATTTAAGAGGTTTATGTTGAAGTCACCTGTTAAGTAAATGTTTTTACTTGTGTCAGGTAATACGCGCTCCGGATGTTTTTGAAATAGTTCGAAATTGCCATTGGGTAATCTGTATAGAGCAGTAATGAAAGTATTTTTTGCTTTTTGATTAAATTATTCAATAGTTAACGACTCGCAATCTGCATTATTTATGCTAAGGTTTTCTAGCTTTTTGAAAATAAATGAATCTATAACAAAAATACACACTCCTCTACCGATGTCTTTTTTCCTTGCTTGATGGATTGATTTATAACCCGATAAATAAAAATTTGAGTTTGAATCATCTCCATTTTGAAACCAGGTTTCTGTTACTCGTATTATACTATATTTATAGTTTAAATTTTCTAACATTTATTTTTAAGTTTTCAAAATTTTTAAACAGTTGGTCAAAAATAAAAATATGTAGTGACTTTAAAGTATCAGACAGAATGGCTAAAGCAGCAAAAAAGTTAAAAGCAAAAAGTGGAATCTTAGCACTTCCAGAAAGAAATACAGCAAAGAAATTGCCAGAACATGTTAAAGAAAAATTTTTGAAATTTTATGAACACGAAGCGTTTAGCAGAACATGTCCAGCGAAAAAGGATTTTGTATCTGTACGCATTGGTGCAAAAAAAGTGCATATGCAAAAAAAATTACTGTTAGTTAATTTAAAGGAACTTTTTTTTGGAGTATAAAAAAGAAAATGGAGCTGAAGTCGGATTTTCTAAATTCTGCGAGTTACGTCCAAAATGGTGTATAACTGTTAGAACTTCAGGTACCCATCGTATTTGTGTATGTACTAATAAATGAAAGACATAATACCTATTTTGCATTCAAATTATCTTTAAACATTTCATTTTTTCGAAATAATAATTAAAAATACATGGTAATAGTTATATTTATTTATTGAAAAGAGCTTTTACAAGGAAAATTTAGTTCTCCTTACATAATTTTACTTTGTTTGATTATTACAATAATTTTCAATTCTTGTCAGCTTTTCAGATGTTTTTGACAGATTTCCAGTTAAACACTTCTTCTGGGATCATCAAGAATGAACTAAAACAAATATAAATTACACTTAAATTATAGAAATCGAACTTTTTTCAGAATTTAGATGGTTATACTGAAGTTAAAAACGATTTTTCCTACTACTTACCTACTTATTGATCAGATTCGATATCATCACAGGAACTGCTGTCAGCTGCTGAGCTATTGTGAAATGATTTGTAAATCTTCACAAGTTTCATTGCTTTATCTGCAACAAGACGATTCCTGATCTTCAACCAGACAAATCCAAAGGTTGAAAACCATCTCTCAATTGAGGCTGAGCTAGCAGGACAGGAGTGTAGAGAAGCTAGAAAGCTGTAGAAATTGGCAGAAACCTCTTTATCCCTGATTTGAGATCTAGTAACCTTTCCTTTCATGATGTTCCACCATTCTGATGGAGAGATAACCTTCAGTGATTTTGAGAATATTTGCTTGCGGAACACCTCCCTGTCCTTCAAATTAAACTTGTATAGTAAATCAGGTTTCCTGTCCTCTAACCATTGTTCTGCACTGTTTTCATTACCATTATCAATGAAGCTTTTGTAATAATCTACATAGCGATGGTCAGTTATATAGGCCAAAATATGAAAGGGTTGTACAGCATCTTAAAATCTCTTCTATATTGCATCATAGTATATGGATAGCTCTTCATCCTTTATCAATGAATACCAGATATGAACTGCGTCAGAGAGATGATAAGAATCACTAAGCATCTTGTCTAAGGCAATCCCCAATTTTTTCATTTGACTAAGAAGACAAATTGCCTCACATTTGATGGCTATATTCTCAATTATTCTTCCAATATTGGCTGGAAAATCTTCCATCTTCTCTCCATAGATCTCCACGTAGAAGTTATAATTTTTCTGGTATGTCTCAATTCAGGCAACTTGAGAGTTCCAGCGTGTTTCATTTGACAGCTGAGGCATACATCCACCTTTTTCCTTTAACAAACCATGGGCCATATGCACATTTCTAAAATATTTCTGAACTTCCACAACCTGTTTTAGAATTGTTGAAAAAGCGTTGCAAATGTCTTTCTGTAGCAAATTCATATAGTGTGCATTACAAGATACTCTTGTTTGATCAGCTCTTTCATTTTCTTCATCTTAGCTTCATTGTCAGTGCAGACAGCAAATACAAACTTATTATAATCATTTTTTATGCTAACTATAGCTTCATTGATGATTTTGAAGCAGTATTCTGCAGTTTTTTTTCTGATCCTGAGTCAACTATGTTGTACAGATAACTCTTTTTTCCATCATAAAATGAGTGAGCAATTACTGGGTCATTCTGAATACTAGACCATCCATCTTGACAAATTACCAACGTGTATTTGGTTTCCAGTTCGTTCTTTATACCAGCTGACAGATCATCATAGACTTCATTTAATAGATATCCACCCAGTTTCTTTCGGCTTGGTGGGACATACCCAGGACGAAGAAGAGAGCAAAGTTTCTGAAACTCACAATTTTCCATTGAATTAAAAGACATGTTAGAGCTAAAAAAAACCGGGCAACTTGCTTGTCTATGGCATCTTTCTGATCACTTGATGTTCTAAATACAAAGTTATTTAAGTTACTACTTTTAAACCTTTTTGCTGGTGTGGAGCTGGACATAATAGATCCTTCGGAAATTGAAGTATCTGACTATCCAGGTCTTGGTTCTTGTTCATCAGTGTCCTTCTTTCTCTATTTACACTTCTCCAAATGAATACGAACTCTTTCAATTTTTCCACTAATCTTCTCTGAGCTACGGTCACACTGAACACTATTTTTGTCCCCTTCTATCTCACTGACCTCCTTCCACTCCCATCCTTTCTTCCTTCCACTTCCGAATGGCATTCTTATAAAGATTTTTTTCTGAAAAATACACATTGCATCGAAATATGCAAGTTAAATATACTTAATGCTACACAAATTATAAAACTGTTTGAATAAAAGTTTCTTGAGTAATTTGTAAGATAGAACACAGGCCTGACTTTGATATGGTTGATAAAAGCCACTGAGATCACTGAAAGTATATTGTAAAAAATACTAAAAACTATTTTTTCAGAAATATTTCAAAAAAAATCATGTCTTTTAAAAATTTTGATTCTTATTAAATACTATATTCTGATCATATCCATATCCTCTTTTCAATAATAATTACGTTTTAATTAGTCATAATTATGTTTAAATGTTTTCTGAAATAAATAAATCACAGAAAAAAACCAAGCAAAGAGAATCCTTTAAATAAAATATTATTTTAAAAAAACCCAAAAAAACCCGGGTTTTTTTGGGTTTATTTAACTGGTTTTTTTTGGGTTTTTTTGGGTGGGTTTTTTAATGCCAACCCTGCGGTAGACTATAAATGTCTAATTGAAAAAATAGTTTGTGATATTGAATCTAAAGAATGTATGCTTCATCGTTGCGATAAATGTCTAGGGAATGAAATGTTAAAGGCTTATCTTGAAGAGCAATTTAAAGGCTTTGAATCTGATGAAGCTATAACATTCAACCAATGGATAAAAGTAGATCGTGAAACTTTAGAATCTTTGCAATTACCAGTAAACGACTTATAGATGATTTAATTTCAAAAGTATCTATTTTATCTAAGCATCATTTTATTGTCAAAAACCAAAACAACTATTTGCGATTATTGAAAAATGAACTAAAACCAAATGAGTTTATCATTTTGATGGATTTTTCTGAAAGCTATTCATTTGTTGTGCAAGATGCTGTTCAAGGGTTTTACTGGAAAGACAGCCAAACAGCTTTGCATCCTTTTGTTGTTTACTACAAACTTAATGACATACTTAAAAATAAATGTTATTGTGTTATCAGTAATTGCATGCATCACGATACTATTTCTGTTCATGTATTTCTTATTAAATTATTAATTGAACTTAAAACATTTTTATCTTTTGAACTTATTCATTATTTTAGTGACGGTTCAGCTGCACAGTACAAAAACTTCAAAAATTTTATGAATTTATGTCACCATTATACTGACAATGGTATTAGAGCAGAATGAAATTTCTTTGCAACTAGTCATGGAAAGTCTCCCTGTGATAGAATTGGAGGAACTGTGAAGCGTTTAGCAGCACGTGCCAGACTTCAACGGCCAATTGATAATCAAATTTTAACGCCCTTAAATTTATATGATTTTTGCAAGGAAAGTATCACGGGTATTTCATTTATTTATGTTGATAGTGATGAAGTAGACAATATTAAAGACAATCAAAAGGAACAATTTAGTACTGGAAACACAGTTGCAGGTACTCGCGATAAACACAAATTTGAACCTGTAAATGAAAATCAGGTTTGTATCAGTCGTATTTCAAATGAAAATACATAATTTATTGCAAACGTTAATGAGAGTTACAACAACAACTCAACCAAATTAGTTTCACTGTTTGATCTTAGTCCTGGAAATTTTGTTGCATGTATTTACGATGCACATTGGTGGATTGGACATGTTTGTGAAATTTCAGATGAACAGGAAGTTGTTTTCATTGATTTTATGCATCCTCATGGTATGGCTCAAACATTTAACTGGCCTAGCACCAAGGACAATTGTTGGGTTCCTGATGCAGCATGTTATTGCAGTCATTCCAAATCCAATCAGTTCTGCAACAGGTCGATATTACAATTTACCGTCAATTGTTGTTTCAGACATTAATTCCAAATTTGAAGCTATTTTAAATATGTAATTTGGAATTAAGTTGATTATAGTTTCGCACAACTGATTTTTTTCTATCACAAATTTTGTTTTTGTAGATAAGAAACAATATATTAACATAAAAATGTTTGTTTTTATTTTTTGTTGCAGAAAATGTGTTTTAAAAGCTGTATTGTTTAATTAGATTTTGCATCTATAACCAGGACCGCATTTGTGACGTGTTAGATTGATGGTGCTCTTAGGCATATGAATAATCGTCGCCTAAAATTTCGTAATAAAATTTTAAAAAATACATATATAACAAAAAAACAAGCGCTCCTTTTTGGTTGGTGCCCATAGTCAGTTGCCTCAACTTCTCTAGTATTTTAAATTGCCAATAACATGCATTTATCCGCAGTATTTTATAGATAATAAGATAATCTCTTCAATAAATCTGTTGTAAGTTTTTTTCTTTTCCATGGCGTAGTACCATTTTCAAGAGATTAAAATAGCTCTTCAAAATCTTGAATTTAATGGCTATATATTCTAGTTTTTATTGTCATTAATAGCTTTCTACTTAAAGTACCATTAGATTCTTTTAATTTTCTTAACATAAAATCAATTGCTTATCGGGCTGTTGCAAGATTAGCAGCGTTTCTTCTAAAAGCATCAACATTTAAATTAATAGGCTTTAGCGTAATGTCAACTCATGTTCCATACTAATATTTTCTTAAAGTGCACACTTCCAATACCTTGAAGAGTTACTTAAATGATACAAAATTGTTTTAAAATACATTGGAAAATATTATATTTTATATTTTGCCTCTTTCTGGATTAGATTTACCCAACTATTTTGTAATTGAGAGTTTTGATCCAACCGTTAATTTTATGAACTTTTTTTACCGTGGGTTGCCCTAGCAATAATATAACTACAGCATTATCTAAGCATGCTATTATGCATCACATACAGATGACTAGAGAGGTCAGGGATTCAAAAAACACCCTGATGCGTCCGAAACAAGTCCAGGCTTTCAAATCACGAGACTCGCCGAGTCTTAGACCGGGTATTATTATTATTTATTATTATTTTTTTTTATTTTGCCGTTTAACAAACTTGACAGTTTCCATAAATTTACAATTAAGTTAATGGCCGGAGCAAAAGAAGGCATAGTTTGCCTTATCGCCAAGCACCGTGTTACAATTTATAATTTTTACAAAGTTGCTTCAAGAATATATAACATAAAAGAAAAATTAAATGAATGTTTACAAAAGATATATAATAAATAAAGTAAAATATCGTTTAATACATAATATCATAAATAGATTGAGTAAAAGTAAGAGTTAATATATAAAACTTTATAAATATTTTAAGTAAAATATATAAAAGATAAAGTAAAATATCATAACTAGATTAGGTAAAAGTAAAAGTGAATATATAATAACTTTATATATATAAATACGCACAAAAAATAAAATAAAAAGCGAGAAAATGTGATTTTTGATAATGATTATTTTAAAAAAATTTTAATCTTTTTTTTTTTTTTTTTTTTTTGTCTCGAATAATTACGAAAATACGAATGATTAACTTGTTTTTCAGTTTTTAAATTATATATCTGATCTATTTTTAAAAGAAAGACTTATAATAATATAAATCAAAATCTGCGTTTAAAAAAAACTGTTTTGAATCAGTTTTAAACTGATGTAGAGATTTTTTTTTTCCGAAAACAATGTTTGGAAATCTTTTCCACAAAAGTGGTCCGCGATTCTGAATTGAATAAGAAACTTGTTTAGAATAAGATTTTGGTATAACAAAGTTGTTAGCGGAAAATCTTGTAGCATATTTATGGTGTATTACTTTAAAATAAGTTTCAAATATTTTGGGGGACAGTCCATATTTTGTTTTATACATGAACAGTAGAACAAGATGGATATTAAGTTTGAAAATATTCAGGGCACCAATTACACGTAAAAGAGGTTCACAAGGAACCGCTCTACCAGATCTAAATATGATTCTAACAGCATGTTTTTGCTTGCTATAAAGTTTTTTCAGCTTAATGTAATTAGTACTTGCCCACATGATGTTGCCGTAAGTTAAGTAACTATGTATAAAGGAAAAATATAAACTTTTTAAGGACTTAAAATTTAAAAGTGGCTTTACTCTATATAGCAATTTTTAATTTATCCGGAACTTTACCTGATTTAAGTGACTGATTGAATATATGAAACAAAGATTGGGAAGAATAAATGGTATTTTTTTTGTTTTGCTTGGTTTGTGGAAAAGAGAAAATTTAGTTTTTTGAACATTCAAAGTTAATTTGTTGCATATAAACCATTCATTCATTCACTTTTTTTAATTCTTCATTTACTACTGTAAAAAGTGTTTCAATATTTTTGTGAGAATAAAAAAGATTTGAGTCATCTGCGAATAAAATAAAATTTAATAGGTTTGATGTTAAAGACAAATCATTTATGTATAGTAAATAAAGTAAGGGTCCAAGTATAGAACCCTGTGGGACTCCGCAATTTGCAGTTTTTTTGGTCGTTTCTAAATTTTCAAATTGTACATATTGTTTTCTGTTTGAAAGGTAACTTTCAAACCAGAGTAAGTTTGTCTCCTTTATTCCGTAATATTCCAGTTTTTTATTAGAATGGAATGATTCACCGTATCAAAAGCTTTCGACAGATAAATGAAAACTCCTAACGTATAATAGTCTTCTTTAAAAGCATTAGATAAGTGATTAACTAACTCTACTATTGCATGATCTGTTGAGTGTTGCTTTTTGAAACCAAATTGCTTACTGTATAACATGTTGTTTTCAGTTAAATGATTATACAACCTATTGTACACTATACGTTCAAGCAATTTCGAGAAACAAGATAAAACAGATATAGGCCTGTAATTAGAGGGTTCTGACTCATCTCCAGACTTAAATACTGGAGTTACTCTAGCAATTTTTAATTTATCCGGAACTTTACCTGATTTAAGTGACTGATTGAATATATGAAACAAAGATGGTTCAATTATATCATAGACTAATTTTAATATATTAACGCTAACTTTATCCGATCCTGCACTTTTGTTACTTTTTAAGCTTAGTAATGCAGTCCGCAACTCGCGTATATCTAGCTTTGACTCATTCATTTTTTTATTAGAATTTGTTAGATAAGAATCAAATGTTGAAGAAGTTAAAGAAATACTTTGCGCTAAATTAGAACTAACATTTATGAAGAAACTGTTTAGTTCTTCAGCTATGAGTGCTTTATCGTATATTGTTTCACCGTCAATTAAAAGTTTTTTTGGCAGAACATTATTTTTATATTTGTTTTGTCCAATTATTTCTTTAATAGCATTCCAAGTTTGTTTAGTATTTCCATTTGCATTTTCTAGTAATTTCGAATAATATACTTTTTTAGAGTATTTTTTGATTTTTTCAAATATATTTTTATAGTTTTTATATTTTGCTTCGTTTGATTATTTTTTTTTTTTAAGAAATTTTTCATAAAGTTTTTGTTTTTTCCTTGACGATTTTAGTAAGCCTTTTGTCATCCAAGGCGATAGAAGTGATTTTGAATTCACATAAAACTTTTTTAAAGGAAAAGTTTTATCGTATTGTTTACAAAATTGCGCTAGAAAAAGTTCATAAGCATTGTTAGCATCACGTGTTTGGAGAATAAGCTTCCAATCAACGAAATTAATTAGAAGGTTGCGAAATTGTTGTATGGAGTTTTCATTGGTCTGTCGCTTGTAAATAATGTGTTTTGTGGAAATATTATCATGGGTTATGTTTTTTGTTATAAGAAATGTGGGAAAATGGTCTGTCAACTCAGTCATTATTATACCGGTACTAAAGCAGCTATTAGAAAAATTATTAGTAATTATGTTATCTAGTAGGGTAGAGGATCTTTTTGTAATTCTTGTTGACTTAGTTATTGTTGGAATGAGGTTATTTTGTAGAAGAGTATTTACAAAATTTTTAACACTATTATTTGACGCATGATTCAAAAGATTAATATTCAGGTCACCGACTAAGTAAACATGCTTTTGTTTTTTATTAACTTTTGTTAAAAAAGTACGTAAAGATACTTTAAAATTTTTTAAATTACCCGCTGGTTGTCTATAAATAACATTAACAATTACGTTTTTAGAATTTTGGTTAATTATTTCAATTTTTTTCGCGTAATTTGCCAATTCAAATTGAAAATTATGCTCGTCATACTTACACCAGGTCTCAGTAAAACAGATTATTTTAAAATCGTGATTTAATTCATGCATTAGAAGTTTAAAATCATCAAAATTTTTGTTTAGGCTTCGAATATTAATGTTTAAGATTGAAAAAGTGTTTTTATTTTGTTGAAGATAGAAATTAGATTCAGAAATTGAATAGTATTTGCTTTCTAACGATTTTAGGTTAAAATAATTAGTTACATCATTATCACAAAGTGTGACATTTTCATCACAAAGTTTAATTAATAAATTATCATCCATTTTAAAATATAAAATTAAGATTAGGGAAAAATTAATAAAAAAAATAAAAAATTAATGAATACTTATATAGATTCAGTGGAAACAGAATCTCATTTCTTCGCAGTCCAATCACAAATGACTAGCTTGTCGTATGATATAACCGCAAATTTGCCGGATTCCCTTTCTCTCTTCCTTCGTTCTCTTAAACCCTTTCTTATTTCTGTAGTCTCCGCACTAAAATCTTCATTTATATAGATGTTTTTTTCTTTGAGTTTAAACGATTTTTTAAGTATTTCAGTTTTGTCTTTATAATTTAATAACTTTAGGACTATCGGTCTGTGTTTATTAACATCTCTCGGCCCAGATCGAAGAGCTCTTTCAATTTTTATATTTTTAATGTCAAGGCATTCCTCAAATAGTTTATGCACCTTACATTCAGATTCTACCCATGATTCATTTTCGCTTTCTTTTATCCCGTCTATTCTCAAGTTGTTCCTACGTGAACGATCTTCCATCACCCTTAGTTTGTTCCTGACTTTTAATATTTCAGCCACAGACTCGCCGTGTCCGGGTACCCAGACCCGAAAATCCCTAGAAATAACTCAAGCAAAATAATTTTTGAACATTAAAATATTTTGATTTTTGGCACAATAATCTTTGATTTTGATGCAGTATGATAAACCTTTATGTTTAGGACGAAATTGTAAAATTCAAAAAATTTATATTTTGACCAAGTTTTTTTCGTTCATAAGAAAGATCTCTCCAAGACAGTTTTTATTGTTTCTAAAATTTTGAAATAAGGTCTTTCCAATAATACAATTAAAAAAACAAAAAAAATTTGCCCACATCAAGTTTTAGGGGTTCAAACACACGTTATTTTAGGGTTTTTCTTTTTTTTCGCCATATTGCTTTTCAGAATAACTCAGCAGAGAAATTTTTAAAATAGCAAATTTTTAATCCATATCATTATGATAGTATGTAGAACCTTTAGACAAAATAGCAATATTCAAAAGCCTTTAGATTTAGAGATATGACCCAACAAATAAATAAAAAATATTTATAGTGTTGCGTTTGGGACGATATTTGGCGAACCATAGACTAAAATGTAGGCATAATATGAAACTTGTAATAAATTATTTGTGATTTGCACCTTCGGTTTACTAAGAAACCACGTTTTTAAGATATATTAACCTTTTATTGCAAAAATATAGGACCCCAAGTATACGAATTTTAGCTACTGACTGAAGTTGAAGTTTGGGTAAACCTTACAAAAAGTACCACAAAATTTGAAATAATAAACATTTTGGTATGAAATTTTGGTAATGCTCATGAAACATGTTTAACAACATACTGTCAAAACTTAATTAAAATCGGAGATGGTAGTGCGGGGACCTCTGGACCACTTGGCGTGGAATGACCCACTAGCTAGAGGGAGTACGAAACGATACAGTCTTACTAGTATAATTATTCCTGCAGCAAGTAAAAATGGCGCTTATACGTTGAAAAAGGAAAATTTTGAAATGTAGTTTGTAACCTTTGAAAGCCGTAATAAAAGTGGATTACTCTATTAAAAGTTGACTGGATAAGTTTTTAACAACTATTTGAACTACCCTACGGGCGTTTGTTTTTAAAAGTTACGGACATTTGCTTTTAAAAGTTACGGGCATTTGTTTTTAAAAGTTACGGGCATTTGTTTTTAAAAGTTACGGGCATTTGTTTTTAAAAGTTATGGGCTTTTGTTTTTAAAGTTATTGATTGCTATTTTATTACAATTTAACATTTAAAAGGTAAGCCATAGTTGGGATGGATGCTAATGTCATTTTAAGGTTTAATAAATGAATATTTTTGGGGCTTAATGATAAGACTAAATATGTCTTCTTCTAGCCCCGGTCATGTAATTATTTTTTTATAAGTTACGACTGTAAATTTTTTTTTATCGGCAAAGTGTAAAAAAAAAAAAAAATGGAACAATATTAGAATAGGTATAACACAAAAGTTTAATTTTCTTACTTAAATGTGCCAAATTAAATGCATCTTTTTTGGGGCGTGTTAGGGCAGCAAATGATTGGTAATAAACTGTTCTTTACCATGTGGGGAAGCCAAAGCACTTAGTTTTATGGACGTAGACAGGCGTATTCAAGCTACACATTAAGTACAATTTGGTTGCTATGGTACCAAATTTTACATAGCAACAACTTATTTTTACATTAACGTTATTTAAGAAGTTTTTTATTCGTGCTATGTACACTATATTAAATACGTGTATTAAAATGAGGTTAACACTTCTTATGGAAGTCATAATTTTAATTGGTTGCTATGGATATTTAATTTTTTTAATTTATTTTTGCAAAGTAGCAATGTTGATTGTTATTTCATTACATTTTAACATTTAAAAGGAACTATTTAGCTACAGTTATGGATGCTAATATCATTTTAAACTGTGATAAATGGATAACAGAATTGGATATTCCAATTCTGTTATCCATTTATTACAGCCAATTGAAAAATGGTATCAAAAATTGAAAATGCATACTACTCTGGTATCCAGTATGGCTTGTCATTATTACATGCATTGATTAGAACAATGAAACGCTGTCTTCACCTTGCTTACAAATTGAATAACCAAAGGTGGCTGGAGAGTAGACCAAAATTAAGTTATCTGTGACTAAAAACAAAAAAAGAACCTAAGATGTTTTTAAAAATCGAATTGGTTTAGTTATTGATGTGCCCAAATCTGGAGATTTAGGGACATCCAATGATAGAAATACGGCTCGTTGTTTTTTCAATCTGAAAAATATTGTGGCTGAAATTTTAAAGCTGGATGTGCTACTGCCGAAAAATTTGCATGTCATCTTGGCTACATTGTCATCAGCTCTGCCAATTAATGCAGATGTATGTCAAAAGTATTGCTTTGAGGTAAGTTTATTTGTTAATATTGTTTCTATACTGAGATGTTGCTAACTTAGCTTTGTAATTACATGATTGATTGCCTCTTTTAGGTGGCTCACCTAAAAGAGGAAATCAATCATGTAGTTACATGATTTTTAAATTATGATTAAAATTCGGATTGTAATACTTATTCAAAAAAGTTCTTGAGATAGTTAATTTAAAGAAAGCGTACCTGCAGATTCGTGTTGACGAAGCATAATAGATATAATGAGTTGTGGAATATGAAGGGTAGCGTTTCTGTCTAACAAGATTGGGTTTTCATTTGAATGTGGCACACAGAGCAATGACTAAAATCTTAAGAGAGGTATTGTCTTTTGACAAAGTTGTCGAGTCTGGGACAGAATCATTTATTGTTGGCATTGTCGTCATTATTAATATAGTGTCAAGTTGCAGGGTTTAAGGATTTTTCCGATAGCAAACTGGGTGTGCTCTTCGTTCAGCTATCTGAATAGGATGTCAAGTAGTTATGAATAGGACTCGTTGGTGAATACACGTGTTATCAAACCAGTAAGCAGTTTAAAGGAAAAATTTACAAAGGAAGATCCCGTACATAGGTCATGTAACGTCAAAAACACTTCTAATACAACTGTGTGGCAATGCAAGCAGATTAGCTGTTGGCATAGTTTTGGAAGTGGCTGGGGGAAACTGTTCATGGCTGGGGAAGACTTGGAAAAGGCTGTTCATGGCTGAGGAAACAAGACGATACGACTCAATTTATTCTTGCAGAGTTAGAAGCCGTGATAAAAGGAGTTAACCTAATAACAAAATGGTAATTGTCGGCTGGTGGAACTTAATTATCGCAACAAACTCGTTTGAGGGCACGGTCATGGAAAACCTCTTGTCCGTTGCCAGTTGTCATTAATTAAAAACCTTGTGAAGGAGTTCGGTATACAAGTAAAACTTTTTCTGATAAAGTTAGCAGCAAAAAAAGCTGACGTTTTTACCAGGGTACCACAGAACTGGCTGCATTCAAACCAATTAGCAATGACAGCAAATGTTGAACCACCTGGTGGGAAGTTGTTTATAATCTTCATCACTTTGGAGTCAATTGAACTCTTTATCTTATGAAACAGAGATTTTCGTAGAAAGGACTTTGAATCAGTTGTTAAAAGTTGTGAAAGATGTTTATTTGTGGATCCTGCGCCAATTAGATGGGAATAAGGAAATCTTGAAGTTGGAAAAAACTGGCACCATTTAGCTATTGACGTAGCCCACAATAATCATAGATTTATTTATCTATTATTGATTGTAGCAAAAGGAACAAGTTTGCAATTTGGAGAAAGAAACAACAGTGTGCTTTCATTGAGATGAAATATTCCGAGAAAGAGGACCTCCGTGGCAAGTTCTACTAGACAACTTTACAGGTTGAAAATTATATAATAAAACACAATATATTACAAATAGTAAATCGTATAATAAGATATATATATTTTCCTGTAGCTATTTATTTTTCATTTTTATAAGAAGAAAATAAGAAACAAATCAAATAAAAATAATTACAGTATAAATATATAGAAAAAATAAATAAGTGAAACATAAATTCAATTTATGCAACGCATAAAAAAAAAAAGTAATAATGTAATTATAAATTAATCAAGCGTTCAAACAAAAAGTAAAAAAAAAAAATTTAAATCTCTGCTTGATTAGTTTCATCTTTTAAAATTTGACAAGAATAACGCTCATCACTTTGTTCTTCAAATGGTTTCAATTGAGCCGGTTTTTGGAGGGTTCCGTTATTCAATAAATTAACAAACATTTCAGACTTTTCACTTTGGAACGATGCTGAACTATAATCATTTTTTTCGTAAACATCAAAATTGCAATAACTATCGCCTTGACATAGTATTTTATCAAATTGTTCACGTAATTCTGTAAAAGTAGGTCGTTTTAACGGATCTTCATTCCAACAATGCAACATGATATCGTATCTAAGTAAAAAATAGCTTAAATTAAAAATAACACATTATTAAATAACTGTACAGGTTAATATTGCGCAATTATTTTTTAATAGAGGCAAAATAAATTAAGAAGAGAATTAAAAAAAAAAAAGAAAAAAAAAGAAATAAAACGAGTAGATAAATTACAGAGGTTGAGAACAATTTTCGGGTCGTTCCATTCTGTAACCAAACTTCAAACGCTCCATAAGTTCATGGTTACTCATACTAGGGTAAGGTGTTCCTCCTGTTCAAAAAAGAAAAAGAAAAAAAATTAAATGGTTATAAATGCCATTAAATCAAATTAAAAATATTCATTTACACTTACCCAGTGTTACAATTTCAAACAAAACAACACCATACGCCCATCTAAAACATATATTAGGGTTTACAAAAAAAAAAAAAAACACTTTAACATATTTGTACACATTAAAGCTATAAATATATCAAACATATTTATTCTTACACATCGCTGTATGTTGTAAATATTTGGTCAAATATGGCTTCAACAGACATCCACTTGACTGGTAAACGGCGACTTTTATTGCTCGTGTAGTTTAATTCATTATTTGTTTTTCGTGATAAACCAAAATCAGATATTTTAACATTTTTTGTCGCACCAACCAAGATATTTCTTGCAGCAAGGTCTCGGTGCACGAGTTTGACAAATGAAAGATATTCCTAAAGTACAAAACCCAATTAAATGCTCATTAAAAAGCGAAAATTTAAAACAAATTGATTTCAAAGTTTATTTTAGATTATGTTATCTTAAACAATAAACTAAACTAAACATGCTATAAATATATTTCATCATTAGATATTTAAACGTGCCGTAAAAACAGTGTAGAATTATTACTCCCCGACAAAAAAAGTAAATACAATCCACGTGTGATCACACGTGGATTGTATTAACTTTTGTACATGTACATGTAAAAATTAAAAAAGAACAGCATAAGATGATTTAAGGAATAAATTAACTTCTGATATTTGGTATAGTACTGTCTTCAGATGGACAAAAATTAATAACTTCAGTGAAGTTTTGTAGAGCAATATGTTTTTTGTAGCGCCAATAAATGGCGTTTTGACATTTTAGTAATATTTGTGTTAATGTTGCGTAAGATATAAAGATTTATTTAAATTAATGTTCAATCAACTATAAATATTCCACTCCCAGTTTAAAACTATTGCATTACTCTCAACATCATAAACCTCTTTTAGTTGTTTTCGAAATGTATGCAGGACATCCTCTGGCAATAATGATAACTTCATTAAATAATTTAACAATAACCTTACCAAAATGTTTATTTCTATGAAAAATAATTTAATAAAAACAAACATTTTACTTGATGACACAGAGGTAAGCAACGTTAGCAGGGGACGTTAGCAAGAGGTATTGGTAAAAAAACTAGTTTTGTATGGTATATTGTGTCGTACCATGAATAAAAAGCCATAAACTATAAAAAAATAATAACTTAAATTAAAAGTCACTTGATAATAACTTAAATTACAAAATATTATTTTAATTTCAAAATATTATATCTGTTTACAAAATTATATTTAATATTATTCAGTGTCCGCAAGTAAAATCTTCAAATTGCAAATTAAAACGCAAGTTAAAATAAAATCATACTGATTACTATTCCAGTTGTCTTTAAAACCTCATTAGTTTATCAATACTTTAAAACCTCATTAGTTTATCAATACTTTAAAACCTCATTAGTTTATCAATACTTTAAACAGCTATCAAAAAAGTCATGAAATGCATGCACAAATATTATTAAATTAAAAATTTGAAATAAATTTTATACATTGATGGCACAATATATGAAGCCATCAATAATTCATGCAGCAAATTTTAAATTTGCTACACGAATTTATGTTTTTGACATAAACTACGAGAATTTATGTTTTTGGCATTTTTTTTACCTTTTAAGTTTTTATAGTTTTTAATTCAAGCTTTTAAAAGTTAAAAACTTTAGTTAATAAGCTCAACACTTTTTAAAAAAAATTCTTACCATTCCAGAAGCTATTTGCCATGCAAAACTTAACAGGTCATCCGGAGTTATGCATCCAATGTTATTTAGAGGAATATCATATGGGATAAAACCAGAGGTAAATTCCTCTCCTTTCTTTGTCTGTAAAATATTAGTATAATTTCTGTAAAAATTTACATATATATATAAAGTAAAAAAAATATAAAAATAAAAAAAAAACTTTAAATAAAATTATTGGGTGTGTGAATTAATTTATCCAAAATTATAATTTACTTAAAGTTAAGAGAGGAAATACTTTTTATTTTATCAAATGAGTTTTTTTATTTTTATTAAAAGAGTTTTACACAAATGTTTTTGCAAGTAGTTTTACACTGTGACTATAATATGAACAAACATAATTTGTAGATTCATTAGGATTGATCCCTCCATCAAAATTGCCAACTTTTACAAAAATTGGGAAGCATGTAAATTTTTTTTCCTGCCTGATTAAGAATGATATCTGTGGTTCCATTTTTTTATTCTCTGGAAATTGTTCTGACCCTTCAAACTATAGCTCAATTATTATTCTTATAAGCTAAGTCATTAAATCTTTAACTTCCAATATTTTAACAACTTAAATTTTAATTACTTAATCGATTTGAATCCTAGCTGGTTCTACTAGTTAACTTGTTTTTCATTCTATAAATAAATATAGAATTAATACCTCTATAAATTGTTCATTTATTTTCGTATGAAATGCTGTTCTCATATTTGGCCTGGTACTTCCAATAAGACTCTCTTGCTGTAAGATAAAGTCTCCAAAAAAAAATTGTAAACATTGTTGGACCTGCTGTAAACTTGAGCTTTTGCCCCACCATCATAAAGTTGCATTTTTTCTATTGTCTACAAATACTACCATGGTCGCTGCTCAAGCTGCGCAAGCTCTCATCACTTGTCCCATTAACCAAAACTCAATCTCATGCGACTCATCTTTAAGCAAAGTTGTATGCTTTATTGTAACTGTTTCTTCATGCTCGAAAAAACATTAATGATTTGGATTTTCTCCTGTATTCATATTTTTCTACAGTCTTTTAAATTATTCTGTCAAATATTTTCTTAATCTTAAAATCTTTTCTTTGCTTTATTTTAACTTCTAACTATAATAGTAAATGCTTGCAGTCATGTTAGGAGTGGGTTTTAATCATAATAATGAATGCTTGCAGTCTTGTTAGGAGTGGGTTTTAATCATAATAAAATGACAGAGAAAAACAAACTACAACAACAACAAAAAATATGTAAATAAAAATTTGTAAAAAAGCATTAAAATTTTTTATTTCATCTATCATCGAGCAAGCATGTGAAAATTAGTTTATTATTATGTTAGTTATATATGTTGACTTATTTCAGGTGCAGAAACTATAGCAACTACAGGTAATTCTAATTCGAAGAAATATTTAAATGTATGCACCACTTTAAATTAAAAATATGCTTAAGAAAATTTCTAGTAAGCTTATAATTAAAATTTAGAGAGAGTTTTAACCACCATTACTGCTTTAATCACCATTTAGAGAACTGTTTTAACTATAACATTCACAAAAAAAAAACTTATATCTAAAGCTTCAGAAAACGTGATAAATGTTGATTAGATCCAAATTCCTTCATAGACCAACATTACCCCACCCACCATATGCATTTTAGAAAACAGTCATTTTCAGGAACAGACAATAATGAAGCATATATAATTGATTATTTTTTGTTTGTTTTTTATTATTAAAAACTTAAGTGTCTCCTTTTGCACACATTATATTCGAGTCTAAATGAATTATTTACTGACCACAAACAAACTGCTTGAAAAATAACTATTGAAATAAGTAAAGGGGGGGGGGGGTTATTTAGGCAAAATTTAAAGTTTTAACTTTTATTAGATGATTTTTTTTTTAAAAAAAAACTTCTTATTATTTGCAAAACCTTAAGTACAAACTCAAGAAGTATTATTAAAATTTTTATTCATTTAATTAAAAAAGGATTCTGTCAAATGTTCAGATTGATTAAATTAAATTAAAATTAATGTCAAATGTTCACATTGATCAAATGTTCACAAAGATTATACAGTTACTTTTTGTTTAATAAAGTCTAATATCTAATATTTAAAACAGTTACAAATAATCATAAGCTGAGTTGTCAAAGACCAGACTTTAAAAAACATATTTTAAAAACCAGATTTTAACTTTATCTAACTACTTTTCTAGATTTGAACATTTTTTGCTCAACGTTTTTTTAAGCTCTAACCAACTGAGCTAATGTTTAAGCTCTAATCTACTTAGCTAATTTTTAAATTCTAAACAACTGCGCTAATTTTCATTTTCTAACTAACTGAGCTAATGTTTAAGTTCTAACCAACTAAGCTAATATTTAAGTTCTAATCAACTGGGATAATGTTTAGGCTTTAACCAACTGAGCTAATAGGTCATAATATTTACATGCTCTGACAGAGAAAGATTTCCTCTACATAGATCTTCTTATTACATTACAATACTTTATAATAAGTTTTGTTCAAAAAAGAACTAAGTATAAGTGATAGATCTAAAGTAAAGATTGAAAATACATTAAATTACTTTGAAAAACAAATAAAAAGCAAAACCGAATAAAAACCTCAAGCGTTTGAATATAGTTATCTGTGTACATAAAACTTATACATGATTCTCCATCCTCTTTTGAAGATGTAATCTAAAAAAAAAACTACATTTGCACATTACGTTAAAACACAATCATCATTTGCAAAAATATAATTGTTAAATATGTAACAAAAGATTAACTTATAAAGAAATTATTATTATATAGTTGTTTTTTATAACATATTTACAATATTTTTAATTAAAAATCGCTGACATTTAAAATCGTTAACATTCAGCATTACTTAACTGTATGCCCATCAATTTGAATGTGTATTACTAAAAAGTTGCTGCTTCGTAAGGAAAGCATTTAAATTTTAAAAAATATACTATAAATATATACTTTAAAAAATATACTATAAATATATATTTTAAAAAATATTCTACAAAATAATATTATAAATAAATAAAAATTATTAAAATTGAATAATAGTAAAACTTAACAGCAGAATTCCTTGTTGTTAAGTTATAATATGCTAACATTTTAAGCAGAATTAATTTTTAAGTAAAAAATATTAGCAGTAAAAAAAATCAAAGTTGAAAAGCAGGGTTAGCTTCTGAATTTTTCAAAATGTATACAAGTAAATTGTCAATTTTACTTGTCAATTTTACTTGTATAAAAAACAAATATGGTCTTTTAATCTATGTAACAATATGTAAAAAGTACTACTTTTGAACTTTGATTTTTAGAATAAATAGCAAATGTTAATATGTAATAGGTAAGAATTCAGCTTTGGAGATTAAAAAAAAAAAGTCATAAAAATCGCTATACAAAATATATACCTTATTGCGGCTATTTCGTAAATAATGTAACAAATCTCCATTCTCCATAAACTCAACAACTAAACATAATGGTTTCGTTATTGTCGAACAACCAATCATGTTTACAATATTTTTATGATATCCAATTTCTTTCATAAGTTTTATTTCTTCTAGAAAATCGTCAAATTCTGATTGGTTTGCATTATCTATATAAAAACAAATTTAAACCTAATAAAAAAGTTATTTTGTAATAATATACTTTGCATTACAGTATTAGAACAACAGAAAATAGAGACTTAATTTTTCATTAGTTGTCTATCATCCTTAGGAGAGTTTTTTTTTGTTTGTTTCAATTTGTTTTAGGTTTTTGTAGACAAAGTTCTAACTTTAACTTTATCCCATAAATCTATGCATTAGCTACATATATGTAAAAAAATAATACTAAATGTAAAAAAAAGTTATTTTATGGTGGTGTGAGTTATGCCTTGCATTGATAAAATAAAAGAGACAAGCACAAAGCTAAGGAAAAAAAGCAGACAAGTTTATAAGCTTGGGCACTTATTTAGAGTATTTACTAACAATAACCAAAATGTATTAATTTTACATAGATAAATTCAACAGTGATTTAGTTAAACCAGAAAAGCAATGGATGTATGGATATATGTTATAATATATATACATAAATAGTTTTTTAACATTAGATTTTTAAAATTGAGTAAAATGTAAAAATATATATGTATTTAATGCTGTATATAAATGTCTGTAAGTTAAGTTAAGCTTGCAGGTAGTATATGTAAAGATCATGTATATAGTTTTGCAGAAGTGTTCTCTGGTGCAGTCGGCTTTTAAAACTATTTAACAAGCACTTATTATAGTCTTGTTTTCAAGCCTGCGATCTGACTCATCTGCGATCTGACTCATCTAGGATCTGACTCTTCTAACTACCATTTCATTAGTCTTCTTTCTATCATAAGCAAGGTTTTTGAGTCTTTAATTAATAAACACTTAATCTCTTATCTTGAATCTAATAACTTACTTACTGATCATCAATATGGATTTTGGTCTTTTTGTTTTACAGCTGATTTGCTAACAGTAATAACCAATGGGTTTTATTGTGCATTAGATAGATGAAGAGTGGTTAAGGCTATTGCTCATGAAATTTCTAAAACTTTTCATAAAGTTTTGCATACTGGTTTTCTCTATAAGCTTTCTTCTTACAGTGTATCAGGTAACATTAAGATTATTGAATCCTTTCTTACCAATTCTAGTATAAAAGTTGTCCTCAATGGACAGCACTCTCTTCACATCCTGTATTTCAGGGGTTCCTCAAGGTTCTATCTTTGGCCCTGTACTCTTTTTAATTTAAATTATTGATCTTCCAGAAATTCTCACATCTAAGGTGGCATTGTTTGTTATGATAATACCATTTATTCTTGTTTGATAAAAAGCCTAAACTCTCTGATTGCTTATAGGGGATATTTAAGCTAGAAAAGGATCTCTTTTCTGCTACAGCACGAGGCTCATAGTCACTGGTGAACTTTAACTCAAATAAAACTCAATTTTTTTCAGCTAATCATTATCTCAATAGTCTAGATCTTCCTATATTTATTAATGGTAAAGTACTCAATAAATCATCTTCTAGAATTAACTCTCCATATATGAAATCAATTGCAAAATTAGCATCTGTACATTTACATCTCTTTATCGTGCTTATCACTTTCTTACTCAGGATTCTATTCTTTATCTCTATAAATCTTAAATCTGTCCTTGTATGGAATACTGTTGCCTTACTTGGAGTGGATCTTCCAATGATGCCCATTCTCTTTTAGACAAGGTGCAAAAATGCTTTGTAAACAGTTGGACTTGCTCTTGCAGCCAACCTCCAACCGTCGTAATGACGCTTCTCTTTCTCTTTTCTATAGATACTATAATGGGCACTGCTCTAAATAGCTAGCGCCTCCTGTGCCATCTACTAAAATTCATTCTCCTGTTACTCTTCATTCAATTAAATCTCATTCTTTTCCTGTGAATGTTCCTAAGTGCTCCAAAAACTCTTCTTTGTCTAGTTTTTTTCCTCGAACTTCAGTTCTTTGGAATTTGCTTCCTTCATCTTGCTTTCTTGATTCATATAATTTGCAACCTTTTAAGTTGTCTATCAATCGTTATCTTGCTCTATAAACTTTGTCTTTTTTCTTCCAGTAACTTCCAACCCTAACAGTGGTTGCTGGCAGCCTTGTTGGAAGCACAGATCTTGAAAAAAAAAATTGTTTATAATACAAAAAAATTCTTTTAACAATTATGTCTTTTTTGCTAAAACTGTTATATTTTGTATTTAAAAAACTGCAATGAATAAAAAATCATTCTTTTTTCTCTAGTAGATTTAAACCTCAATTATTAAGGTTTTTCCAGAGATCAGTGCACTTAACCAATAAGTTATATACATGACAGTGAAATTTTTATAATTTTTATATAATAGTACTAATTAAATTAAATTCAATTAGTACTATTATATAAAAAGGTTGAATTTAGGAAAAAATTTGAAACTCTTTGGTTTAAAGAAATAAAATAAATTCAAAAATAAATAAATCACATTTTGTGAATTAAATTTATATATTTTTTAATCAATTGCAGTTTTTCAAAAAAAATAAATAAAAAATAAGTAACCGCATTTAACAAAATCAGTTTTTTGAATTTTTTTGAAACTTTGAAACCTTAGCATTGCAAAATAGTTGCATGTGTGTGTTTGTGTATATGTGTGTGTATGTGAAACCTAGTTTTATGGGTTTGAAAATAGTTAAAATAATTAAATTTGCGATGACTTTTAACAATTTTTTATCTTGCTATGACTTTTAACAATTTTTATATTGCTATAATTTATTTAGTAGTAAGTCTACATTTAAATATCTAAAAATCTAAAAAAAGACTTTACTAAACCCATCATTATTGGTCCTAACATGTAGAATTATTATTGGTCCTCCCATATAGAATTTCACATAGATGAATTTCTTTAAATAAAAATTCATTGTAGATTACTATCTTAATTTTATTAGTTGCTCATTTTTTTTTATTAATAAAGATAAAAGTTGCAAGAAAAGTTAAACAGATAGAATTAACATAGTTAATGTGTTTATGATACAGTTGATATATTTAAGATACTTTACATATTACTCTGATATCTAACAGTTGGCATATTTTACATATCTAACTGTCATGGCTCCTTTTATGTGTCCTTTTTTATTAGTCTATATATAACTTTTTTATACTTTCTTAAAAAAGTGAACCTTAAACCTGTTTAATCAAGAGGTTTAAGGTTCATATGCCCAACCCTATGACTGCATTGTAATCCTTTATGCTGGTAACATTAAGTAATGCCTTAAGTTAACAGCTCTCTGGATCTTTGGAATGCTGCCTTGTTTAAAAAGGTTTGTGTTTTTGAATTATGACTATAAGAGAGTTAAATATGACATAAAAAAACAACCTTTTAAAAACTTTACTGCAACATTTTCCTTGATATAAAACAAAGTTTTAGATTTTTGGTTCGCAAAGTTTTTTTGAGCAAAAATTTTATCATTGATTTTTCCAATAAATACAGTGCCGAATGCTCCTTCACCAATTTTCCGATCCAAAATAATGTTTTCAGGTAAAATTTCCCAAATATCTGCATGTAAATGATGATCCATGAAGTCTCTAAAATAATTTGGAGGTAAAATAAAAATGAATATAAGAAGGATTGGCAATAAAATACTTTATGTTATATTCCTAAAACGTTCTTAAAAAAAGTAGACATCGTGTTTTTATAAATTCATTTGTTGTAAATTTATGTTACTTTTTATTATTCTTTGTTAATCAACATTGCAACATTGCAACATAGCAGGTTACTCAACATTGCAACATAGCAGGTTACTCAACATTGCAAAAAATAGTTTTAAAACATTTTTTTAACTTACATGAAAATTTCTAACTGACTGTTAAGCTAGAGAGAAATATACTAATAAAATCATATTTATAAGTTTATAAAGTTCGAAAAATTAAAATATAATTACATGTTTATAAAGTTAATTTGATTTAGCAAACTAAACACAATTCATTTAATATAAAATGTGATGATCTATTTTTTTTGCTGTATATATAAATTGCTAGTATGTTTTTAATTTTTATAAAACTTTTTTTCTTTTAAATCTTATTCACACCCAAAAAAGATGCAAGCAAAAACTATTAAGAAAGAAGTTGTAAAAAAACAAAACAGTAAAAAAGCAAGAAAAACAGTTAAAAAGCAAGAGAGCGATCGACAAAAAAATTGAAATGTACGTAGGTATAATAGCCAAAAAAGCGTGAAGGTGGTAAAGAGTTTTAAAAGATTAAAATATGGGGAAAAAACAAGATTTTGGAGCATGCAGGGACAGATACAGTAAATAGATGCAATTTTGTTGAATGATGAGTCATGCGAGAATGAGTTTTGGTTAATGGAACTAGAAATGATAGCTCTTTTGAGCAGCATCCATAATAGTATTTATAGAAAAGATAAAGAGATGCAACTTTATGACAATGAGAGAAAACCTCAAGCTTGGCAAATAAAGCAGGTCCAACTACGTTTACAATGCATTTTTGGACCTTGTCTAAACGAGAAAGAGCATCATTTGAAGAACCAGCTTAAATATAACATAGGTTTTCCATACTGAGAAAAATAAATATGAAATCAGGAGAAAGATAATAGCAAGCAGGATAAAGAGAAAAAACTTTTGCAAATGCTAGACAGATGCTAGACAGATGCAGATTGCAGATACTAGAAAGATACTATCTGTGCGATCAACTGTATATATGGTTATCCATGGGAGGTCATTATTGAACAAAAATCCAAGAAAATGTAAATTAAAGGACTCAGTGAAAGGGTTGCCATTCATTAATATAAAAATGTTGACAGTATTGTGATAATTACTTACAGTAATAAATCTTTTAGTCACAGCAGTTAGCAAGTCAGCCGAAGAGCAAGAAGATCAAAAACCATATTGGTTGTCAGACAGTAAGTTATTGATGAGATGTTAGAAATTAGTTAATCAAAGACTCAAAGACCTTGATAATAATGGAGAGAAGATGGACCGGAAAATAGTTAGAGAGGTTAAAATGTTTTCCAGAGTTTTTAAAAATTGGAACCACAGAAACATATTCCAGCAAGTAAAAGTCTATAAAACATAACTTATTAGATAAGATACAAGATTTAGTAAACTGGGAATAATGGAGCTTAGCATTAGACAGCACTTTTTTTACATTTTTTGCAATAATAAAAAGGCATTTGTTCTCAGGAGAGTTTTTATGAAAATGATTACAATTAGATATAGCAGCTGAGGGGAAAAAAAAATTACAATTAGATATAGCACAAGAAGGGGAAAAACATGGAGTACAATAAAAATTGACTTAGAACTTAGAAGAAGGAATAAACTGTCTGTTCTAAATCCTTTTAGACAGCATCAGCCAGGAGAGAGCAGCAAGTCAGATAGCGAGGCAGGTATAAGTGATATGGAATATGACTTTGCAGATAAAATTGGGGATAGAAAGCTGTACTTCTCTAACCAGAAAGAAGTGAAAAATGTAATTAGGGATCTCTAACTTACAAAATCAAATGCTGAGCTTCTGGTATCCAGGCTTAATCAGTGGAACTTGATTAATGATGGCCTACAAGTCACGGATCAGATAAAGTGACATCAAAGATTCTCCAACTTCAGCGTCAACAATGAGTCAAGCAACAAGTCAACAGTTAGTGTGATGGGTTTTACTTCTGCAATGATGTTGTCGGTCTATTCCAGGCTATAGGTAATGCATGTAATCCTATTAAATGGCGCCTATCCATAGGCAGTCCATTCTGGAGCCTCAAAGCTGTGTTGCTTCACAATGGAAACAATTTTATTTGTCTATTCCAATGGCTTACTCTGTTTATCTCAAAGAGGACTACACTCGTGTCAAAATGTTGCTGAGTGCATTATGATGACTACAGATAGAAGGTCATCAGTGACTCAGAATGGTGTCATTCCTCATGGGTCTTCAAGGAGACTTCACAAAATTTCTTTGTTTCCTCTGTTTCTGGAATAGCTGTGACACTAAAGCGCACTTTCGCACAAAAGACAGGACACAACAGATCGAGTTTTCTGTTATGAAGCAATTTGAAATAGAAGCTGCTGAGAGAACCACATAAAGTGCTTATGCTACCGCTGCACATCAAGTTAGACCTCATTAATCAATTTGTCACTGCTCTTGACAAGGAGTCAGCAGCATTTTAATACCTCCTAGATCTTTATCCAAAGCTGTCTGAGGCTAAGGTTAGAGCTGGTATATTAGTCCGCCAAAGATCGAGAAGATCATAAAATATGAGGACTTTGCAAAGCTGTTGAACAAGAGGGAGGGAGCAACTTGGAGCAGTTTCGTTGCAGTTGTTTAGGGCTTCCTAGGTAATCACAAAGCTGAAAAATATGTGGAGTTGGTGCAGAATCTCATAGAGAATTATGCCAAAATGAGATACAGAATGTTTCTAAAGTCCATATCCTTGATTTGCATCTCAAGAAATTCAAGGAGAACATTGGAGCTTACTCCGAGGAGCAAGGTGAACATTTTCATCAAGATATATTGGACTTTGAATGTCAATACCAAGGACAGTATAACAAAAACATGATCAAGGACTACATTTGGAGGCTACTTCATAGTACAACTGAGATCTAGAAAATCTAAACATTTCTGAACCTTTCTGAGTGGTATCATAATGAATTTTATTTTCATCATCATAATAATGAAAATAAAAAAAAAATCGATCTATTTTCACAAAGAAACAAGTTTTCTTTGTGCTGTTGTCATGTGAGCAAAGTTTGTGCTTAATGAATTCACATACTTTAGACATTAGCAATTGAAATGTAACACTTAAAAGCCAGGAACAAAAATTGTATTACATAGTGTTATAAATGTTTTTAATATACAGTTATATATAATGTAACACATTAATACAAAATTATTATAAATCTATAGATAGCTAGCAATATAAGAAACTTGTGTCTTTAAATATTTCAAAAAAAAATTTTCAAAAGTTAAACTTTTATGTTTAAAAGTTTCATAACAAGACAAAAATCTTATTAGATCTATTGGAACATCAATAAAATTAATTCAGACAAACTATAATGCTATTGTTATATTATATATTAAATGTTTAATATATAGTATATTGTTTATAAATTTTTATCTTATTTTTAAGTTGAAAATAAATAAAATTTAAAAAAATAAATATCAAAAATAAAAAATTGCTTTTTATAACTTATGTAATACCAAGTTATTACAATAACTGAACTTAATTGTTTATACTGGTGAGGTTACATTTGACTTGACATTTTTCTTTAAATACATGCAAAAAAATTTGTTATTGACAGGTTTTTCAAAAACTCGAAACTATGAACACAAGTTATTTAACTACAAATATATAATATATAAATGAATGTCCAATTACAATTAATTATATATATCAATTATTTGCAACAAGTTATACATATATTTTTATAAATCTAATTTCTTAAGTAATTTATTAACTATATATGAATTGATGTGAAGAAGAACAGTCCATTTTTTGTTATTTGCTCTTTTTTTCATAATTTCATTTAATTTATTTAATTTATGTCAATTTCTCGATGTACTACAAAAATAATACTACTCCATCTTTCTTTCATTATTTTTTGCCATAAAGTAGATTTAAACAAATTAAAGAACAATACTTGTCCAGGACTAGTAATGATTTTTTAATGCGCCAAATTAAGTTAAATAAATTATATCACCAGAATGGTAGATAATTGATAAATAACTAGCATTATTGTTTTGTTTAATTTAAGTCAAATATTAATTAACAATTTTTTGAATTGTTGTTGAAAAATTCTGTTTAATAATCATGAAACAACATTTGATGAAGAAAATAAATTGAAACAACATTTGAATGAAGAAACAACATTTGATGAAGAAAATAAATTGCCAATAAAAGGAAAAAAACCTAAAGCAAATCTTCAAACCTAGAAATGATAAAAGATAAAGCAAGCCCGCCAGAAAGGACTATCTTACATTAGCACACAGGTAAGCTAGTAGAAGCTAAAACTACTGGATCAGATTGTGTTTGTAAATGTCAGTGCATGAAGAAATTTATTGATGAAGATAGGAAGACAATTATTTACAATTTGTAGAACAATAAATGTAAAAATGAGGCTGATACTCGGATTAATTGAACACAAACCGGTCATCAGTTGCCGTCCAAGAACTGAAGTTGGTGCAGCAAACGCAAAACCTAGAGCAAGTAATTTTTTATATTTTGCTAATAAAAACAGTAATTGCATTTCTGTAAGTAAACATGCGTTCATAAGTTTGCATGTCATATTGCACATTCAAGTACAGCGACTAACAAATATTCTTTTATCTGGAGTGTCAGCTAAAGATGGACGTGGAAAGCACAACAATAGACCTAAATCTAAAATCAACGACAAGTTCATTGTTAAACTTAGAGCATATACTGAGTTATTCCCAGTAGAAACATCTAATTATTCTTGCAAAACTTTGAAATATTTGCCTAGCAGATTAAATATTAAAACAATGGATAGTTTGTTTATAAAGCAACACCCCGACCTGACAAATAAAATTAAGTATGAGAACTACCTAAAGCATTTTCAAGAAAATACTATCTCAGACTTGGATGTGTGCTCAGAATGTGAGAACTTGGGATCTAGAATACAGGACAAAAACTTAAACAACAATGCTAAAAGAGTGGCGGCAGTGCAACTCATGGTCCACAAAAGATGTGCTAATAAATTTTATAATAAGATTGGAGGCATAACAAATTTTTGTAATACAAATCCAAACATAGCCGCACTGTGTTTGACTTCATGCAAAACCTTCCTCTTCCGCAAATACCTGTTCAAGAGGTATTTTAATATTGTCAGCTTTGGGTGAATACCTTTGAAATTCACAATCTGGGAACTAATACAGGCCACTGTTATGTTCATCCCGAAGGACAGGCCCAAAAAGGCTTAAATGAAGTATGTACCTTTCTACAGAACTATATCTTCACAACAATTCCAGATTCTGTTCAAGAACTTAATCTATTCTCTGATGGCTGCTCTGGGCAAAATAAAAACCATACCCTTGTTCAATTTCTAGTAGCTCTTTAAGCTGGAAAGTATTTTAAGAAAATTAATCATTATTTTAACTCATTCCTTCCCTATAATTTAAACTATCAAAAGAAATATACGAAAGCATGATCGTATCTATCTTGTGGATGAGTATATTTATTTGATAGTCTGAAGCAAAAAAAATTCCAAACCATTTACGGTTACAAAGATCACACACAAGGACATTTTAAATTTTAAAGATTGGTGGCCTACTGTCATCAGAGATGACATATGCAATTGTGGATTTTCTGTATTGGATTATAAAACGTTTGTTCATGACAGAGCAATGCCTGGGTATGTGACTACATATGACTTCATTGATGGATTATGGTCCAGAACTTTTAAACTTGTAAAAAATCGAGTTGAATAACAACTGCCCACCAAGAAAGTTTCTTAGGAACCAGTTGCAAACGAAATAAAGATCAATGATATTAATAATCTGGAATGTTACATACCCACAAATGCAACTGAGTTTTATAAAAATATATATTCCCGGAAAACAACCGCCAACGAGGAGGAAGATAATTAACCTTTTTTTTATTGAAACAACTATTGTTTATTAATTTAAATACTTTGTTTTTTATTAAAAATTTGTTTAATAAAGTATAGCTTTTCACGTAAAGTTCAGTTTTTTTTCCCCTAATTCGTAAAAATTTGATTGCGAGGAAGAATAGTACTTTTTAAAGGATTTTATTTAATTTTTGTATCAAGAACAACTTTTTTTTTATGAACTACCACTATATTAACAGGTCCTTAGGGTATGGAAGTAAGCACCTGCTAAGATAACTCACATCCAAAGTAAATAGTTTATAAACTATAACTGTTTAAAACTTAAACATTGATTATCTCAAAATGAAAATGTTGGACTAGTACTGTTCTTCTTTTCACCAATTCATATGTTTAGACTTTTAAATATTCAAATATCATTCATTAAAAAAAAAAAAAATTAAATCTTACTCCATTTTGTATAAACTGAATTTTAAGCTTGATTGTTGAGATTTGATATTTTTTTGACGAGTTCTTAACACAACAGCAACAATTAAAATAAATATAATAAAAAGAGGAACTAATATTGCAGCAATTGTAGTGGAAATATTCTCTAAAACAAAAAAGAAGGTTGAAATAAATATCACACTTGATATTTAATATCGGGTTGTCTTAATATTTAATATTGGGTTAAATTAAAAGATTTGTTTTAAATTAAAAAATAAAATTAAAAAAACTTGATGTTGTTTTAAATTAAAAAATTTGTGATCAAAATAAAATGGTTAGTATGTTTTGTGTTATTCAAAAGAGATTTTTTCGCTCTACAAGTCTATTTGGCTTTTTTGTTTGCATTCATTTTTTTTATCTTTTAGAGCATTTAAATGGATTTTAAAGTTTCAATACCACTTTCTTTTTGCGTTTAACCAAGATGCACAAGCCACTGAAGCTGCTTTCTGCACAAAGATGCATGTCAAGTAACCCGAGAATGGACAGAGCATTTAGGATCCAATAAATCAACAGTAGAAGAAAATTTCCACTCAATGAAAATGGTTCAAAAACTCAAAGCTTGGGTGCCACAAGTATTGAGAAAAAACAATAAAAATCAACAATCCACCAGAGGAATCAAAAACTTGTTAAATGTTGGGAACAAGTGATAAACAACAACAGAGAATACATTATTGATTAATTTGTTGTTATTTTATTTAAAAAAATAAAATTAAGATAAATTAAAAAAAACCGGTGAGAATTTATTGGCCAACCCAGTAAAATAGAAAGTACAGTTTCATAAGCATTTTTTACAAATGTATAAATACAAATTAAAACATTAAAAATATAACATACTCTTTACATATATTTAGTAAACTATCCTCATATATTAATGCCGAATATTTAATATATTATTCTCTTATATTAATTTTAACAAAATCTTTTATACTGTGGCTGTTTATGGGCTGAAGGGAGAATTTATAGGCACAGTATGAATGCTAATTCTAATGACAGTTTGAATGACGGTTTGAATGTACTTTTTTCTACTAAAACACTTATTTCTTTAAATTCTTTTAATATTTAACTTTAAAATTTTTATTTTATTTTATGTTGAATTACGTTTAATGTTGAATAAAGGTAGCATCTTTAATTACTAATATAAAGTTTGGTAATCATTTCTATTATGTATTTGTACTATTTCTTGAGTTATCTCTCTATTAAAGATGGTATAAAGTCTTTTACAATTAGATGTGTATGTTATGCATGTATGTATTATTTAAGATGGTACAAAGTCTTTCACATTTAGATGCGTAAGTTATGTATCTATGTAGTATTCAAGATTGTACAAAGTCTTTTACAATTAACGGGTGATGCAAAAGTTATTGGACAAATCTTAATTTAATTATTTGAGCATAATAATTTGTTTTTGTGAAGGCATAAAAGCTGAACAAGAATCTTTTCAAAAGCAACTCAAAATTTTTTTTATAAATAAATCTAATACAAAACTAAAATAAATCGTAAATCATTTTGAAAAGGAAGTATTTGCTTAAAGTACAATTTTTAATTTTTAAAAAGACTTAAAACTGTTTTTGATAGAAAGCACCCTGGTCATCCAATGTCCTGGACTAGAGAAAGAAAAGCTGAATTAACGAGACTTGTTAACAATTAAATAGGGGTCAATCAGAGATAAATAGGTTTTAAATTCAGTGTAAATCAATCAACATTTGGTCTTCAGTTAAAAAAAATGAATATTAAATATAGAAAGCGTGAATAGATTCAGAAATAAAATATATGAAAACAATAAAAAGCAAAGAAAAGAAGCCGGATACTAGTTAACCAACTAATAGAAGCCAGAATCTAGTTAACCAACACATAACTGCTTCTGGTCATTAATGGCGAAAAATACTTTTGTTTTGTAGGGGACAACATGCCGGAAATTCTAGATACTACACAAACAACTAAAAAACATGCACAGAAGGTGTTTGTTTTATAGAAAAAATATTTCCAAAAAATTTATTAATGTGGATAGCCATTTCGGATCGTGGTATGTCCAAGCCAATCTTTTGCACTTTCGAGGCTGCAGCAATTAATTCATTGATCTATATTGATGAATGTTTAAAAACACAACTTCTTCCATTCATTCACAAGTATCATGGAGACTTTAACTATATTTATTATAGCCAGATTTAGCAAGTTCTCATTATTATAAAGATTCTCTAAATTGGATGAACCAATATATCTATTACGTTGATAAATCCAATCCCTAAATGTGCCTCAAGCACAACCAATTGAAAACTTTTGGGGACATTTGGCATAGAAGGTTTTTGAGGGAGATTGGCAAGCTTTAACAGAACATGTTTTGATTGATCAAATTAAATTAAAACTACAAGAAATCAATTTAAATTTTTCAGTGGCTTATGAAAGGCATTAGAGCAAAATTGAGATCAATTGCAGATAGTGGTGTTTTTTGATTTAAAAAATAAATTATTTTTATTAAAAAATAAATACTTAATTTTAAAAAAATATAATAGATTTTTTTTCATTTATAAATAAGTTATTGACGTTTTTATTTTGTCCAATAACTTACACATCACCCATAGATTATCCTGGTCATATTTTAAAAATCCGCAAAAATTTTTTCTAATAATATCCATAAAAATATTTTGAAAACATTTCCGGAAGAATCTGGGAATAAGAAGGCTTTTTGTGTATTTAAGAACATCTCATGTGCTTGAAAATAAAATTTTTGGCAGGCATAATTCTATATAAAAGAAAAGTATTTTAATACTTACTTAAATAAAGTTTAAAAATTAATTTAAACTAGATTTTTAGGTGAAATAGTCAAAATA
The DNA here is from genome assembly GCF_038396675.1 of Hydra vulgaris. Lineage (NCBI taxonomy): Eukaryota > Metazoa > Cnidaria > Hydrozoa > Anthoathecata > Hydridae > Hydra > Hydra vulgaris. Next base: position 54,125,987 of record NC_088928.1, read on the forward strand.
ATTAGAGTGATGTCTAAGTCCTGAGTGTTTAGATATCCTAAATAATCTTAAAAGATAAGTTTCACATTATTTAAACATTACAAAAAAAAGTATTTATCAACACATTAGCAAAAAACTTTTTAATAAATAATTTTTATTGGCATTTCTTTTTCTTAAAGGTAAGTTCAGGATCATTGATTTTAAAATAAAAATACTGGTGCGTTAAATGCTTTTGTTGTTAATAAATGATGTCAAACAAAAAATGTCTTTCAAATAACTTTAGAGAGTCTAATCAAATAAGCATTATCTCAAGCCAGTAGTAGGAATACAAAAGAATTTCTTGTAAATAGGGGAAACATCCTTTTTAATGCATCACGTTTAAAACGTATGCTAGAAATCTTTTGTTTTTTAAATATTTTTGAGGTCAATGTCTTTCTAACTCCCTATGCTATCTTTAAATTTAAAGTAAACTTTGATGAAGATTTTCTCGTAAGATCGCTTCGATTGTTTATAGCGCAGATTTTTTTTTTGGAATTGTTCTTGGAATTATTTTTAAAAATACTTTTAATTTAAAAATATCATGAATAATTAATGAATTAAAATGCATATGTTAAAAATGTGTCATGCTTAACGTTTTTTTGAATTTGCTGTGGTAGCAAACTTGCTAGCGTTTGTACTAACACTGCCTTGAGATAACGCGTGTATGCTTAAACTCTCTTTTAACTCGAGTTATAAACGTTATGTTTGGGTTTTCCCTTTTGAAATTAATTTTTATGTAGATCAATGCTTATATATAACTGTTTATAAAATGTATAATAACTAAATAAAAATAACAACAAGTAATCTCAATAAGTAAACACTTTGAAAGTATAGTTTATATTGGATTTATATTAAAAACAAAATTAATATTTATGCTATAGATTTAAGATAAGTAAACTTAAAAATTATGATACAAGTTTTACTAATAAAATCTCAAAACCAAAATAACAAATCTTTCTTTTTTATTTGGATTTGTGATAAAATAGTGCAAATAAATTTGATTTCACTGTAAATGGAAACAAAATATTTCAATGGAAATAAAAACAAAACAAAGTAGAAAGCTGTATTCTTTGTTTAATTACAATTTTTATTATGTCAAAAGTCTTTAGTCGAACTTAAACACAAACATTTTTTCAAAGGAAAAACCTCTGAGTTAAGTGCATTTATTATTCAAACCAGATATTTTACAACGAGAAATATTAAGTTTATGCTAACCTCTTAACCCGAAGTATAATGGCAAAACAATAAATGTTTTTTTGTTAATAAAATCTCAATAAATCAATTGATTTGGTAATTTTAATTAACATAAAACATGTTTTATAATTTAATTATATACATACATACAGTAGCGGCATAAAGTCTATACCACACTCAGAAAAAACAAGAAAAAAGTCATTTATTTTTATTATGCAAAAGTTAAAGCACCACCAAACAGCACTAAACATGACTCAGATGATATAAATGCATAGCACTTGTAAAAAAACAACACAAATATAAAAAAATGTTAATATTTTGTGTGTCCACCACGCATATCAATGACTGTCTGTATGCGCCAAGGCATTGACTGTACCAGCTTTTGGACTGTGGCAATTGGGATTGCTTGCCAAGCAGACTCCAACTGTTCCCACAATTCAATCCAAATTGCATCCAAATTTTCTGCACCATTCTGAACAGTTCCTCCCACAAATTTTCAATGGGGTTCAAGTCGGGACTTTGTGGTGGCCATTCAATCACATTGATGTGTGCGGTTCGAAAGTATTCAGTAACTTTTTTGGCTTTGTGGCAGGGAGCATTGTCTTGTTGAAAAACAAACGTTTTATTCCTGCCAAAAAGCTTGGTGGCAGATAGTTTAACTTGTGTTTTGAGTATTTCTATGTACTTGTCTTGGTTAACAGTGCCTGTACAATGATACAGCCAGCCAACACCAAATACCGACAATCATAAGGGAACCTCCACCATGTTTCACTATTGGTGCAACACATTGAGAACTAAATCTCTTACCAACTTTCCTTCTAACATATGCTCATTTTACTCCACAGAATACAGTAAAACAACTCTCATCACTCCACAACACTTTATTCCACTGTTCAACAGTCCAGTTCTTGTGCTGCCTTGCAAATGCTCGTCGCTTCGCAATATTGTCAGGCCGCAATAATGGCTTCTTGGCAGCAATTCTGCCATTCAACCCAGCTTGCTGAAGGCGTTTCCTTATGGTTCTTGCTGCCAGATTGATGCTGTGTGTTTTTCCCATGTAACTGGCTACATCAGATGCCGTGTCGAAGCGATTAGCCAGACTTACCGAACCAAAGCGAATCTTCCCGAATGGTCGTTTTGCGTGGTCTGCCAGAACGCTTTTTGTCGTTTACTGTCCCAGTCTCTCTCTCTTTCTCTTTTGATGGTGTAGGTGACAGTCCTCAAGCTAACCTTTAATGCTTTAGCAATGTCCCTGTAGGAAATTCCTTGTTTTGCCATTACCACTATTTGCAGGCATTGTTCAAGAGAAAATGGGATGGCCATATCAATAACAATCCTATACAAAAAAGCACATTTTTTTCTAATAACTCATAAAATTATGTAGAAAATAATTGTTCATGTTAAGTTTAGTTGACAAGAATAAAAAATAAATTAGAGATTTGGTGTGAAATAATGATATATGTGTAATTGTAGTTAATTAGACTAATTATAATTACTAGTTATAATTAGTAATTAACTGATAATTACTATGGCGTTAGACTAATCATAATTGTAGTAAAAGTTATAGAGTGATAATATGTGGTATACAGCAACCACAAATTTCAATAAATATGCGCAAAATCATCTAAAAACTATATTTTACTTACCAGCATAATACAGATTGTATTGAAGATAATGACAGGTGTCTCAATCAACCAACAATAGCAATTAAATTTACAAGTTAAACTATATGAAAACTGTGGCTAATAACGCGGGAGATGTCCAATTAGAGATTTAGACAAATTCCCAAAGGAAAAGCTTTAAAAAGTAATATACCAAGGCAACCTAAGTACAATTTGTGTAAAATCCAACAGTGTGGCAAAGACTTTATTCCACCACTATACATTTTTTAATTGCCTGGGTGAATAAAAAAAACCAATTGCTTTTACTCAGAAATTTTTGGATAATTGCTCAGCTTAACGTAACTAAAATTTTTAGGGTTTTGCTAAAATTTTTATTTATGTAAAGCTGACCAATTACTCCAATTTTGAGATAAATTGGACTTGGGAACTCCTGTAATAATACATGAACGTGTACAAATAAGAAAAACTATTTGTACAAATAATGCCTCACCTAAAATATAGCATAAAGTAATGGATGAACAATCTTTTACTTTTTTTAATTATTTGAAAACAAAAAAAATAATTTTAACTTCTATTTCCGGAAAACTATTTAGATATCCGGATAAAACAAAAATTTGTAGAAAAAAAAACTAGACAAATAAGAGTTTTTAGAGTCACAGAAAAAGGATGAGACTTAATTGAATGATGAGTAATATGAGAATGAATTTTAGTAGATAGCACAAATGACGCTATCTCTTTAGAGCAGTGCCCATTATAGAATTTATAGAAAAGAGATAGAGAAGTACATAACAATGATGTGATAATGGTTGGAGGTTGGCTGCAAGAGCAGGTTCAACTATGTTTACAATGCATTTTTGCACCTTGTCTAAAAAAGAAAGGGCATCTGTAGAAGATCCGGCCCAGATATGGCAACAGTATTCCATACAAGAACAGATGTGAGATTTATAGAGATAAAGAATAGAATCCTGAGTAAGGAAGTGGCAAGCACAATAAAGAGAACCCCAGAAGTTACAGGATATGAAAAAGAGTGCTGTCCATTGAAGACAACTTTAATACAACAACTGGAAAGGAAGGATTCTATAATCTTAAAGGTGTTACCTGATACACCGTAAGAATAGAGCTTATAACTTTATCAAAAGCTTTAGAAATGTCAAGAGTGATAGCCTTACCTTTGCCACCTCTATCTAATGTACAATAAAACCTATCAGTTATAACTGTTAGCAATTCAGCTGTAGAACATAAAGATCGAAATCCATATTGATGATCAAAAAGTTATTAGATTCAAGATTAAGCATTTGTTAATTAAAGATTCAAAAACCTTGCTTATGATAAGAAGAAAACTAATGGGACAGTAGTTAGATGTTATGTATTTATGTAATATTTTAGTGTTTTGCTTAAATTTATTAACAATCATTGAATCACACTGTTCTCTAGAAAAATTTTAATAAAACTTTTTGTCTTAATATATATTTATTTAACTTTTCATTTACTCAAATAATGCTCTTTTTAAAGTATAAAACCTTGTTAATTTTCTGCATCTGCATTGTCTATATTTAATATATTGTTTTCATATATAAACTACTAACACGCCTTGTATACTATTCTTAAAACTTTAATAAATTATTTTCAATTTGCAACCTTCAGTATTTGTTAATATATAAGGTTAATATACTTTATTAACTAATTATATTACTATAATTATAATATATAACCACCATATTATTTTTTAATAATTATTATAATATCTTTGTATATTAACATTTAATAAATAATGTTTTCTATAATATTTAACTTTAGTTACAAAATTTACATATAATAATTAACAATACAACGCAATATAATATAAAAAGCAAATGGTATTGTATATTATCATATAATACAATCCAAGCAGTATTGTATACTATTACAAATTTTAAATCTATAAATTAAAAAAAAATGTCATCTGTGTGACTATACAGAATGTATATTCTAAATGACTCAATTTATTAGCCTGACGTAAGGCCTAGTAAATGAACTTCAATTGATCAAATGCACAAATTAGTTACTAGAGGTCAAAAGCCTTAACTTTTAGCTAAAAAAGTTAGCACACTGTACTAATGTGAAGTGATGTACTATAAAGTAAGATTTTAAATCCAAAGATCCAAGGACATAGGCTGCAAGCATTGATACAATTTGCATTGTGGAGCTACCAAATGAAAGTGTGTGTTAGCCTCCAGTGTGTTTATAAGGTTTCAAGCACTGTAATCACATCAGAGGGATAGTCTAATATATGCTTTGTTGTGGTGCACATTGAAGAAGTCATGGCTCACCAGACCAATGAGAATAATTTATACAGCTGCAACACAAAGATTTCATATAGTATATACAGAGATAATGTAGCTGATCCATGCTGCTGTCTGGTCAAGTAAACATGGAAGTGGTTATTCTAATAACAGATTTTAGATTGCAGAATTGTGAAGTGAGAATATAAAAGTATAGATTCCAAGGGGTATAGTGGTATATATAAGGGGTATAGTGGTATATAGGGGTATAGTGATTTTAGATTGCAGAATTGTGAAGTGAGAATATAAAAGTATAGATTCCAAGGGGTATAGTGGTATATAGGGGTATAGGGGTATAGTATAGTTTATGTATATAAATATATGAAAAACAATATCATTATTAATTATAAGAAAGAAACTCCAAAGTAGAAAAATTCTTTTTTATGAAAGATTTAATGATATTATAATTGCTAACATAACCAAAAAAAAAAAAGATGCCAATATAAAAATGATACCCTGAGCCAATGAAAACTCTGAATCGCTGTCATGCTAAGTGGCGTATTAAACAAATGTGCTATTGTGACAGTGGGACCCACATAAAAAAAAAAAAAAAACTCTGTTATTAGTATTAAAATAACGAGAGCTTGCATAACTAAACAAAAGTCAGAAAATAGTGGTGGCATATAAGAAACAAAAAAATTCAAATAAAAAAAATATAAATAAATTATAAAAAAACCAAAGCACTCTTCAATCTCAGGACTTCATGTTTATGAAACATGAGACCCCTCTGTGTGACAGTTGCTGGTTTCTACGGTCATACAGAATTAATAAACTATATTTCTGGGATTTAGTTTAATACCTGTCATAGTCTAAAAAAAAACTAGTAAAGTATTAAAATAATAATTAATACCTGAGCAACTACAAAAAAACAGAATAACAACATATATAAACCAAAGAGATAATACAAATATTAAAGACACTGAAAATAATATAAAGTAAAAGAGGTAAAAAAATGTTGGTGCGTTATCCAATTAGGAGTAAGTAGTGAATAAAAGGCCCTCAACCTCAGGAATGCACTCCCTCATCCTCAGGAATGCACTCCCTCATCCTCAGGAATGCACTGCAATCACTAATTATATATTTGGAGAGCCCAAGACCAACACTAACGCCACATTGTTAAATATATATTGTTAATAAATATAACTAAAACTAATTAAAAAAATTAATTGTTAAAATAAGTACTTTAATAAAAGACATAAGTAAAAATACATGCAAAATGAACAACTTGAGAAATATTTTGTTACATATTTAATCTTTAGTAAATAAATAATTAACAAGGAATTTTGCTTGAACTTGAAATATTTTGTCATTAAGAACTATTTATTAACTGTTATTCCATTTTTTTATGAATATGATAACCTAACATTTACCCTATCACAGTTTTCTTTTATGCTCTAATATAACAGTAATAATTTAAAAAAATGATACAATTTATAATACAAAAAATTTAATAAAATGTTAAATAAAACAATATAAAACTTACTTTTTATAGAGGTATTTGAAACTGGCAAAACTAAATACAAAAAAAAAAATTAGGATTTTATATATATACATATATAAAAAAAAAAGAAAAAGAAAAAAACTACAAAATAAAAGAATTAAACAATAGAATCAATAATTCTAAATAGTAAGAAGTTTTAAATAGTAGAAAGATGAAGTTTTGAGTGAAAGATGGCAGTTTATTAGTAAATAAACTAGTAAGAGTCAACCAAAAATGATTTTTGGTTGATGAAGCTCCTTTGAGCAGCAAAAATGATGGTATTTATAAAAAGAGAAATAGACGCAAATTATGATGATGGGAAAGAGGTTCAAGTTGCCAGATAGAGCAGGTCCAACTATGTTTATAATGTGTTTTGAACTCTTTCTAGAAGAGAAAGAGCATTATTAGAAGAACCAGCCCTAATATGGCAATGGTATTTGATACAGAAGCAAATAAGAGATTAGTAGAGATAAAGAATGGAATCAGGAGTAAGAAATGGGTGAGCATGATAAAGGAAAGCAGCCTTAGCAGATGCTAACTCAATTGTATATATAGTTATATAAATTAGATGGGCATAAATGTGGTGCTGTTAATACTTTTACAAAGCATTGTAAAACCACATACTGGGATAACACAAGGTTCTGACTTTGATCAGAATTTAATGCATGAGCTTATTGTGTGTTTTAATAAAAATGTTACTGCTACTTTGAAAGACATATTTTTTTTAAAGGCTCTAGAGTCTGTGAAGCTTTTTCTAGTTTGAACCCAATTTGTGTATAGAAAATAATTTTGGCATTTTAAAAACTTCAAGATAATTTTTGACATAATTATTTTTTATAGTATATAGAGGTTTGAAGATTATGTGAGAAGTTGGTATAAGAAGGAATGTTGGTAGAATTCTACAACCAAGGCATATTAAATTTTTAAAAGTGTTATTAATGAAATTGGATCTGTCATTTTCAGCCACAGAATCAATAAAAAAAGAATAAGTAATACAGAGTTTCTGCCAATATATTAAGTTGGGTTTCATCAATTTTTCCAATTCATTACATCAAAAATAGATGACATGCCAGAGCCATCTTGGAAAAGCCAAATACCTAGATTATTTATAATATTTGATATTTAATATTTATTTTATTAATTAAATGTTTTATTTTACCTTTATTTTATACTTTGAACTCTTATAGATCCATTCAGCTTATTTATTGATCTTATAGATCCATTCAGCCGATTTATTGGCGCATAAATATACAATACAATATTAAATTAATAGAGTTTTGCTTAGATTTAGGAAAAATTTATTATGCAAAATTTCACCTTTATTTTATTCATGACAATGGTAAATCTGTTTTTATTTTTAAGTATTGCGCTGAGTATGTACACTCTAATGTATATACATAAATACAGTGAAAATAAGTTTGAAAAATAAAAAAAAAACAAATTATATTCTAGAGGAGACCTCAAGATCAATCATGTTAACAAAGGCCCAGTAAAACAACAAAAGCATAAATTTTGAAACACAAAATCATGCTATTATATTAAATATCAACAAACAACTACCTCCACTGTAATAATAAAAAAATGTAAAAAGAAACAAAATAATGATTAATAAAACAGGACTGAGTATAGTGAGTTATAATTTTTTAAGTAAATTTGAGTATTTAATAAAAAATTAAAAAAGTTTAAGAATTACTCTATGTAATGAAATGTAATGAATGGAATGAAAGAAATATAAAAATTGAAAGCAGGATAAAGAAAAGCAACTTGAAGTTATGAAGTTGATGTTAATTTTGCAATGAACTATATATATAGCTTCAATTAGAGGATCATAAATAAAAATCTAAAAAATGTATAGTAGAGGACTCGATAAGAGTGTTGCAATTCACCCTTTAAAAAAAACAAAAACTTAATAATAAAATACTTTTAGCTTTGGTAATGAAACTGAATATTCAATAAAACAAATCTTGATACCTGGAGAATCAAGTACAATAGATTTCAAGCTACTATCTAGTAAAAAAATATTTCAACACAAAAAATTAATTTTATGCTTCAAAACAAATAAAAGATGTGTAAAAAATGTGTTAAATTAATAATATTATAAGTAAATAAATTATTAAAAAAATAAATATATATGCTATTAATTTAAGTTTAAAAAATCATTGTTTTAAAAAAAATTTCAAAGAAAAAAAAAAAAAAAAACTTACTTGAAATGCCATTAACAACAAAAAAGTTTTTTATTAAAGCATCTTGAGGTTTAGACCATGGATCAGATGCAAAAACCTTGACATTATCAAAACTTTGGGCTAAGTCATTAGGAACTGAAAAGATAACCTGTCCATTTATTTTAATTGAATAAATATAATCTTTGCTAATTAAAACTTGACTAACTTCTATGTTTGACCATTTATTTAAACCAACCAGATTAGTTTCAGTTTGATTATTATTCCCTTTAATAGGAGCAATAATTTGAAGTTTTATCGCCATCAAATGATTTAAAGTTTCAAAGTCTCCATCATTATGAAACCAAATACCAAGAACTTCATCACCATGACTCGCATTATCAAGACCAGTAGTTAAATGAATAACACTATGCAAACCAAAAGCAAAATAATGTGGATAAATATCAAATGAAATCAAGTATTCTTTTTCTAGAATTGGTATCGTAGCAACAATCATTTCTTTTTTTAATAGAATACTATTTTCTCTAACAATGTACTCTACAATACAATTTTTTTGATTAAAATGTGTTGAAAATAAATTAATTTTTTAAAAATAAAAGAAAGTCATTCTTTAAAAATATATATAGTTATAAACGCAATAAAAATTATTATTACCGACATTTCCATTAATAATCAGAAGGTCAGTAATTAAACCATTTTGAGCTTTTTGCCAAGGATCAGAAGCATATACTTTTAAGTTTTGGTAAACTCTTGCATAAGAATTCTCTATACTATATATGTTGGTTCTATTTAAATCAACATAAAACTTATATTTTTTATTTGACAAAGTTTGATATACTTTAATAGTAGACCATTCATCCAATTGAAGGGGTTTTGTTATAATAGAGTAGTTGTTGTAAACACTTAATGTAGAATAAATAGATAGCACACCAGAGTCATCTTGGGAAAACCAAATACCCTGATTTTGGTTACCATAATTCCCAACATCCAATAATATACAAAAAATACTTTTTAAACCTTTACTATATTTTCTTGGCTTAATATTAAACAACAAAGTGAATACTTTCATCAACACTTTGAGTGTTCCAAGAAATAAACCTTGGGTGATTGCAAACTCTTCTCTTCGGTAAATATAATCTAAATAAATGTTAATTAATTTCTCAATTCGAATTTATAATATAACATAAAAATATCTAATGACAGGACTTTCTTTCAACAAAATATTTAATGAGACATTATCTATACTTTATACAAAAGGTGTTAACAAAGACATCTTAATCTCTCATTCCAATAGTTATGTGTGTTGAATCTTTAATTATATTAATTAATTTAGTTCTTAAATTGTTATTTTGTAATTAATATGTATGGTGTACCAGTTGTTATCTCTTTAATCCACTACAGTATGTATATTAAATTAAATCAAGCTAAATCAAAGCTACAACTTTAGTATTCACATAGAAATGTATACAAAGTTACTATTATATCATAGAAACGTTTATAAAGTTACAGATCAACATTTTGTAGTTTTAGAGTTATAGATAAAAAAATTTTAGTACAAATTATTAGGCCAAAAAAACATATACATCGACATTTTTCTGTTTTTTGGATGACTTGGATACATAACATTTGTTTCAAAGCTGTTACAAGCAATTGGGAAGATTGCAAATGTTTTTTCAACTTCTTCTCGACTTTTAATTTAAACAGCTGGAGCTACTACAATATTAAAGGTTGGTAAGGTAACTAAAACTATGCAACAAATGCTGATGCCAGATGCTATTGGTGTAGATTCATAAACCATGGCTCCAATGGTGTAGCTAATGTAACTTATGGTGGTACTTATATAGATTCTGATGGATGGGATCACTAAGAATCATTTTGAGATGACTGTGTTTCAAATGTGTTTGCAATTTGCAATTTTGATTTATCAATTTTATTGATGTTGAGTTTAAACAATGCACAATTTTTAATCCCAGTGACTGTTTTTGTGCAAGTAAAAACATCATTAGAGTTGAAAGGTTTTGTCTAAAGTAAACTTGCAGCTTAAACAGCATTCTTTTGATAAATTGACAAACTTTGTCTCAGCATAAAACTGTTGAAGTTGCCAAACTCTTTGAGACAAATTTCTGTAAAATGTAAGACAAATAAGCTTGAAATAAGATTTATAGAAATGATAAAATAACCTGATAGTTAACACATGTTAACTATCCAATTATGACTAAATTATAAATACCTTCCTGGTATTTATAATTTAATTTATAATATAAACACCATCCTGGGGTACCATTGGTAAACAAATGAGTTTGACTTAAGTGTTACAAGTAGTTGGTCTCTAGTGTGATGATATCATTGTATGTTCTTCTAAATTCAATCCTAATTAAATAATATGATAAATGTATCTATCGGAGTTAATTTTGCGGCAATCTTATGCTGTGTATTACACACCATAATTGTTTGCTACTGGTATTCTGAATGATTAAATAGTTTTATTGACTGAAAAAGTTTTAATTTGTACTTTGTACTAAAGCACGACTTGATCTTTGGTGTATGGCTTTTCTTTTTTCTTTATGTGCAAGTTTTTAGAGGCTCATTTTTATTTATAGATTTAATTATGATTGGTTTAAAACTTATACAAAAAGATTCCTTGGTCAGTTTAGATTTTTAATTAATTAATAAAAGCCCCTTTTACCAAGTTAACATTTAGCATGTTTTAATTAACCCATCACCAACTCTCAATCAGCTCATCATAATTCGATATAGCAAATTAAATTTTTAAAAAAGATTTTAGACTGGTAATAAAGTTATACAGAGAAAGTTATTCAATGATACATTTAAAATTCACTAATAACAAATTTTACTTCCAAGACACTTACAACTATTTTTAATATATATATATATATATATATATATATATATATATATATATATATATATATATATATATTATATATACTTTTCTAACTGTTTTTTATGTATTTAATAGCTGACGATTGCTGTGTATGGCACGAAACTTAAAGCACTATAATTAATGTTGTTTTACATTTTAAAAAATTTAAATATGTATATATATATAAATACATATATGTATATATACATACATATATATATATATATATATATATATATATATATATATATATATATATATATATATATATATATATATATATATATATATATATATATATATATACAGTTACGGACTTAATTTTAGACTCAAAGTGATAAAATCAAAATTTTCATGATGAAAGTGTGAAAATAGCATAATAAGTATGTTGCATGCATAAATAACTTGGTGAATAAATTTGTTTCATGGAATTAAATATATCTGATGATATAATATGCAAAAATAGCATCTAATGGATTTGGAATTCCAGTAAAAACATTAATTATGTATAAAAAAGGAAACGATTATTGTTGTCAATTATTTATCAAGAAGTTGTGAATTTGTGTAGCTGGCTAATTTTTTAACTTGTTTTATTTCAGTTATTTTAAAACACCATAATAGGGAAGAAGAAAACATTTAATGAATCGATTAGATCTCAAGTTATTTTATTATTTGAGGAAAATTATAACACAAGAGACATTGCATCCAGGTTGGGAATATCACAATCTTCAGCATTGCATGTTGTAAGGCAGTTTAGTTCTTCTGGTTCAATCAAACCTAAACATCATCCTGGTAGACCGAGGCTTATTTCAGCGCAGAAAGAACATTTAATTCGATGAGAAGTAATGAAAACACTATTACATCTTCAGCTATCAAAAGGAATTTAAATTTGAATGTTTCCACTCATCATATTCGACGTATTTTATCCAACAGACTTTCTATGCGGGCGTCAAGGCCTTTAAAGAAGCCTTTTCTTTCTGATATCCAATGGAAGAAGAGAATATTTTTTTGTAAGAAGTACTCTCATTAAACATCAGAAGATTGGGCAAAAGTCATGTTTAGTGACGAGAGTAATTTTCATTTGATGGCAAGCTATAAACATTGGGTTCGACGTCCTAAACATTCATCAGCAACTGACCCAAGGTTTACAGTTCAAACTGTTAAACACCCTGCTCATGTGATGGAGTGGGGGTGCTTCTCAGCACATGGCCGTGGTTCCATTTGATTTATGAATCAAGGAGAAATTTTAAATTCAAAAGCATACATAAATATTTTGAATGACAGTTTGGAACGATTTATGGCGATTCACAATTGCACTGTGTTCCAGCAGGACTCAGCCCCCTGCCACGTCTCAAAGCAAACTAAAAACTGGTTTATATCATAAAGAATTGAGTTATTGAACTGGCCTTCAAATTCGCCAGATCTAAACCCAATCCAAAACCTATGGGTTTTAATTAAATGCCGAGTTGCCCAAGAAAAGCCTTCCTCCAATCCGGATTTAATTAAAAAAACTAAAGTTATCTGGTGCTCATTTTCAGCTGACATCTGCAAAAATTTGGTGGATTCAATGCCGCAGCGCATTAAAGAAGTACTAAAATTGAAAGGACATTCATACAAGTATTAGCAGGCTGTAATAAATCATTATTTTTATTATCATTTTTAAATATATGGTTATGGAATTAAGTTTTTTGTTAAAATTGAAGTTTGAGTCTAAAATTAAGTCCATAACTGTATATATATATATATATATATATATATATATATATATATATATATATATATAAACATATATATATATATATAAACATATATATATATATATATATATATATATATATATATATATATATATATATAAACATATTTATATATATAAACATATAATATATATATATATATATATATATATAAACATATTTATATATATAAACATATAATATATATATATATATATATATATATATATATATATATATATATATATATATATATATATATATATAAACAGCGGATATGATCAAAGGTGAATTGAGAATAGCTGTAGTTGAAGTGAAGCAGCAGCATGATAACAACATCAAAACCTTACGTGAGCAAATCAGCGCTTTGGCAAACAGACCTCCAGCAGCAAATTTAAGAACAACAAATAAAAAACCATTCTCCCTTGACATGACAAAAAGTAACCAAATCTTCAACTTAGCGTACGTTTGTGGATCACCCACAAACGTACTGGATCTGTAAGATACATCAACCCCAAAAAATTCAGTAACAAGAAGTATTGTTATACTTAAAAAATGATAAACCGGTAGCTGAAACAGATATAACACAATTGAACTTATCGGGCATAGAGCAAGTATGGAGAGTTATAAAGTTAGGGAACGAGTTGATTTTCCTGGGTTGCATTTATCATCCGCAAAGCAATGACAAAGTAATGCTTTAAAAAGTAATTAAGACAATCAATACTGCAAAGCAAGGCATTTCAAAACTGGAATGCTCATCCATGTTAATCTACTGCAACTTCAACTTCAGTCACACAACATACAAAGAACTTAGACGGAGCATCAGCAACAGTTGTCCACGTGCAAAATGAGCATCACAGTGATTGTTATTCCAACAATGTCTAAACATGAACTTCCTTACACAAATGGAAACGTTCCATACTTATAGAAGAAATAGAGAAGAAGAGCCAAGAAGCGCACTTGACTTACTTATCGCAGACAAACCAGACCAAATTATTGAACTACATAAAGGCAACTCATTAGCTCACATGCCAGCAGGTGAATCACATTATTTTATCATTGGTTTATTTGTAACAAACAACAACCAAACAAAAGACAACATGAAAAGAGGTATACATGAACTAGAGCAAACTATGATGCCATCTCAGAGCATATAATAGCCATCAATTGGACAAGTATCTTTAATTCTTTTTCAGCTAACAACAACTATAATTTAGTAATAGAAAAACCTAATAAAGCAATCGAAATCAAATAGACCAGTAGCAAAAGGAAGCATTCAAACTACAAACTGATATTACTAACATCAGTACCATGCAAGATAATGGAGAACTTCATTCATGAGAGAGTTATGAAGCACTGCTATAACAATGGTCTATTCACAAAAGCCATAGGCCATAGATGCAATACATCATGGCTATACAATAGATGTGATATACACTAATTTTGCAAAAGCCTTCAACAAAGTGCCGCACAAAAGACTTCTGCATAAACTAAAAGCTTACAGTTTATGCAGCTCACTGTTCAGATGGATATCAAACTGGCTGGCTAATCAAAAGCAAAGGGTTGTCATTGGCAAAACTGAATCTGAGCGGAAAGAGGTAACTAGTGCAGTGCCTCAGGAATCAGTGCTAGGTCTGTTGCTCTTCATGCTCTACATAAATGACCTACCGGACAAAATAGCTCACCACATCAAGATATATCAAAACAGAGAAGGACAAAGCAGGTCTTCAGCTAGACATTGATAAAGCAGTAGAATGGTCAAAAAAGTGGCTAATGCTCTTCAACTTGGACAAATGCAAATACATGCAAGTAGGTCGCTCCAACAAATCAGTCTATGTGACACACAATGACTAATCAGATAAGAATAAGACAAGAACTGTGTACAACTTCAGTTGAACGAGATCTAGGCGTTCTTGTTTCAGAAGACTTAAAAGTCAAGCATCAAGTTGAAGCAGCAGCTGCAAGAGCAAACCAGGTACTTGGTCGTCTGAAGAAATCCTTCAGAAGCAGAGGTCTCATACTTTGGAAAATCCTTTACAAATCATACATTAGACCACACCTTGAATTCGCCATCCAATTGTGGTCACCACATCTGAAGGGAGAAATCAAGGCTCTCGAAAGCATTGAAAAGCATGCAACAAAGCTGATCACAGACATCAAACATAAATCATATGAAGAAAGGCTTAGAATTCTAGGCCTAACCAAACTAGAAGATAGACGAGTTAAAAATGATCTAGTTCAGCAATATAAGATTGCACATGGCGTTGAGAAAATTAAATTTGTTGTGCCTCAAGTTTATGCACAAACACTTTCCCAGTATAACCTTCGTGGCAATAGCTTAAGACTTACTAAGCCATTAGTCAAGAAAAGCTCTTCACAAATCGCGTAGTCAACACATGGAATGCTTTACCTTCAAGTGTTGTTAACTCTTTTTCAACTGATGCATTTAAAAGCCAATTCGACGCACTAAAAGTATAGGCACATTCTGTGCCCAATTTGTCAGCATGAATTTGCCTGGTGTTGCACCTCTTCATCAATATATTATAAACATTTTATTCTTCATGGACTAAAATTTTATAAATATTATTAATTTCTGAATAATTAAACAAATATATATATATATATATATATATATATATATATATATATATATATATATATATATATATATATATATATATATATATATATAAAAGTTAGTAGAAAATCACTTGACAAAAATTTTTCTCATTCAACACTGTGTTTTATCAATAAAGACTTAAATTTATATCAAACATTAAATTACAGGAAGACACAAATGTCTTAACTACTGTAAAATTTCACACATTTGTGGAATTTGCTGACACTATTATAAAAAGAATTCTTTGAAATGATTACTTATGCTTTTTTAAAAAAATATTTTTCAAAAGGGGGATTTATAATGGCTCTGTTCTTTTAAGAACATTGAGCACTTTATTTTGTAGAATATAATTTAAAGTTGTTTAAAAATATATATATATAAATTTTTTGTTTGTTTTAGATATACTCAAAATATATTGTTAATTCTTTTGACAAGCCATGGTAAAAAATTGACAACAAAATTGTTTTGTTAACAATCAGTAATATAAAATTAAAAATATATAAAAAAAGTCTACAATGAGTCCAGTTGCAGGACCTTGTCGATAGTTCTTTAATAATTTTAACTTAAAGGGCTACATGCAAATGTAGCTCTTTAAGTTAAAAAAAAAAAAAAGTAAACAAAAAATGAAGCATTAAAAGAATCAAAACTAACTTGAATTTTATTTCCTTATTAAAGCTTGATTATAAGAATTTCCTTGTTTTTATCTTTATCAATTTTTTTCAATAAAAATTTCATAAAAGTGGTTTGGGTTTAATAAAGTTTTTTAAGTCTGCATTATCATAAAAGCAAAAAAATATTTTCAAATCTTTTTACCAATCTTCTAGCAAGTAAATAGTAAATTAGTAAATGAAAATCAGTCAAATAATTTTACATAAAATAAGTTTTAAAATAATGGTTTTACTACCTGGGGAAAAAAGAATAACAGGTTGCATACTGCTATCTAAAAAAAAATTAAATATTAAAATAAAGAAACATTTTTCAAAACTTTTTAAAATAGCATAATTAAATTTTAAAATAAAAAAGAATTAATTATAATAGTTATAACTAATATAAATATAGTTAACATAATTAAGAAAACTCTATAGAGCAAACAACTATTATAGAGCTATATTATAGAGCTCTCTAGAGCAAACAACTGTATTATATGTAATACTAATGACATTTCTATATTAATGAATGGACACTCTCTCACTGAGGCTTCAACTTTATGCCTTCTTAGATGAGTGTTTACTGACCTTTAATTAAAAAATCATATTCAATCAGTTGCGAAATTAGCGTCCGCTAAGGATACTTTTCCTTATCATGCTCGCCATTTTCTTACTCACGATTCCATTCTTTATCTCTACAAATCTCTTATTTGTCCCTGTACGGAATACTGTTGTAATATTTGGACTGGTTTTTCTAATGATGCTTTTTTCTCTTCTAGACAAGGTCCAAAAATGTATTGTAAACATAGATGGATCCCCTCTATCTTTTCGAGTCTTTTGTCAACTGTTTCCTTGCTATATAGCTCTATTCTTTTTATTCAAGTAACTCCCAACTTAATAGTGGTTAAGCCTTGTTGGGAGTGAACCAGAATAATAAAAAAATTATATATACTTATATATTACTAATTATATATAAATACATTTATAAACTTAAATATGATAAAAATAAATATAACGATATAACTAAATATAAATAACATAAGTTATTATAATTAAATATAGATTATATAAATTAACTTAGCATTATTAAATTTAGCAAACATAACTAGTATAATTGAATTTAATTAACATAAAAATGTAATTAAATATAGTTAACATAATTAAGCATAGTTAATTTAATTGAGTATAACTAACACAATTAAATACTGCTAATATAACTAAATTTATTTAACATAATTAGTATAATTAAATATAAATAATATAATTAAATATAAATAATGTAACTAAATATATTTAAATATAGGTAATTTATTTTACATAACTACTATAATTAAATATGTTTATTAAATATGTTAATTGTACAAATTATAGGTCGAAGCCAGAGCAAAAATCAATAAAAGATTCATTTTCGGGTCTAGCTCACAATGCTTACATTATTCATATTAAAGTCTCTTAACTTTCTGGACTTCAATACATTTAGTGAACGCTCCCTCATTCAACCAATTCATTTTTTTATCATTTATATTATTATTAAAATTGTTAATTTATTTCAATAAGTATTGACAAAAAATATGTCTCAAAAGTCTCAAAATCTCCTATTTGCATGCTTCCATAAACATCAACATTCAAAGTTTGTTTAATGTATGCCATAATACAATTTATGTTTGTCTTTATGTATGCCAAAATAAAATAAAAAAAATTTCTTATAAAAATTAGTTTAACTGCTTTTTCTATACATTTAATAAAAATAATGAAAATATATATTTTAAAAGTTTATCAAAACTTAATATTTAGTTTATTTGAATTAGATAACCCAATTATTTTAACTAATTATAATTAATTTATGATAAAAACTTATACATGATCTTAAGTGTTTACCTATTGTACCCTGTTAAATAAATAGTAAACTGTAAACATTTAAAAACTTTATTAAATACAGAAACCAAAAAAAAAATCATAAATATCAAGCCAAAGCCATCAGATACAGTGTCAGATACAGGCTAAACTGGCTGTGTCAGATACCGGTTACAGTGTCAGTTACAAACTAAACTGGTTGCTGATACTGGATAAAGAAAAAGATTTAAGGTTTTAATCAAGGATAAAGTACTGATTAAAGGTAACTAATAAAATGTGTGAATTTATATAAAAACATTTTTTTTTATTTAAATTGGGTTCAGATGGCTTCATACTCGGTGTAATTAAGGCGATTTACAAATTATTCGAATTCTTTTATTTGGAATTAGTATAGTTTTCTCAGCGTAGTATGTCCAAACAAGAGCTTTAAATGGTATAACTTTTTTTGCTTCAGACTTTTTTAATATTTAAAGAAACTTTTCTTTTTTATATATAAATTTCAAAACCTTTTTACTACCAGTAATAGTAAATCTAAAGAACACCATTTTGGAGTCTTTAGGTCAATTCCGCTCATCGGCGTTAACATGATTTAGTTAAAATCTTTTAAAAAAGTTGTTTAATTTACTATTGATCCTAGTTCTAATCGTTTCTGACGTATATTAACTATATATCAAAACAATATGTCAAAAAATATACCTATATACAAACTATATATCAAAACAATATGTCAAAACACAATATTTCTATCAATTTTCACAAAAAATATTAGAATTCCGATCAAGAAAGAGCTTATAATTTAAAAAAATTGCCAATAAACTATCAAAACAGGTCATATTTTTAAACTATAATGTTCATATCACCTAAAAAACGTATTTATTTAAAATCTTATTAAAATTTGGACAAGCAATTGTGATTTTAAGATTTTTTTTTTTTTAAAAAAAAAGGAATCTTAGGTCTGGGTTTTTTCGCTATAAGCATTTATATTTTATAATATCGCAAAATTTATCATTTTAATTTTTTTCGTTTTATCATAATTCACAGACCTGATCATTTAATGGAAATATGTTGTAGTCAACAAAATATCATACAGACGCTATAATATTTTAAAATTACCTTAACTACACCAAGTAGTTTCATTATTGGACCATAGTTCCCTTTTTTTTTAAGTTTATTGAGGTTATTAAAGGCTGCAACCAATCACTTTTAAAGTTGGAAGTTACTGAAAGCGAAAAGATATAATTTATAGAGCAAGATAATGATTAACAGATGACTTAAAAGATTGCAAGTTATATCAGTAGTAAGAGTTAATCCTAGAAGATGAAGGGTAGATGACTCATCAAGTACATTGTCGTTCATAGATATTGGAAGATCTAGATTATTGCAACAATAATTAGATGAAAAATAATTGAGCGTTATCAGAGTAAAATGTTCACCAGTCACTGAGAGTCACATGCTTTAGCAGAAGTGAGATCCTTTTTAAGCTCAAATGCCTCCATCAAGCAATCAGAGACCGTTGTTTTCTTATCAAGACAAGAATAAATGGTAGTATCATCAGAAAACAATGCAACTTTCTGTTCAGGATAAATGTTATATTAAATTTTTTTTCGTAAAACATTAATGTGAAAAAAAGTAAATAAATTTATTAGATTGTACATCATTTGTACAGCATTAATAAATTTATTAAACAGTTTAAAACAAAAAATCTTTAATGCAAAAAAACAAACTGATTAATTGGTTTAATAAAAAGTATTCACTACCATACATTAACATAATTGGTTTTATAAACATAAATAGTATAACATTATATATACAATACATATGCAATAACAGTATATATACATTACATATGCAATAACATTATATATACAATACATATGCAATAACATTATATGTACAATACATATGCAATAACATTATATGTACAATACATATGCAATAACATTATATGTACAATACATATGCAATAACATTATACATACAATACATATGCAATAACATTATATATACAATACATATGCAATAACATTATATATACAATACATATGCAATAACAGTATATATACAATACATATGCAATAACATTATATATACAATACATATGTAATAACATTATATGTACAATACATATGCAATAACATTATATGTACAATACATATGCAATAACATTATATGTACAATATATATGCAATAACATTATACATACAATACATATGCAATAACATTATATATACAATACATATGCAATAACATTTTTAAAATTTGTAAACACGTTCTTATGACTATGATAATAAATTATTAAATGTGTTCTCATGACTATCATTATAAAATAATTATTAAATGTGTTCTCATGACTATCATAAAATAACTATTAAATGTGTTCTCATGACTATCATTATAAAATTTTAAAATTGATTAATATAAGAAAACAACAGTAAATCAGGATAGACAGAACTAATGTTATTAAAATATTTTCAGTTTAAAAATACATTTAAAATGTAAAAAAAACTTACTTAAATTACCATTGATAATAAACAAGTTTTTTATTAAACCATTTTGAACTTTAAAGTATGGATCTGAAGAATATACAAAAACATCATTGTAACTTTCAGGTTGCTCAATAGTTTTAAAAATTACAACTTCTCTATTTATACTGATTTTGTATGTATAAACCGCGTCTTTTAAAATTTGTTCTACAATGATGTTTGAAAACTCATTTAATTTAATTTGATTTGTGATGATAACCTGGTTAGAATTACTGTAAATTGAATCAAGAACTTTGATTTTTCCATCATCAGTTTTGTGTATAAAAATACCAAAAGCACAACTTTTAGAGCTCAAAGTGAAACAAATAATACTATGTAAACCAAAAATAAACATATTAGGAATAAAATCAAATGAAATTAAATATTCTTTGTCAAGCTTAGGTATCTTAGCAATTACTTTTCCTTTCACCAATGGCGTTAATACACTACCAACAAGGTACTCTAGATTAAAGAATAATGATAAATAAATATAATATCTCAAATGCAAATTAGTTTAAAATTAAAAACTGCAAAATAATGCTTAAATTATTATTATTATTATTATTATTGTTATAGACATATTATTATAGACACCATTCTTTTATATAGGTTTTTCACTAACATTTACTTAATTAAAAGAATAATTTAGATTTACATTAAGAAGCTAAAAAATACATGAATTTTTACCACACACTAGCATAACTTTAGGCAAAAACTACCATAATATTTAAGCAATATTGATCAAAGAATTATACTGATGTAGTTTTACTTTTTATTTTTTAAAAGCTTCTAAGACCAGTCAACATCAAAATCTACTTTTTAAACACACGGCATTCTTTCTCTATGAGCTTATTTTATGAGCATATGAAAACTGATTTTATAAAAAGTACTATTTTTTTTTATTGTATGAAAATTTTTATTTAAAATAAAGATCTAATATAATAATGAATTAAGATTAATGAAAATAATGAATCCAAATTGATGAAAAAAATATTCTTACCAACATTACCATTAATTATCAAAAGATCAGCAATGGAACCTTTTTGAGTATCATTCCAAAGATTAGAAGCATAAACTTTTACGAGTTTGAAATCTCTAACATCAGGACTATTAACTGTATAAATATTTACTCCATTCAGATCAACAGACAACCAATAGTTGCTATCAAAGAAACTTTGACATATTTTAACGGATGACCATTGACCTAACAAGAGAGGAGTCGTTTCAATGTAGTAACTAGTATTGTTACTCACTCCAGCAAAAATAACAAGCTTTCCAGAGCCATCTTGGTGAAACCAAACACTAAGACTATTCCTAATGTAATCGCCATGCTTATCATCCAAAATTACAAAAAGAACATTTTTTAAACCAACACTGAACTCATTTGGTTTTACATTAAAAGACAATGTAAAAACCTTCTTCAAAATATTAAGAGTTCCAACTAATAAACCTTCAATTACCTTTAATTCTTCCCTAAAGTTGATATAATCTAAATAAAAATTAATACTTAACAATAACATGTGAAATAAGTAATGCATTTATAATATTATATATATATATATATATATATATATATATATATATATATATATATATATATATATATGTATATATATATATATATATATATATATATATATACATGTATATATATATTCACCTGATGATGCTGAAAGAAAAAGGTCAGTGAAATATTGTGTAAATATATAAATACATCGAAATAAATTTAAAACAAAAAGTTTATACGCAGCCGCTTTAATCAAATTTAACAAATATAGAATATGATTTTGAAAGATTTTGTTACTGCTCTTTCGCACAAATTGTTACAAAATTGTAAAAATTGCTTTAGAATGACTTTTGACATGTCAATAAAAAAAATTCTTATTATGTTTATTTGACTGTGTCAAATAAACATAATACAAATTTTTTTTATCGACACTGAGATACAATTTTTTTATTTTTTATTTAGTAGGTTTTTTCTATTATGTGATAAAATAACATTTTTTATTTGAGACGGTGGTGTAATTTTGTTGCTAGATTGTAATGTTAGCAATGTTTGACAATTTTCCATTCTATATAAGGCTTTATCTTTTGGTCTTTTAAGGTCCATATTTACTTAGATAGTTCTGTATCATTTCTATACTTAACTGATGCAAATGATTTAAGATGGTTTGCATATCTTAATTTAAATGGCATATTACTAATGCCAAAATATACTTTTTTATTATGATCAGGATGATTTGTCTAACATTATTGTCTACCAAGCAACTTATGGTTGCTTGGTAGACAATAATGTTAGACAAATATTGGTTGTCAAATAGCAAAATCAACGCAGTTACATTAGTTGGTTTTTATTTGGCATGTGTTGTGCAAAATTTTGAAATTATGTGAATTTATGATAGGCTTTATGTTAGGTATGCAACTGTAGCTCACCTTAATGGAATTTTGGTTAAATATTTTATGTAGCTTGTGGCCAGCTGGAAAATGTAACTTAATTCATTTAATAAGATTGATTAAGTCTTTTATGAAGAAAGACATTTCTTTTATTTGCGGTGGACATATAGATTTAATTCCTTAGTTTGTGTAATTGATATTGTCTTTAATTCTTGAATTGTTATTAATAAAAAATTTTTTGACGGTATTTAAATATTTTTTAAGAATAAAAAAAATTAAAAAAGTCATAAATTTATTATAATTTCAAAATATTGCACAACAAAAGTCAATTAAAAACCAACGAATGTAACTGCATTGATTTAACCCTTTGAACAACCAATGTTTGTGTAACAATATTGTTTACCATGCAACCCTAAGTTCCAGTCATCATGATCATAATAAAAAAGTGTATTTTGGCATTAGTAGTACACCATTTTAGTTAAGATAGGCAAACCATCTTAAATCATTTGCATCAGTTAAGTATAGAAATGACACAGAACTATCTAAGGAAATATGGAGCTTAAAAACCAAAACATATGTTTTCTACAAAACTTATCTACAAAAAAACATGTTATTTTATCAAAAAAAATGTTATTTTATCATGGAAAAATCATACTGAATAAAATAATAAATTCAAAGAAAATCAGTGTCAACATTTAAAAAATTCTTATTATCTTTATTTGACACAGGAGACTAGTAAACTATAACGGCTTTTTGTTTTTTGTTTTGTTTTTTACTTAGATCTCTTAGAACGTCAGAAGTCATTCTACAGTAGTTGTTACGATTTTGTAACGGTTTGCTTACATTTTTTGTTTGTATTAACAGCTGATAATTGCCTTTGGGCATAAAACTTTAAGTTCCGCTAATCATTTGTTTTTATTCAAAATAAAATATATATATATATATATATATATATATATATATATATATATATATATATATATATATATATATATATATGAGTGTATATATATATACATTAGACTGCTTCATTTTGATGTCATGAAAAAATTTAAAGTACCATGGAGTTTTATCTGCTGCACAGACCCCTATTTTATTAGCAGATCTTTTTTTTTATGAGTTTTAACCACTTTTAGGGGTTGCTCAAGTGCCCCAATCGTCTGATTTTAGACTTTTTTACCCTTTTTTAAGCTTATTTCCAACACATTTGAGAAAGTTCTAAAACTCAAAAAAATTCTACTTTTTCTTTCCAGAGTTTCTTCTGAGTTAGTAGAAAAAAATAAAAATGCATGGTAATTTAATTTGCTTAAAATATTTCGTCTAAACCTAACTAAAAAATTGCATAATTATGCGGATTTTTACAAATTTTTATGCTTTGCGTTTACTTTAATACTTTTGCGTACTTGCTTAAACACGTTATGCAAATTACTTTTTAGCAAAGACGATATTTAATTTTCATTTTTTTTTTTTTTTCATTTTTTTTTTTTAAATATCTTCGCTTCCAACAAGGCTGCAAGTAGCCACTAATTAAAGTTGGAAGTTATTGAAAGAGAAAAGATGAAGATTGTATAGGAAGATAACGATTGACAGATGACTTAAATGATTGCAAATTATATGAATCAGGAAAGCAAGATGAAGGAAGCGAATTCCAAAGAGCTGATGTTCAAGGAAAAAAACTAGACGAATAAGCGTTTTTGGAGCACTTAGGAACAGTCACAGAAAAAGGATGACACTTAATTGAATGACAAGTAACACAAGAATGAATTTTAGTAGATTGCACAAGAGACGCTAGCTCTTTAGAGCAGTGCCCATTATAGTATTTGTAAAAAAGAGAAAGAGATGCAACATTACGACGATGTGATAATGGTTAGAGGTTGGCTGCAAAAGCAGGTCCAACTATGTTTACAATGCAATTTTGCACCTTGTCAAAAAGAGAAAGGGCATCATTAGAAGATTTGCCCCAGATATGGCAAAAGTATTCCATACAAGGCCGGATTTGAGATTTATAGAGATAGAGAATAGAATCCAAAGTAAGAAAGTGACGAGCTCGATAAAGAGATGCAACCTTAGCAGATGCTAATTTTGCAACTGATTTGATATATGGTTTCCAAGAAAGATTGGAAGTAAGAGTTAATCCTAGAAGATGAAGAGTAGGTGACTCATCGTGTACATCACTGTTCATAAATATAGGAAGATCTAAATTATTGCGATAACGATTGGCTGAAAAAAAATTGAGTTTTATCTGAATTAAAGTTCACCAACCACTGTGAGCCCATTGCTGTAGCAGAAGTGAGATCCTTTTCAAGCTCAAATGCCCCCTCCAAGCAATCAGAGGATGTTGGTTTCTTATCACGACAAGAATAAATGGTAGTATCATCTGCAAACAATGCCACCTTAGATGCGAGAATATCTGGAAGATCGTTAATGTAAATTAAAAAGAGAATAGGGCCAAGGATAGAACCTTGAGGAACCCCTGAACTTACAGAATAAGAGGAAGATTGTTGTCCATCTAGGACAAATTTTATGCTACGATTGGAAAGGAAGGATTCAATGATCTTAAAGATGTTGCCGGATACACCATAAGAAGAAAGCTTATGGAAAACCCAGCATGCCAAGCTTTATTAAAAGCTTTTGAAATGTCATGAGCAATGGCCTTAACCTCTCCACCTTCATCTAATGCACGATAAAACCTGTCAGTTATTACTGTTAGCAAATCAGCTGTAGAACGAGAAGATCGAAATCCATATTGATGGTCAGAAAGTAAGTTATTAGATTCAAGATGAGAAATTAAGTGTTTGTTAATTAAAGATTCAAAAACCTTGCTTATGATAGGAAGAAGACTTATGGGACGGTAGTTAGATGAATCGGATCGCTCTCCAGAATTTTTGAAGATAGGGATAACAGATGCGGCTTTCCAGCAGGCTGGAAAACAAGACTCTGATAAACACTTGTTGAATAGATTTGAGAGTATAGATGACAGCTCCGGAGAACACTTCTTCAAGACAATAACAGGTATGTTGTCTGGACCACAAGTTATAGAAGAGTCTAGGCAGGAAATCACTTTAGACACAGATGCTGGAGTGATATGAATGTCAAGCAATGGATCAACCTGTTAGTTGGAAATATCAGGTAGAACGCAACTAGTGGAATCAAGAGATAATATTGATGAAAAGTTTTTAGCAAACAATTCGGCTTTGTCTTTAGGTGAGGTGACAAAGTCTGAACCATACAAGAGAGGTGGAATTATAGATTTGCCCTAATTATTGATATTATTAAAGATTCTCCAGAAGTCACGAGAGCCTAATTTTTGAGAGGAGATACGAGATTTCATGAACTGAGAAAAGCGGGTTTTGGCGTTAGACAAAACCTTTTTACAATTGTTTCTAGCAGTAATAAAAATACGTCTGCTTTCTAGAGAATTGTTTTGCTGATAAATATGAAAGTAACGGTTTCGATTGGCAATCGCAGCAGCACAGTGTGAGGAAAACCATGGAGGAGAGTGAGGCTTGACCTGGAATCGTCTAGAGGGAATAAAAGATTCCATGCCAGCCTGAATCCACGAAGTTATGTAAGAAGCACATTTGTCGACAGGAAGACGAAAGACTTCTACCCATGGGCCATCATGAAGAAAATCACGGAAAGAATCCCAGTCAGCTTTACTGTAGTTGTAAGAGGTTCGATAATAGGGGGATTCAGGTGATGAAGAAGAATGAGATATTTGTTTTAGAGATATCAAACTGTGATCAGAAGATCCTAAAGGTGAATGTGGAGAAACTGAGCACTGACTAGGATCAGAAACAAGAAATAAGTCGAGTAGAGAAGGTAAATGGTTCGGGTTGTCTGGAAAGCGAGTTGGAAAGTTGACTATTTGAGTTAGGGATTGAGAAAGGCAAAAGTTGTGGGCTTTAATGCCTGCCGAATCACTGACACTAGAGCCAAGTCATTCAGAGTGGTGAGCATTAAAACACCGAAAACAACTATATTAGCTTATGGATAAAGAGAGAGGGCTCGGTCAATATGATCAGAAATAATGTCAAAAAGAGTGCAGTCTTGAGATGAAGGAGAGCGATATAGAACTAAAATTTAATAGCCCAAGCAATTGCCTCATTACTACTAATAAACCCTAAGCTGTAAAAAAAGGGCTCCAAATGTGGCCTCCGCAATGCACACCAAAAGTTCAAACAGGGACACCATCCATGCGCAACATGGCACTGTTAATACTTCGATATTTTTCAGCTGTTGATGGAATCAGCCTCTCTGAGAGCTACCACAGAGTTTGGCAAACATGACTACCAGCTGGCCTCAGAACCATTAAACTGAGTTGTAAAGCTGTACCCTCATTAGGAGATAATAGAATGAGTTGCCTAATTATAAAAACAGAGACACAAGCAAGACCCATGCATTGAGTCAAGAAGATCCAACATTCAACATCCTAAACTGGAAACAATGTATTAAAAATACATCTGCGCCAGGCTAATAGATGAAGAAGGTGCGAGGCTGGTCAACAGATAGAATCTGTTTACCCCTTAAGTCTTTGCCTAGGAGGCCCTCTACAAGACAGTAGCCGGGTGCATTTAAAATCTGCCCAAGATGAGTATTTTTATCGAGACACCATCTCTAGCCTTTACTCAACCAAGAGCCCCAAGGCAGGGGGTGTTTTAAATCGGAGTTGAAATCTCCTAGCCTTTGCCTAAAAAGGCGTATCCTACAAGGCAGCAGGACATGAAGCAGATTGTACTGGGTTACATGTTACCAGAATTTAATTTTTATTTATAAAAGCAGGCAATATTAATTGATAACTTTCATGATATACTTACTTTATATGCTTATTAGAGCTATTTACTACAGTTTTATTCATGTCAGGAAAAAGTAAGAAAAAAGTAAATTTTTTGGTTGGGGAATCCAGGTCATCCTTACCAAAAGACTAATTTTCTACAGAGCAAGAGGTTTTGCAATACTTGTTGCATTTAAAGGAGAAGCATCTGAAACAAAAAGAAAGTAGAACTACCCACTGTCCGTTGACAAAACACTTTGAAATCAGATGCCATAATGAAAACTTTGTATGCTGCACTCTTTCAAAATTAATTGCACCTTGGTTGAAGGGTGGATTTGAGTTTATCCAAGTTTAAAATGAGATCAAGTTTGAATGAAACCATGTCAGAGAGTGAATTCAGCTTAAATGGATCCAATAATAAATGAAGATAATGATGATTTCCCATATCCAAATCCAGAGTTAAAGAAGAAAGTCAAAAAAGCAGATACTGTTCTACTTCAAAAAGATATTCTCAAGAGAACTGCTGATACTGCTGTTGGGGAAAGAATAAGTCATAGGCAGCATACTACCATGGTTAATAGTATAATTGCTAAATCAGGTGGAAATATAGATGAATTTAAATGTTCAACCTCTACAGCATTAAGAGCAGCAGATAAAGTCATTTATGATGAATCAAAGAGGATCTGTTTAAAATATTAAAATCAGCATGGAATGATCTTGATGTAGAGAACCAGGTAGGGTTTTACAAAATTGGTTAACATTTTTGTAAAATATTATTGTACCCTAGTATTTTTTCAATTTTGAGCTCTTTGTTTTTTTTTGACATTTTAAATAATAAGGTGTTGAGAAGATTGACTATTCCAGATGAAACATGGCTTGGTCATCAAAAGCATGAGAGTATAACATTCTTCAGAAATATTATCACCCATGGGTCTCTGAAAAAGTTAACCTGATGACAGATATTTTAATACATAGTTATGTATACAATATGCACTATGAAGAAGTAATATATCCTAGATTTTTCTTGTTTAATTCTATTATTCTTTATAAAACAAAAATATACATACCTATGTTTATTGCATTATACCAATATACTTAATTTAATTAACTTTTTAGGATGGGGCCACAAGGAAGGACTACATTGAGCTGACAGAGCTTACACTTATGATGCTTTCTGAGGAAAAGAACAAGTTTTGTACACACGGAGCAATCCATCATGCCCGTTTTATGGCAAAAGGTAGAAAGTTGTAGGTTTATGATAGGAAAAAGTCCAATTTAAAAAATTATAGCTTCATTGCAAAAAAAATGAACTTGTTATACATGATCAAATATTTAGCTTTTTAAAAAAACAAAAATGTATATTTTTAAGGATATCTACTACCTAAAGCTTTAGCCTATGATGGATGCAATACCCAGTCTGACAAATTGACTTCAAAATAAAATTACTGAAGTGGCAACTTTTGTGGCTGTTTTCTATACTACCTGGTTACTATATATATATATATATATATATATATATATAAGGATTCTATTATGAATAAAAAGTTTTGATCAGAGCCACTGTGTACAGTTGTTTATATTGTGCCCAGCACAAGGGCGCCGAGTGAAAAAGGTGCCGTCACGCGCCTCTTTCACTCAGGGTTACCTCACTAAATAAAAAAAATTAAAATTAAATATAAAAAAATTAAATTATATAAAATAAAAAGTGACATATATGGATTTATTAGAGAGATACTGGGAACGCAGGTGCAACGTATATACCTTATTCTACTACGCTATGAAAGCACGCTTGTGACTTCGTGCAATGCGATTGGTGTAGGTCACTCAACTTCATTCGATAAAGGCGTCACCGCGGCGCGCGGCATTTTACTCCAGGAAAAAAAGTTCTATAGAATTTCTATAAACTTTTGAAACATATGGCCTATAGAAATTCTATAAAATTCTATAGAACTTCTATAGAACTTCTATAGAATCTCTGTTAATTTCTATAGAAATTCCTATATAATTTTTTTTCTTCTTTTTTTTCTATAGAAAAAAAAGTTTTATAGCAATTTCTATAGAAATTAATAAACATTCTATAGAAAATCTATAGAATTCTATAGAATTTCTATAGGCCATATGTTTCAAAAGTTTATAGAAATTCTACAAAAATTCTATAGAACTTTTTGTCCTGGGACTGCATTTGTCTTCTGTGTAAAACAAATATTTATTTATTTTCATCAGGCATTCATTATAAAATTTCAACGTAAGTATAATTTACAATATTAAATTATTGTCACAAAAGAATAAACGCGTGAAATTTTTCTCTTAAATAAAAAATATTGTTAAATATTTGACTATTACAAAAAAATAATATTTTCTGATTTATGAAACCCAATATTGTATATTCTATTATACTTGATAACAATAAATTTTTTTACCAGTGCTTTAAATTCGTATATAGAATTTTTTATGGCACAAAGTATAAATGAATTTAAAATATTAATGTATAATAAATTTTAACTTAAAATCCTTAGATGTCTGGAATTGGAAAAAAATCAAAATTATCAGGCGCGCAAAATAAGAAAAATCGACTTAAGCAAGAAGAGGCTCGACAAAAGCTATCAGGTCCTTTAGATAAATTCACTATTAAAACTACTAATCCTACTACGACTGCAACGAAAGAAAATCAAGACCTGAATCTCGAAACACAAAGTTTTTCTGGTGTATCCACAAACTCTACAATAGAAAACGAATAGAAAGAAAGTAATAAAATCGATTCCGATTCCGAAAAAATTGATTTTAACTTTAAAACTGTTAATCCTATTACGACTGCAGCGGAAGAAAATCAAGACCTGAATCCTGAAACACAAAGTTCCTCTTCTGGTGTCTCCATAAACAAAGAAATTAATAAAACCGATTCCGAAAAAATTGATTTTAACAATCCGGCTACTTGGCCAAAACAAATTAATATAAAATTAAGAGATTGTTTAATAGAAAATTGTCCTAAGTAATTAATTTTGAAAGACTTCCCAAAAAATGAGTCTGGATGTAAATTTTCTGATAATTATTATTATCGAACTTTATCAAATGGGGAAAATATTTGCAGGAGTTATTTGCTTTATTCGAAAACTCATAATTCAGTATTTTGTTACTTTTGCAAATTAATGTCTGACAATACTACACAACTTACTAGTGGTTGTAATGATTGGCAACACTTAAGCCACATATTAAAAGTTCACGAAACTAGTGTTGGGTACATAAAAAACAGTTCAAAATATAGCGAATT
>NC_088928.1:54167500-54185000 GCF_038396675.1 Hydra vulgaris
ATATTGAATTTACTGCAAAAGTATGGTGAGGTTATGAGACATTTGTAATTATATATATACACATATATAAATATATATATAAATGTATAAATGTATAAATATATATATATAAATATATAAATATATGTTTAAATATATATATATATACATATATATATATAATATATATATATATATATATATATATATATATATATATATATATATATATATATACACACACATATATATATACACACACATATATATATATACATATGTATATTTACTTCTTTGAAATACTATAGCACCAATGCCAATCATTTAACACATATTTATTTAAGGGTGGCCAGCCAAAAGCTAATTTAAAATTCCATGATATTTCCAGGACTTTTCAAAGATAATTTGGGGGTTTTCAAGGATATATTGATCTTTTTTCGACCAGAAAAAAAAATTGTTGTCTTCAAAATATGTTATATATATATGTACATGTCATGGAAAATGATGTGGTCATAACTATTATTTGGGAAACAAGAAATATCTCTTGTAGATTTTCTACCAACAACTGTTTGTAAACCCTCGTTGTCGTTTGTAAACCCTCGTTGTCGTTTGTAAACCCTCGTTGTCGTTTGTAAACCCTCGTTGATAAAACAAAAATGAGAACACAAAATAAGACAAAAATTTTTCAGTTAATTCTTAAAAATTCACAACTATCAGTTAATTTATTAAAGGACTCAATTTTTTCTCTAAACTGAACATATTTTCCACAAATTCAAAAACAAATTCATCATATTGTTGGTTTGCATCATCTGCATCGTCAGTTGAAACCCATTTTAATGCAATTATTCTTTTAGCAAGACCGTTGAATTTCAGATCGAATACTTCCTTGTTTTGAACCATTTCATTTGGAGACAAAAATGAAGCATTCCTCACTAAAGAATACTTCAATGGACATCTTTCTTAAAATTTTTGCGATAACTTTTTGATAATCCGTCTACATTCTTTCTTAAATTTTCATTTCTCTTCTGGTTTACAATGAGAACTTTACATCTGTTTCAGTGCTTTACTTATATTGTTTGGTTTACTTCTAATTGGTTATTTGATTTCTCTACTTCAATCTTTTTTAAACTAAATGCTGTTGCTGCTTTTTTTAAATGTTTCGTTTGAGAATCATTTTCATCAAATTTTGCAACATACTTTCTAAACTGTTTAATAAAAATCCCACCATAGGTCTGTCTACTTGAAATAAAACTAGGAATCCTTTCAATTTTTTATCAATATATTTAAAAAACTGCATTCGCAAAGGTACAAACTTATCAAGATGATCTAAAATATCTTTATAATGATCTAAAAGAACTTTATAGCTCTTGTTTTTGGGACGTCTGCTTTTGCAAACTGATTCCCAATATTTTATCATTTTAACCATGCTTATCCATACAACAATTCCTCTAAAAGCCACAGATTCATCCTCTATGCAGCGAGTTGCACAGAAACTGTACCATAATAATAACAAAACTATAAAAGCTTAATTACCCTTAATTTATGTGTGTGTATGTATATGCCTATTTATACATATATATATATATATATATATATTTATACATATATATATTTTTTTTTTTTTTTTTTTTTTTTTTTTAAACATCTTCGCTTCCAACAAGGCTGCAAGCAGCCACTAATTAAAGTTGGAAGTTACTGTAAGAGAAAAGATGAAGATTGTAGAGCAAGATAACGATTGACGGACGACTTAAAAGATTGCAAATTATATTCCAAAGAGCTGATGTTCGAGGAAAAAAACTAGACGAATAAGCGTTTTTGGAGCACTTAGGAACAGTCACAGAAAAAGGATGACACTTAATTGAATGACGAGTAACACGAGAATGAATTTTAGTAGATGGCACAAGAGACGCTAGCTCTTTAGAGCAGTGTCCATTATAGTATTTGTAGAAAAGAGAAAGAGAAGCAACATTACGACGATGTGATAACGGTTGAAGGTTGGCTGCAAGAGCAGGTCCAACTATGTTTACAATGCGTTTTTGAACCCTGTCTAAAAGAGAAAGGGCATCATTAGAAGATCCGCCCCAGATATGGCAACAGTATTCCATACAAGGCCGGATTTGAGATTTATAGAGATAGAGAATAGAATCCAGAGTAAGAAAGTGGCGAGCTCGATAAAGAGATGCAACCTTAGCAGATGCTAATTTTGCAACCGATTTGATATATGGTTTCCAAGAAAGATTGGAAGTAAGAGTTAATCCTAGAAGATGAAGAGTAGGTGACTCATCGAGTACATCACCGTTCATAAATATAGGAAGATCTAAATTATTGCGATAACGATTGGCTGAAAAAAATTGAGTTTTATCTGAATTAAAGTTCACCAGCCACTGTGAGCCCCATGCTGTAGCGGAAGTGAGATCCTTTTCAAGCTCAAATGCCCCCTCCAAGCAATCAGAGGGTGTTGGTTTCTTATCACGACAAGAATAAATGGTAGTATCATCAGCAAACAATGCCACCTTAGATGTGAGAATATCTGGAAGATCGTTAATGTAAATTAAAAAGAGTATAGGGCCAAGGAAAGAATCTTGAGGAACCCCTGAAGTTACAGAATAAGAAGAAGAGTGTTGTCCATCGAGGACAACTTTTATGCTACGATTGAAAAGGAAGGATTCAATGATCTTGAAGATGTTGCCGGATACACCATAAGAAGAAAGCTTATGGAGAAGACCAGCATGCCAAACTTTATCAAACGCTTTTGAAATGTCAAGAGTGATGGCCTTAACCTCTCCACCTTCATCTAATGCACGATAAAACCTGTCAGTTATTACTGTTAGCAAATCAGCTGTAGAACGAGAAGATCGAAATCCATATTGATGGTCAGAAAGTAAGTTATTAGATTCAAGATGAGAAATTAAGTGTTTGTTAATTAAAGATTCAAAAACCTTGCTTATGATAGGAAGAAGACTTATGGGACGGTAGTTAGATGAATCGGATCGCTCTCCAGAATTTTTGAAGATAGGGATAACAGATGCGGCTTTCCAGCAGGCTGGAAAACAAGACTCTGATAAGCACTTGTTGAATAGTTTTGAGAGTATAGACGACAGCTCCGGAGAACACTTCTGCAAGACAATAACAGGTATGTTGTCTGGGCCACAAGCTGTAGAAGAGTCTAAGTAGGAAATCACTTTAGATACAGATGCTGGAGTGATATGAATGTCAAGCAATGGATCAACCTGTTTGTTGGCAATATCAGGTAGAACGCAATTAGTGGAATCAAGAGATGATATTGATGAAAAGTTTTTAGCAAACAGTTCGGCTTTGTCTTTAGGTGAGGTGACAAAGTCTGAACCATACAAGAGAGGTGGAATTATAGATTTGCCCTTATTATTGATATTATTAAAGATTCTCCAGAAGTCACGAGAGCCTAATTTTTGAGATGAGATACGAGATTTCATGACCTGAGAATAGCGGGTTTTGGCGTTAGACAAAACCTTTTTACAGTTGTTTCTAGCAGTAATAAACAGACGTCTGTTTTCTGGAGAATTGTTTTGCTGATAGATATGGAAGTAATGGTTTCGATTGGCAATCGCAGCAGCACAGTGTGAGGAAAACCATGGAGGAGAGTGAGGCTTGACCTGGAATCGTCGAGAGGGAATAAAAGATTCCATGCCAGCCTGAATCCACGAAGTTATGTAAGAAGCACATTTGTCGACAGGAAGTTGAAAGATTTCTACCCAAGGGCCATCACGAAGAAAGTCACGGAAAGAATCCCAGTCAGCTTTACTGTAGTTGAAAGAGGTTCGGTAATAGGGGGATTCAGGTGATGAAGAAGAATGAGATATTAGTTTTAGAGAGATCAAACTGTGATCAGAAGAACCTAAGGGTGAATGCGGAGAAACTGAGCACTGACTAGGATCAGAAACAAGACATAAGTCGAGTAGAGAAGGTAAATGATTCGGGTTGTCAGGAAAGCGAGTTGGAAAGTTGACTATTTGAGTTAGGGATTGAGAAAGGCAAAAGTTGTGGGCTTTAATGCCTGCAGAATCACTGACACTAGAGCCAAGCCATTCAGAGTGGTGAGCATTAAAGTCACCGACAACAAATATATTAGCTGATGGATAAAGAGAGAGGGCTTGGTCAATATGATCAGAAATAACATCAAAAAGACTGCAGTCTTGAGATGAAGGAGAGCGATATAGAACAAAGAGAAAGGCAATAGAGTGAAGTGGTGCTAAACGAAAGCACATGAAAGAATAGTCTGTGGATTCAAACCTAGTTTCACGACAAACAGGTGAATTCTTACGAATGTAAATGCCCAGGCCAAGCATGTGACTATTGGAGTCTTTACGAATCAGAGGAAGATAACCATCAACACTAAGATCACAAGATGAGACAGCCGAACTCAAATTAGTCTCACAAAGAGCAAGTAGGTCTGGTGAACTTTGCAAGAGATAAGACTCAACAGAAGAAAAGTTACTTCGAAGACCACGAATATTAGTGAATGATAGGTTTAGAGAACTTGGTGATGATGATGGTTTTTTGTGTTTTATAGTTTTTGGTACTTTATTCATTTTTAAATTAGATTGAAGAACTTGACTCAAAGCATAGATAGTACTCAGAACACCGTTTAATAGCCCAAGCAATTGCCTCATTACTACTAATAAACCCTAAGCCGTAACAAAGGGCTCCAAATGTGGCCTCCGCAATGCACACCAAAAGTACAAACAGGGACACCATCCATGCGCAACATGGCACTGTTAGTACTTTGATATTTTTCAGCTGTTGATGGAATCAGCCTCTCTGAGAGCTACCACAGAGTTCGGGAAACCTGACTACCAGCCGGCCTCAGAACCATAAAACTGAGTTTTAGAGCTGTACCCTCATAAGGAGATAATAGAATGAGTTGCTTAGTCATAAAAACAGTGACACAAGCAAACCCATGCATTGAGTCAAGAAGATCCAGCATTCAACATTCTAAACTGGAAACAATGTATTAAAAATACATCTGCGCCAGCCTAATAGATGAAGAAGGGGTGCGAGGCTGGTCAACAGATAGAATCTGTTTACCCCTTAAGTCTTTGCCTAGGAGGCCTTCTACAAGACAGTAGCTGGGTGCATTTAACATCTGCCCAAGATGAGTATTTTTATCGAGACACCATCTCTAGCCTTTACTCAACCAAGAGCCCCAAGGCAGGGGGTGTTTTAAATCGGAGTTGGCATCTCCTAGCCTTTGCCTAAAAAGGCATATCCTACAAGGCAGCAGGACATGAAGCAGATTGTACTGGGTTACCTGATACTAATGATGAAGTAAACACCTGGATATATATATATATATATATATATATATATATATATATATATATATTTTTTTATATTTTTATAATATATATATATATATATATATATATATATTTATATTTTTTCTTATATATTTATATTTATACATATATATATATATAAATATATATATATATATATATATATATATATAATATATATATATATATATATATATAAGATAAAATAAATATATATATATATTTATATATATATATTTTCTAATTTTTTATGAATACAACGAATACTTACGATAAAGCAAACAGATTAGATTGACAAACTCTAATGTACTCATCTATTTTAGCAGGTAAATCTTTAAAAAGATTATAAATTGCACAAATTTTTTTTCAATTCCCACTTTTGGGAATTTATTGCTGTCTGTAAGGCACCGTGAACAATATGCAAACTGCAACTCACCATATTAATTATACCACAATATTTTTTTCCTCCCTATGTTTATCTAATATTATCAGAACCTCCCAATTAACATTAGGACCATCTATTGATATTTGAATTAGTTTTGATATTTGAATAAGATCAAACACCTCTGTTGCTTTAATGAGTTTGTCAAATAAATACTCTGAATTAGGGCGTCGGAGGAATTTTGAGTCAAGCTTTTACAATGCCAGAACTTAAGTCTCAGTCTTAAGTCTAATAATTTCAAAATCCATTTGTTCATTTTTGAAGATAACATTCATACTCTCATCATATGACAAAACAAAGATTGGTGATACTATGACATCAGAGAAAAGCTGGTCTCGATAGTATGGTGCTTATCCAAAATTAATAATGTAACCAGATTTTGTTTTA
Source organism: Hydra vulgaris (assembly GCF_038396675.1). Classification (NCBI taxonomy): domain Eukaryota; kingdom Metazoa; phylum Cnidaria; class Hydrozoa; order Anthoathecata; family Hydridae; genus Hydra; species Hydra vulgaris. Next base: position 54,173,624 of record NC_088928.1, read on the forward strand.
CTTAATGCAAACTTTGATGCTATTGTGCTGTCAGAGAATATGAGTTTTTTCATTTAAATTTAATTTTCTTTAAGATTGTGCTTAAATTTAAATGAATAAGAATATTTCATTTAAATTTAAGCACAATCTGAAAGAAAAATGTAACATTATTACATTTAAGGTCCATATTATTTCTGCCTTGGTAACCAGACCTGGAGATTGAATCCTTAATAGTAGGCTGTGCTGATTTATAGTTTATATATTTTTTTTATTAAAAAGAACTTTTAAGTAAGTTACTGATTGCTGTTTTGCTGCCAGATGATTTCTCCATAGTAAAATCTAAGAATAAAAAAGTAAGAAAAAAAATTTAAATCTATCTTGTAAAAAAACATAGTCAATCAATTTGCTACAAGCTTTCCAAAATTTAGTAAACATTATATCTAAATAAAAGTAAAAAAACTTAAATTAAAATAAAACACTAATAAACTACCAGTAAAGAATATATCTGCTGAATTATGTGTCTATCAGTTGCATGAGAATTCCAGGCAGGTATACCAAGATACTAGAAGGTAGATACAGAGATTCCAAGGCAAATATGTTAGAAATATCAATGTTCTTTCTGCACCAACTACATCTTGCTTTTTTAGAACTTGAAGTGCAAAATTTTACCCAAGAAAAATACTTTTTGTTGTATTGCCATTCTGTTTGAAAATGGCAGTTCTTTGTCTTATATTTGCATTATATTACCCAGTTTTAGTGGAATTGCAGTGAACCTATATAGGCATTTTTTTTTCAGCTTATTGGAGTATTGCATATTTGTTACTTAGTGGAACATTAGTAGCAGCCACTTTAAATGGCAAGCAAATATTTTTCCAGCATTTTAATAGTGGCTAGTCATTCTTGGTAGCTCCATTAAGTAACTGATCCACTAAGTAACCGATAAGCAAAACTACAGCAACCCACTCAAAATGCCTATATAGGTCCACTGAAAACCCGCTATAGCATGTTTGCTGGGTAGGTATATATTGTAGTTTCTAAATAATTAGTAGATGTTAATAATACTGACAGTAACAGTTAATAAAAACTTTTTTGCATTTCAGAAAATACATAATTAATCAATTCAGTAGAAATCTAATCAGTATTAATAATATTTCTGTAAAAGATAAAAACTTAACAATTAAATATTGAACTATTTTGGAAAAAAGTTCTCCAAAATAGTTCAATATTTAATTATTAAGTTCAATATTTAATTATTAAGTTTTAATCCTGGAAATCCAGGATTTCTAGGATTTATTGCTAAAAGGGATTTTTTTCCAGGACTTTTCCAGGCCATGTCGAATCCCAGGACATTTCCATGTTTTCAAGGTTTTTAAGGACCACTGGCCACCCTGTTTTTTAATGTAGTAACAAATAGAAATATGCATATTGGAAAAAATATATTAAGAATCAAAGAAAGAACACAACAGTAAGACCCAAAAAATTTAAAATTAAAAAAAATAAAAATTCATTTTTAATCATAATCAAAGATATCTCTCAGAAAATTTAGTAAAAGATGTCACTAGGATGAAACTAAAAAATATAGCTATAAATAACTAAGGTTATTTGCCCAATTTAAATAACATTTTTTATGAAATTTTTTCTTTTTAATAACTATATATGAGTTTAATAAAAAAATTGATATTTAATGATAAAATTTTTCTATAATACCTTCATTAAAAACTTTTATTTTTGTATTGACTTTTGATGCAGGTTCCATTTCATCTAAAAAAAAAAAAAGGAAAATAAAAACAGAAAAAATTTGACACAATAAAACTAACAATAATAATAATATCTATTGCTGAACTTAATAGTAATAGTAATAGTTATTAATGCTCATTTGTGCGTGTTTAAACAAAACTTGGGGCAGCCATTAAAGAGATAATACCAAGAAAGAGTCTCTCTGCACTTTTTTTATAAGAAAATTTGGACAAAAGTGTATGCTAATATCTAATTTAAGTAAATTTTAAGTTATGGAAATAGAAGTTTTTTTTAGGTTAACAAATTTACTATTCAAGTTTGCATTAGTTGTGCACATGGTTGTGCACAACTAATGCAAACTTGTCTACACATGTCTTTAGCCTTAAGATTTATTTCACATTTTGGAAAACTAGCATCATAGATTTTAGAGAAAGTTTAAAAAAATGTATTAAAGTTAATGTTTATGTTATCATTAAAGTTAATATGATTCCAGTCCTGCTGTAAAAATTGATCTTTGAATGGTTTTAAGTTACCATTGTTAGCAATTCGCTTTTTTATTGCCATTTTACTCTTTTTTTTTATTTGATAATCGGATTTAATAGAAAAAAAAAAGGAAAATGATCAGAAACATCATTTTTTATAATTCCTTTATTTAGAGATTTATTAAAATAGTCTGCGGTTATTATATTACCAATTAAAGTTGACATATGATTTGTAATTCTAGTTGGTCTATCTATTATTGGTATGGCTCCCATTTCAAATAAATTGTTATAAAATATTTTTTGTTTTGGTTTTCGCTATACTCAAAACAATGAGTGAAGTCACCCAAAACATAAGATTTTTTTTCTTTCGACTATTTTTTTCGATTAGATTGTATTTTAAAAATTTACCAAGATTTTCTGTTCTTCCAGTTGAAGGCCTCTTGCAACAGCTAATTAATATATTTTTAGAATTTTTGTATATTAGTTTAATTGTTAAAATCTCTTAATCCGTTTCAGAAACACTCATATTGTTTCTATATTTATAGAAAATATTTTCTTTCAAATAAAAAAGTACTCCTCTAAAATATCATTCAGTTATTATGATTGCTGCTTTTTTTAGTTTTTGGTTTATCTTATAAAGCAATTGTATGCTATTGAGATGCTAATAAGGGCCCACATCCTATGGTGCACACAAGGTGTGGGTCGAGAATAGGGGAAAATATTTCCCATCATTTCATTAAAGGGATTACCTAGACCAAAAGTGAAACAAAAAGAGTAAGAGTGGGTAGAGGAAAATACTTAACTAAATCTACAAATAGAAGATGTAGTCGAATTATTTTAGTTTAATATTTATATTTTTTTTTTTAAACATTAAATTATGTTTCTAAAAAAATTTTGTTGAAAAGATATACATTTTGTTTTTACACTAAACCTCATCCAAATTTAAATCAGCAAAACATACAAAATGTTAAAATAATTTAAGAGCTGCTGTGACAGTGTTTATGATGGTGTTTATCTCCATGTCAAAATAATTTTATATTGTCAGTTAAGATTTTGTGAATACTTTATATTGCAGTTAATAATTTTTATAATAATTAACAATAATTTTTTAATAAGTCCTTACAATGTTAAAGAACTTAAAAATCAATTTTTTACTATGTATGTTTTTTTATTGATGTGTCTTATCTGTTGAAGAAAACATTATTGTTTTTAATTAAAAGGATCATATTTTTAATAAAAAAATAATCATTTTACTATATTCTTTTTTTTATTTATTCTTTTGGTTTGTTTGTTTTTATAACCTTACCCTTATTATCTTATGATGTTTTTTTTATACTTAACTGCAAATATTATGTATTACAAACATTTTAAATTTAGTTTGATCATTAGCTAATAGTTAAAATGAAATTAGATTGTCACAATCAAGGTAAGAATTATTTCTAGTCAAATTACAATACTTGTTTGCATCGATGGGTACTATGTTATTATTATTTTGTGTAATAGCTAATTATCTTTGTAATAAATGTATTTTCTTTCAGATATTGATTATAATTATCAGATACTATTATATCAGATAATTATATAATTATATCAGATATTAATCAGATATAATTAGTATTTTTGTAGTTGTTTAATCTACCAATTGTTAACTGATAATGCAGATTTAGTTAAGTTTTTTTGTAAATATATGCTTTTTTTTTTAATATTTAGTTTTGTTATTATGTATAAATATATAATAATTGTAAATAATAAAACGTTTTTTTGTTTAATGATGTTTAGTTTAAAAAAAATATTTTTCGTTCTTTTTTATAAATAAAAATTTGTATTATTTTGTTTGTATATAAATTTTGTTAAAAAGGTATATTTTGTTCTGTTTTCTTAACAATTTATGTTTTTTTTAATTAAATAATAAGTCATATATTTTGTTTCTTTTCCTAAAAAAGAATGTTTTGCTAATTGTAAATAAATATATAAATATATATACTTTAATTTTGCATATTATTAGTTTTGTAAAAGTTTAATAACTACAGAAAGGAAGGGACAGTATGGAACAGACCTTACCAAGACCTCTATTTTACGGGTCTGTAATATTACTATTAACAATAATTATCATTGTTAATAATTTTATTTTTAATTATCATTAATATTAAAAATAATAATATTATTAATAATAACAATGATTCTAAAACCTGAAAATTACCAACAGTTTCTACACATAATTGGTTGCTTTTTTTTGCCTTAACAATCTTTATATTTGATTTACATGAACAGTTAATATGTAAAACATGTTTTGAAAATTGTTTTAAAACTTTTGTCTGCAGACTTCATGAAGTCTGGAAGTACTGAATTCAGTAATATTACTTATGGAAGTTTAATGATGTATATTTATTAGACGGACCATGATGTAACAACATGTAAAATTTAATTTATAAGTTCTCTAACCCATATTAATAAATAAACAAAAATCAAAAATGGGATAAAATGGATATACAGCTAAAATAATAGTGGAGTAAAATGGATATATATAAAATATATAAAATCCTACTAACATTATGGTATTTTATTACAAAATCATAAGCTAAACGACATTTAAATATACACTTATGCTCACTTTTGCTTTTTATTATAGTATTATACATTTTTCAGTTACATATAATAGTTTTATATAATGCTTCTGAACTATTTACATTAAATTCATAGTTCAAATTTGTTTTCCCTGAATGGGTAGGATAAAAAAGGGTATTTAAACTCCCATATATTATCCCATAATATTTAGGGTATTCAAACTCCCATCTAAATGTTTTATATTTTATTTTTGTATTCTTCTTTACTTTATACTTTATATAATTAAAGTTTATTTAAAATATTTTAGATAAAATAATGACTGAAATAAATTATTATGCCTCGTGAATACTAATGTAAGACTATTAGTACATTTGATCACAGCAAATTAATGACTGCCATACAGCTTGTTAAGGAAAGAGAGTCAGTATACAATGTATCAAAGTCTTCAGGAATTACTTATGGGACATTTCACATCATCAAATCCAAAGGAATGACAAAAAAATTGAAAGCGGTCATGGGTTGGTTTTAAATAATACAGAGGAAAATCTTCTAGTAGAAGCCCAGATGTACTTAGCAATAAAGGTTTATCTTCAGATAGAAAAGATATGGTTAAATCTAGGGCCCTGTGGATCACTGTTTTTAGTTTCAAATCGAATCACGATTCAAAGCAACTCTTGATTCGCAGAACAAAACATAGATATCCTCAAAATGATGATTTGATTTGAGATTCGACTTAATTTGCGAACCAACGGCTGATTCGATTCGGATTCGATACCATAAAAGGTGATTCGAAGGGCCCTTGTTAAATCCTGTATAACATTTACTGGCAAAAAAACTTCATTCAAAGATGACAAGCTAAGAAAAGACTGGTGCATTTCTTTTGAAAAAAGATGGAATATGGTTCTTGGAAAAAGAAAACCTAAACTTATGACAAAATCAAGAGCTAATGATCTTTCTCTAAAAACATTGAAAGATTTTTTTAATTTATATGAGAAGATATTAAACGATAATAATTTATTTGATAGACCACATTGCATATTTAATTTATATGAAACAGGTTTACATACAGATCCTACAGCAGGAAAAATCTTTGCTGGTAAAACATCAAAAAACAGCCTATTACGTTGCTCCATCATGTGGTAAATCAATGTATAATGTACTGTTTTGCGGGTCAGCAAATGGCCAATGTCTACCTCCCTTTAATGTCTTCAAAGCCGTCCAACTTTATGATGCAGGGTGTCAAAATGGACCAGAAAGTGCAATGTATCATGAAACAAAATCCGGTTGGATGGACTATATTTTTGTTGGATTCACAGGTTTATTATACATGTAAAGGAACAGGAAAAGCCTGTGTTGCTGCTGTGTGATGGACATAACAGCCATATAGCATATTTACTGTTTAAAAGGCTCTGGACAATCATATAGTTTTACTTTGCTTACCTCTGAACACAAGTCACACATTACAACCTCTTGATATTGGTTTTTTTGCTCCATTGAAATCTCATCGGAAGAAAAGTTGGTTGAGAGAAAGCAGACATTGAAATGTTGACAAGTCTGTATTTCCACCTTTACTAAAAGCTCTTTTCAGTAAGATAGATAGCAAACTCCTGAAAAGTGGTTTTAATGGTAGTAGTCTTTATCCTGTTGACAAATCAAAATCTATGAAAAAGATAGTGAATATGCAACCAAAACACAAAGAAGTAGATGAGTCTAACAAAAAAGAAAATGTTGTAAAAAACCTGCACAGAGCAATTGATTCTCTACTTACACCTAGCCTAAGTCAACCTACATTGACAGCACTTGGGAATTAAAAAAAACGCAGAGCACGTGTCCAGGCCAAAAAGGGATAAATTTTAACAGCACAAGATGTTGATAATCTAAATAGAATTGCTAAATTTATGCCAATTCCCCACCTGGAGCCTCTAGTTAATATCAGTGAGGATTTTGTAATACAAATGAGCACTGAGAGTTTAGTTGAATTGAAGTATTTTAATGCAATATTAAAAGGAATCCTTGATGCTGAAGTAGCAGCTCTTAAATATTGTAGATTGTCTCACAGTCAATGGCTCACTTGTGGCATGAGATTTTTGCTTCTATATATCAGCAAGCGTAATCATAAACCTGAGAATGCATAGATCATAAGGTTGCTTGCAACTTGGGTGACGCAGATTTATCTTTCAAAGTTTTTTCAAACTTGTCATTAGGCCAACTCAATGCATTAAGAGTTTTCCCCAAGAGCTTCCTTTATATTTATTACATACCCAAAGTTGTGAGAAAGCATTTAAATTAGTGTGGCAGCTGAGTTGGTCTATGGTTAGGATAGAAGAGATGGTTTTATATAAACTCAATTGCAAAATCGAGAATGCCTGTGATGAAATCACAAAAAGACTTCAAGTGATCAATTAAAAAAAAAAACTAAATGGTAAAATGTTTGAAACTAGTACTCACTTGTTTTCATACAGTATGATTTTGTATTTAGTTAGTACCAAATTTTTATTATTATTTGATATTATTTGGTTATTATTACTGTATTTGTTACTTGGTTGTTTTATCTTCAAGCTTGTTTAATTTGTTAGTTGTTTTTATTGATTTTTTTATTTTTCTTTTTTTTTTTCAACTATGGTATTCCTACTATTTGAATGAAGGTTGTTTGTTTTTTTAAGGGAAAATAGGGAGGGGGGTAAGACAATTTCAGTCTTTTTATTAAACTTTATAAAACTTTAGTATACATAATATGTTTAAAAAAAGGCTTTTTTAGTAATGTTTACATAAACAGTAATTGTAATATGTCTTGATAATTAAAATAAATTTTTCAAATATTGAAAAGGGGTTGGTAAGGAGCCCTAACCTGTCTTATACATTCCTGGCAGAGGAATCCTGGGGGGTTATTAATAATTTTATCTGTTATTTTACGAGTGGTTTTTTTGTACTCTGTAAAATTTTTATTTGTATTAATAATTGTTTAAAACTTTTAAAAATTTAAACCTTAATTTAATTAAGATTAAATTTTAATAAAACCTTGATTTTAAAACCTATATCCCAGTAGCTAAATGCTAATATTTTACAAGAATATTATCAAAATTAAATGAAATTTTTGGGCTTTTTTGTTCCCAACCTCAAACCATTGCAAATTTTTGCAAAGCATCATTATTTGACATAAGAATAAGCATACATGTTTAAAGTTTGCTCCATGTCTGGAAGTTAGCTATCTCAAACGCTAAAAAATGCTGGATTCATCATTGTAACCATTTTAAGTTTGTTAAAAAAATAAATATCTAAAAGATAAAATATTACTGTAATACCTCCATTATAAGAATTCATCTTTCTATTGATTATTATTCCAGTACCTTTAAAATAAAAATAGAAAATAAAAACAGATAAAACTTGACATTATAGAACTAATAATAATAATAATAATCTCTATACATTATTATACTTGTTAGTGTTAGTAGTGCCCATTTGAGCGTGTTTGAAATGGAACTCTTGGTAGCCATTGCAACCGAGGTAGTGTCAAGAAAGAGTGGCAGCACATTTTGTTGTAAGCAAATGTGAATGAAAGTGTATGAAAATATCTTATGAAGGTACATTTCAAATTAAGTAATGTTAAAACACACCAAAGCATTTATCAAGTTTTACAGTTTGACTTTCACTTGAAAGTTGCAATGCATCAAGCTCTTCTTAATCTATAGCATTTATTTCTTAATTTATAGCATTTATTTCTGTTAAAAAAAAAATCACAATACAGTCTTAAAAATTTTTGCAAATCAACATGCCGAGTGGCCGAGTGGTTAGCACGTAGAGCTTTTGAACACAAAAGGCGTAGTTCAAGCTCTACCACTAGCGACTTTCTTTTTTGAAGTTTTTTAGATTTTTTAAAATACAATATACTTTTATAGAGATAAACAAACATATGTAACAATATTATACACTTTAACAAACAAAAATGTTTTTTAAAAAGCTAAAAATTCTAAAAACATCAAAACACCTGGAAAAAAAAGTTGTTGCATATGTGTCATGATTGAGATACTTAAGTTATTAATGTGCTCAGGTAATTAATTCTAATAAGCTGTGGATGGTCTGAAGAAAAATTGTCTGAAGAAAAAATTCAATAATACAGTCCTGCTACTCCAAAAGGTGCTGCTGTGGAGGTAAAAAAACTAAAAAAAAAAAAAAACTTTGTAGCTAGAAAAAACTTTAAAACTTTCTTTTGACAATTAAAAGTTTTTTTTGCTACATTTATCTTTTTATTATAATTATATGGATGATACAACGAATATATTAAAATGAGATAATTAGATACAAAATTTAAAAGCTCTTACCAAAAGCCAATAAACTAAAAAAGCAATTGCAGTTCAGTGAAAATTAAAATGCATTAGTTAAATTTAGCTCAGTAAAACTTAAAAATTTTAAGTACATTATGTTAGTGTTGGCAAAGAAATATTTTATAAATCATTTTTTAATAAAAACTAATTTTTTTGTAACTTTTTTGTTTAGCGCTTAACCATCACTATATAAACAATATATATTAACAAATATGTTATTTGTTTATATATGCTTACAAAATGTAAAAAATCCACTTATATAACATTTTATTCAGGATCGTATGTAATATAAGTACACTTTTCTAATAATTACAAATCTTGTTATGATTATTTGTATGTATGTTATTATATTTAAAAAAATTGACAATATTGAAAAAACACGGAACACATTGTCTCATCCAAGTGGAAAATTTAAAACTTCAACTTTAGGTTTGCCACTCTCTTGATAATTTCTAATTGCTAAAACTACATGATCTGCTTCTAAGACCATTAAAAATGATAGATGCAGCTTTTTCGCAACATTTTTTTTTTTGTATGTGACGTCACTTTGTGGCAAAAAAAACTAGAAAAACAAACTAAAAATAAGATTTTATTTAAATTTAAAAAAAAAAACTTCTTCTATTAAAGATATATAGAATATATTTTTATGGGATATATTCTAATAAAAACAAAAACTATTTATTTATTACCATTATATTAAATACAAACTCTTATCCGTGAAATCCATGATATATCTGTACCAGTTTTATACCTTTTTGTGCAATTGCATGCAACCTTATTAAAATTGGTTAAGAAATGTTAGATAAATGCAAAAGGAAACTTGATGCATAAAAGTTTATTTTGCCACAAATTGACATCAATGTGCAAAATTTTTTTTGCCTAACTTTTAGATTAGCGTTTAATATCTGAGGCAATTATTCTTTAGTTTTTAGTTATAATCATAAGAATGAACTTTTTTTAATGACCATGTTTTAGTGGTCTATGATCTTTTTAGTTCCATTTGTATAGCGCTACGTGCACACATCTTTAAGCGTCTTAACATATGTTGAGTTTGCAGGCATTATATGGAATAATCTAACATAACAAAATATGTGGTATGCAAAAGGTTTGTTTCTTGTAAAAATGTACCTAATAAACAATATATTGACTTATCATTGAGTGAATGGAAAAAATGTTTCTCTAATCATAACCAATCCTTTCAAAATAAAAAGTATACAAAACGCACCATACTGTCAAAGTACATATTGGAACTAACAGATGAAAAAATTGATGATTTTGTATAGAATTAGTGTATCCTTAAAACAGCACCTGTGTATAACAATATTTGAAAAAAAATGTTTATTAAAACATAAAAGAATGAAACAATTAGAGATGCAAACCAAGAATGTTCATTAAATACTAAATCAGAATTAATTAAAATGCAGGCTATAAAAGTATAACAAAAATAAGTGAATTAAAAAAACAATAGTAAAAAATCCAAAATAAAATCTAAAATAAAAATATATTATTAAAATAGAAATAAACAATTCTAGAGAATTCTTTTTATAATAGTGTCAACATGTTTCACAAATGTGTGAAATTCCACGTGTTTGTTAAATATTAAAGCAGTTTTGAGATTTACGATGTCCGTTCAATTTTTCATATGAACTGAAGTTTATTAATATGAGTTTTTATTTTTTTATTTTTTATCTAACTAAATGTAGTCATTTTCATTTTACAGGTGTTTTTATTGTCGCACAAGTCAAAATTTTACTTAACTTGAACATTCTAGTTAATTTATTTCAGCGAAAAAAAAATGAAAAGATATCAAACTTTGCATCACACATATTATTAGATTTTGACTTCCAAAAAGGCTGCAGCTAATCACTTTTAGAGTTAAAAGTTACTGAAAAAGAAAAGTTTAAGTTTATAAAGAAAGATAATGATTAGCAGACTCAAAATTCATCATGTTTTCCTGATTCCTTTATCATGTTTTCCTGATTTAAATAATTTGCAATTTTAAAAGATTGCAAAAACTATATAAATTAGAAAATCAAAAAATCAGAAGGGAGCGAACTCAAAACAACTGATGTTAGAGGAAAAAACTAGACAAGCAATATTTTTTAGAGCACATAGAAAAAATCACAGTAAGAGGGTGAGACTTAAATGAATAATGAATAACACGAGAATAAATTTTATTAGACAGCACAAGAGACGCTAGCACTTAAGAGTAGCAACCATTATAGTATTTATAGAAAAGAGAAAGAAAAGCAAAATTACAACGTGATAATGGTAGGAGGTTGGCTGCAATAA
>NC_088928.1:54190000-54215000 GCF_038396675.1 Hydra vulgaris
CATAAACTGTAAACTTCATTTTTTTAAATTAATTTTGAAGACTGGAAAAAGTTAAAAACTGCCGAAACCAAAATGCTCAGTTGATTTGCCAGCACTCTTTGAATGTTGCAGCACTCGTTGCATGTGCTACCTATTTGTCAGTGGATGTATGTAAAGATTATAAAGCAAAAATATTCTGAATGTTTTAATTTTTATTAAAAAGAATTTGTGTAAATTTTTGAGGTTTATTAAAAAACGATAAAATTTAAACAGTTTCTTTAATTAAATTTAATGGTTTTAATTGAATTAAGATTTTTAAAGACAAAGAGTCATTAAAAGCCGTTTTTTACCACAAATGGTAAATTTAAAAGTCAAACTATTTAATATATAAACAAAAACTGCTTAAACAAAAAATCTCATTCAATGTAGTGGCACTCCTTCCAAGTTTGGCCTATTTAAGTCAGTTGATGTATGTACACTTCTTGTGTGTTCTACCTATTCAAGTCAGTCAAAGTATGTACACTCCGTTACCTTATAAATAAGTTGATAAAACAAAAATAAAAAAACAGTTTAACAAAAAAAAAAATTAAATAACCAAACAGTAAAAAAATAAAAATAAAAGCATTCTCAATTTAAAAAAATAAAACAGCATTCTAGTATATTAAGTTGCTCTTTTGTGGTTTTTTAAATTATGATGAAATTGATTAACTCAATAAATTTAATGGATTTTTGATGTTTACTTGATTTTGTCAACTTTAAACACAAAGAGTACAAACAAACACACACATGTATATAAAATTAGTAAAAAAAAAACTTATCTAACTGTTTTATTAAATCGTTATATGTATATGTATATATATATGTATATATATATACATATATATATATATATATATATATATATATATATATATATATATATATATATATATATGTATATATATATATATATATATATATATATATATATATATATATATATAGATATATATATAGATATATATATATATGTATATATATATATATATATATATATATATATATATATATATATATATATATATATATATATATATATATATATATATATATGAAGACCTCAGTGGAAAAACCGGCGTTGTCACATTTAAAAAGTATTTAGAAAGTATTTATTGATCATTAATAAAAGTCTTTATTTAAAGCAAATGAAACTAAGCAATTTAAAAAAATTTATATTATAATTACTTTATTTAAAATTTATTCAAAACAAAACATTTTGTAATTTTTTTTTAAAAAATTTTTTTTTTCTTCGCTTTAAATAAAGACATTTATTAATGATCAACAAATACTTTCTCAATACTTTTTAAATGTGACAACGCCGGCTTTTCCACTGAGGTCTTCATATATATATATATTTATATATATATATATATATACACTGGCGAGCAAAAAAAAGTGAACAGTACAATTTTTCAGTAAATTATGTATTATTAATCAATAAAAAATATAATACATAAAATATAACATATCGCTTATGTTAAATACATATACATACACATATATACGACTCATTTTGAAAAAAAAAATTATTATTTCAACGTGGCATTGACTCAATTAAATTTGCTATCAAACGGTCAGGTATCGTAACCCAAACTTGTTTTATGGCTGCCCAAAGATCATCAAAAGATGAAATATTATTTTTATGGACCTCTTTATCCATATAGTCTCACAAATTTTCAATGGGATTAAGGTCTGGACTTTGGGTAGGCCAATTTTCAAAAAGGAAGATATTGTTATCCTTGAGCCATTTTTTAACTTGTTCAGACGTATGGCAAAGAGCATTGTCATGTTGAAATTTAATTTCATCTTCTTCTAATTCTTCCGTTTGGGCAGCAAAGATTTTTGTAGAATACTAATGTATTCTTTGGAATTTATTCGTAATCCATCTTTGACTCTATGCAATCTGCCCACACCTTTGGCAGAAAAACAATCCCAAACCATAATTCCAAGATTACCCTTTACCGTTTGGTGAATACAATCTGGATTTAATTGTTCTACCACTATGACGCATATCGCAGAAACTTTTACGTGTTCTGATGATAAAAAGATTAGCCGATGGACAATTTTGAGGCCTCTTAAAGATCAGGGGTTCAAAATACGCCCATGTAAAAAAGTACCTCTTCTTACAGCACGCTATAAAAAGGCAAGGTTAGCTTGGGTAAAATATAATAAAAACACAGACTGGACAAAAATATTATGGTCAGATGAATCACAATTTTGTTTGCATTCAGATCGTCCACAGATGTGCATTAGACGCAAGAACGAACAATTAAATCCAGATTGTATTCACCAAACGGTAAAGGGTAATCTTGGAATTATGGTTTGGGATTGTTTTTCTGCCAAAGGTGTGGGCAGATTGCATAGAGTCGAAGATGGATTACGAATAAATTCCAAAGAATACATTAGTATTCTACAAAAATCTTTGCTGCCCACAAGGAAGAATTAGAAGAGGATGAAATTAAATTTCAACATGACAATGCTCCTTGCCATACGTCTAAACAAGTTAAAAAATGGCTCATGGATAACAATGTCTTCCTTTTTGAAAATTGGCCTGCCCAAAGTCCAGACCTTAATCCCATTGAAAATTTGTGGGACTATATGGATAAAAAGGTCCATAAAAATAATATTTCATCTTTTGATGATCTTTGGGCAGCCATAAAACAAGTTTGGGTTACGATACCTGACCGTTTGATAGCAAATTTAATTGAGTCAATGCCACGTTGAAATAATAATTTTTTTTTTCAAAATGAGTCGTATATATGTGTATGTATATGTATTTAACATAAGCGATATGTTATATTTTATGTATTATATTTTTAATTGATTAATAATACATAATTTACTGAAAAATTGTACTGTTCACTTTTTGCTCGCCAGTGTATATATATATATATATATATATATATATATATATATATATATATATATATATTGGTATAAAAATAAGACAACTAACTTGAAATGTCATTGACAACCAAGAAGTTTTTTATTAGGCCTTTTTGAATATTATACCATGGATAAGAAGCATATACTTTGATATTTTTGAAAGATTTAGGTTGATTGATATTTTTATTAAAGACATCTAATCCATTTATTTTAATTGTAAATAAATATTCATAATTTTTCAAAATCTGACATAAAACAATATTTGACCACAGATTTGATCCTATGAAATCTATTTCAAAAGGTTGTTCAGTTGCTTGAGTAGTGATTTGAAGACTTCCATTATTATAAATATAAAAACAGATGTCAAAACCAAAATCATTTTTGAAGCAAATAATATTGTGCAAACCGGAATCAAAATTAGAAGGATTAATATCAAAAGAAATAATATACTCCATGTCAAGTCTTGGTATTTCAGCAACCATCTTTCCTTTCACTAATGGAGTAGGTGTATTACCAACAATGTACTCTAAAATATAATTTTTTAAATATAGTTGAGCATTATAATCTTTATTATGACAGTTAAAAAAAAAAATTGGGGCAAATAAAGTTTAAAGAAAAGATTTAGATAAAAATAATTTTATTATTGACACTCTATTTTTATAGAACAGTTTTGCTTATTTTACAAAACAGTTTCATATATTTTACAGAACAGTTTTACCTATTTTATACTTGAACTTAGACTTAAAATAATGTTTATGAAATAACTTAGGCAACTTATAACAAGCTCCTCCAAAGGCACCATTCTAGAAAGCACAAACAATTACAAAAGCAACAACAATAACAAAATTCAATGCACGTTGTTATTCATTACTAATCTATGTTTAATAATCTATTTATCATCATTATCATCATCATCATCATCATCAACATCATTATCATTAACACCATCATCATCATCATCGTCCTTATCATCATCATCATCATCATCATCATCATCATCATCATCATCATCATCATCATCATCATCATCATCATCATCATCATCATCATCATCATCATCCTTATCATCATCATCATCATCATTAGCATCATCATTAGCATCACCATCATCATCATCATCATCATCATCATCATCATCATCATCATCATCATCATCATCATCACCATCATCATCATTATTATTATTGTTGATATTATTATAATAAATATTATTACTAATATTGGTTAAATTATTGACACCAAGTCAGAGATTTGCAAGTGCAAAACTCTCACTATGGATCATGTACCCATATATTATTGTTATTATTCTTGTTACATAAATTTCAATATACTAGTATAGTAATATGTATTTACATAAATTTCAATATACTAGATTATGATATAAAAAATACTTTTACTAACCAGCATATTTGTTGACAATTAAGATGTTTGAAATAAAGCCACTTTGAGCATCGTATAAAGGATCAGATCCATAAACTTTTAAATTTTTTATATCCTTAGCATTAAGATTCTTTTCTTTATAAATATTGAATCCATTCAATTCAACAGAAAACCAATAAATTTCGGCCTCGAGGGTTTGACATATCTTAATAGAATGCGATTGATTCAAAATTAGAGGAGCTGTTTCAAGTTGGTAGATTGTATTATTAATTGTTGCATAAATAACAAGCTTTCCAGAACTATCATTGTGAAACAAAACATTTAAAAATCTGCTACCTAAATTTTCATCTAAAATTAAACTAAGTACACTTTTTAAGCCATTAGTGTAAATTGTTGGTTTTATATTAAAAGACACAGTGTAAACCTTCATTAAAACATTCATAGTAGCAAGCAGTGCACCTTGAATTAATGTAAATTCATTACTTTGAATAATGTAATCTAAATAAGAAACATCATTTTAAATATTAGTTTTCTTAACATCAAAAACAATTTTCTATAACTGTGCAGAGGGACAGAAAGATTGCAAAATCAAAAATTTCTACATTTTTCATTTTTTTATTTACTGAACAATAACCATTCATAAGCAATAAAAATTGAACAATAAAAACAATAAAAATTGAACAATAACTATTCACAAGCAATAAATTCTACTAAAACTGACATTTTTCTAAAATTTTCTTGATTTTCTTACAGAATTTTACAGTTTAACATTCAATTTAAGGATTTTGAGTATAACATTTAATTTGAGAATACGAAGCATATCTGAACCACAAATAAACAGTTTGGGTTCCTCCCTGGACATAGCACAATGGATGCTATAATTCAAGTAATAGAAGACAGCGCCCCTATACTCTTGACTTGCAGTATTGCAGCAAAAAAAGAGTTTAAACTATTCCACAAACAATCACTCAAAGTTATTGAGATCGAAACCATAAACTCACACCAATTCAATATCTGTCACAATATCGATAATTTTATTAACAAAACAAATATAAAATTACTTAAGAAAATCCTATCTAACCCAACACATGCAATAACCTTAAACCACAGACAGAAACCCTGACAGAATATTATATAAAACCAATACTGCTAACACTACATTGTATTAAAAAATATTTGTTCAGAAATATTTACGTATACTTCGAGATGGTATTGAAAACCTATACCTTCGTAAGTAATTCACTGTCGGTACATATCCCACTTATCATTTTTTAACATAATAGAATAATACTCCAGATACATTATGAGGAAAAAATTGTAAAATTCATTTATATGCTATGCAATTTTAAATAAATACTTATAAATAATAAATAATAATAACCTGTAATTAAAGATTTCAAATAAACTCCCGAATATATTTTAATGCAATTTTAAAAGATGATAAAAAGTTGGTCACCATTATTACCTACTGAACCAGACACTAAATTTTTATGTTTACCTTAAGTTGCATAGTTTTTTTTTTTTTTTCTTCTTTTAAATCTAAATTTAATGAAATAAAAAATAGCAAATAAAAACAACATTGATTATAAATCTTAATAATGAAAGATTTGCTTTTTTAAAATGTTGTTGAAAAATAAATGCCTTAAGTTGCATAGTTTTTTTTTTTTAAGTTTTTTTTTTCTTTAATAAACATCTATAAACTAAACTGTCTAAATTTAATGAAATAAAAAAAAGCAAATAAAAATAACATTGATTATTAAAAAATAAAACCTAATAATGAAAGATTTGCTTTTTTAAAATGTTGTTGTAAAATAAACAAAAAGTAGAAAATAGTACTTTGTTTTACTGTATATTTTAATCGTAGCCATTCAACCATTTATCATTCATTCATATATTTAGGTTAATAAGATTTAGGTTAAAAGTAAATAAAAAACTAATTAAAATAATTAAAACTAAATAATTAGTAATTTGGTTATAAAATTTAACTTTAAATAGTATAAATTGTTGCGAATGGAAAATATAAGTTGAATAGGAAATTTTATTTTGAATCGTGATAAAACTGTTGCCATTGGATGATATAAGGAAAAGAGAATAGTAATCAAGTTTTTTTTGGACTTCTTTGATATGCTGCAAGACTTAAACTGTGCATTTTTAGGGTTTTTATCAGCATTTAATTATTTTGATTATAAGTTTTTTAATGCTATCCAAAAAATAACTATCACTGGATTTATTAACCACTTTCAGAGAACTATTCAGAAAAGTTTTTAACTGTTTTTCTAATTATGTTGCTTTTTTGTGAAATAAGTGCCAAACACAAAAATGATTCTAACTAGCACTTTTTAAATAAATTATCTTTTTAAATTTATTTTTAGGTTCCTTTTATTGTTATTAATTTGTAGTAAAACTGTAAAAATTCTAACTTTTTTAAATTATTATTATTTAATAATAACAAAATAAATTGTGGAAATATTTAAAAAATTTTAGTATATAAAAATTATTATATTAATATTATAAAAATTACAAAAATCCATAATAATACCAAATAATCCATTTTTATATGCTTTATTGAATTTAAACCTATTTCTAGAATTCTGTTTTGCAAATTGAATAAAATTATGTTTATATTTAGAAAACTAAAAATATTTTGATTTCTGTGACAAAATATGGCTGTTACATGAGTGCAGCTGACTTGTCCTGTTTACAACACCAAATGTGAACATACTTCTCACAAACTGTTAAGAAAGTCATGGAGCACTATTTGTTAAAATTACAACTTCCCAGGACTCCTAAGTCAAGCACAATAGTTTCTAGATTTTCTGAAAATGTTATCAACATTTGGTTGAAATCTGGCATTTCAACTGTTATAACGCAAAGAATGCACCTGAAAGTAGAACTTTTGCAGAATAATTTAAGAATAATTCTTAAAAGAAAAGGTGAATCAAAGTCTTAAGCAGTATCAATTGCAAAGATAGAAATTTTAGTTTTGCTTGATATTGCAGCACGAAATTGTCTTAATTTAAGTGATTGCTCATGCCCAAGAAAAGTGCTTGAACCAATAATTGGAACCACTTGTTGAACTAAAAGATGCAAGTACTTTAGCATAAATTTTTAATGAATAAATGAAACAAAAGGTTATTGGTCCTTTAGATAAATAAAGTACTTTTATATTAACTACGAAATTATATACAGAAATAGAGATTTACTATGATTTCTTTTTGTCTTACAAAAGTAGTATAGAAGCAACAGTTAGTATCACTTCTGATATAGATGCAAAAATTAACTCTGGCAATTAGGAGTTAGTAAATCTCAGAGCAATGTCGAGGATGATTAGTTGTCAAATTTCTGTGAATCAGGCAGAACTATGATAAAGTTCCCAACAGTTGCCAAAGAAATGGACAGATATGTATCTGATACTACAAGAGCTGCAATTGCTATTGTCACACTTTCAGATTATGGATTTATAAAAAAATAGAATGACAGAAAAGCTATTATACATGGCATAAAAGCATTATAGACCAAACCAAGTTAAAGCGCTAAAGACAATTTACTTAAACTAAATTAACACACAAGGTAAAGTTAGCTATGTGTTCAATAGACTCAAAATCAATTTTATTTGATGAGCTAAAAGCTAAAACTCTTTATGCATTAGTGGCTTGCAGTAAACTCATAATCACTGAAGAACATATTGCGTTAATGAAAGAACCTTATTCTACTTTTTATGTCATGTTTCTCCATCAAGTGCATTATTGGCAAATAGAAAAAATTTCTTTACAAAATAATCATTGATTCTAAAGAGAATAAAAAAGAATTTAAAATGTTAAGTGCAACAAAATGAACATTTTAGCAAATAAATTTTAAAATGTCAAAGCTTCAACCTCAAATCAATCATTTAACTTTATTGCAATAATAAATAAGTTTAGAGATTTAATTTATTATTTACTTTCAACATAATAAACAAAATAATATTACCCTCTAATAATTTATCTTATTATAATATTATTATATAATATAAACTAATATTATTAATAAAAATAACATTAAACTAAATAATTTTAAGATTTTTTGAAGCATTTTTTGAAATCTTCTGCCATTTCCTCTGAACTATCTAAATTACAAATACATACCTTATAAAAATATATTACACATATAAAAATACTAATTACACATTAACAACCATTGTTATTAATAACTACTAAAACAATCCCATTTATATTCTGTGTTATAGCATGTCTTCATTATGTGTTCTCTCGATGAAATCTTGAATTAACTTAATGTGGTGTACTGCACATTCATTTACAACTAAAAGTGTTCTTACACACATCAAAAAGTAATTTTAAAGACTGGGAAACTTCCTCATTTTCTCATGCTTTGGTGCTTTTTTTTTTCCATAGCAGAAGTTCTTTCTTTGAGATCTCTAATAGCAAGAAAAAAAGGTCAAAGTCTTCAGATTATGTAGGAATAATTTGAATCTAGGTTTCATGATTCTTTTTAAATAGATGTCTTAACTCTGGGATCACAAGAAAGCAGCTTGTTTAACATGATGGTCTTAACTTTGGTTTTTGATTACTTATCTGCAAGAGCAAAAATTACTCATTGCGGAGACAGATACCAAGTATGACACATAAAACTCTGGTTAAGAACCTTTTCCATGGCTGCAAATTTTTAAAAATTCGTCTACTATTAGTAGCTGAAAAGCAATATTGAATGTCATTAAATCATTAGTGGATGCTTGAGAAGCATTAGAGCTTTTCAGCAAAAAGAGTTCATGAAAGACACAATGTAGTTGGTTGCAGCCTTCAGATAGTTAATGCATTTTTTATAACTGTCTCAGAATCAGCAGGGTGGTACATTTGAGTCATCTAAATAACCAATAAGTAGATACAGTCAGTCATAAATCTTGCTTCATGATGAGCTCTAGGGTGTTTAAATGAGAAGTTTGATAACTTAGCTCAAATAAAAAATACTTTTAATCACATTTTTTTTACATTTTTGTAAATCTGTGGCCATAGTTTTTGGAGAACAACATAAAGCCTCTTGTTGGGACCACTTGTTGGGACCACATGCCTTTCAGAGATGTGATGTCTGTACATTATCCAGAGTACCGGTCTATCAAGGGCATAGGGAATTATAATGCTTACGGCACCTTCATTTTTGCCAGTGTTACTGGATGTTGTGTCAGAACACAATCCAATAATCTGATCAGACATCTTATAGTATTCAAGCGTTGTTTGAATTGCAATGGCTTCCTTTAGAGCTTTAGTTTTTAAGATGCTAATGGACTGGACTCTAGTGAAGATGCGCTAATGGCAATTCTATTCTCATATTTAGATGTTCCTTTTTTCCAATTGGATCTCTTCAAAGTCTTGTAATTGAAATGTACCACAATTTTTAAACCTCTTATTTTATTTATATTTTTCTCTTTAATTATCTGTGCCTCAGACTCCATAACATTATATGTTTTCCTGTTTAGAGTTGATCTTGATATTGACATATAATCAATGATAACTCCACCAGCCTTATAAAGAGAAGACAAAAGACACATACCTGACCTGCTTCCAATCCTAAATCTTGTCATAATGGGAATCTTATTGAAGTGAAGTAAAGAATGTCTCCTAAACTTAACTGAAGGCAAACTTTGATGTCACTCTGAAATCTTTTCTGCTTTTTCTGGACTTTAGCTGTAGGTAAATATAGTTCATAGTATTCAGTTTTATTATCTGTGCTTGAAAAGTAACCCTTTGCATAGTTACTTTCTTTTTTCTTATTTTTATTTTCATGTCTTTGGATTTTCTCAGACATTTAATTGGTTTTTCTTGTGCCTTTTAATCATTTTTACAAAACTTATTTATTAGCCTCATCATCTCTACTTTTATCACTTTTTATTACATCAAGTATGTTTTTTTATAAATAAAGAAGAGAGCATTGCTTTGTTTCAAAAACGTGTTGACCTCAATTTTGTAGCTAAACCTCTGGTAATTCTAGCCTTTTTAACATTTTTAAATTGTGGTATTCCTTGACTTTCTGGTGATTCTAATCTTTTTTGCTCAGTCAAAATGAAGACATCATTAAACCAAGTCTGCTTCCATAAACTGAAAAGCTCCTTCAGAATGCAGACACCAGTAACTATCTGCTTGGCGTTTTCTCTGCACACTGCATCAGAAAACTTGGAGCATCTTAAATATATCTTTCTAGAAGCAACTGGACAACCAACTTTGATGTTGATCTGTGTGGTACTAAAAAACTAAAAAAAAGAACCATTAAAAAGTTAGCATTGAACATGTAACAAATGTAATACTTTTCTTAGCTAATTAGAGATTTATCAATTGCTTTTTTCAAGATTCAGCCAGTAATACCTTCTAAGCATTTCTCCATTTGTAGGGAGTCTATTTGGGGCAAAACTCTGTAAAGGGAACCCTAGCAAATAAATTTGCTTCCTTCTTTGTAGCTTTTGATGCATCACCACTATTAGTTCTCAATGAACTAGTGTGATAACTTAGATCTAGAGACATTTTATGAAATCAATTTACTTCATTAAAAAAATCCAAATAGTTAGATGCATTACAACTTAATGAACAACCAAGTCTTTCTTCATAAACACAACTGTGTTTTAGAAGAAACACTTGGTTGAAAACAATTTAAACTTGATTTCTACTTTAATAATAAATTGACATAAGTTGAATTCACACGTCATTAGTTTTTATTGTTTATCACACAAGCATCATTATTTTTTATTGTTAGCCACACTTTTGTCAAAAAATAAATAAAAGCTGATTTGGATAAAAATCAATTTTAAATTTAAACTTATTTATTGAAATAAAAGTAAATTCACCTAATTAACCTTTCCTTTGAGCTAGAAACTTAATTTATTTTTCTGTATTTATAGACAAAATGATGCCAAACGCAGCGTTTCACAAATAAAAATTTGATTTATGATATATTTTTGGGACACCAAAAATATATCATAAATCAAATGTTCAATTTTAATGAACTGCCATTCAGACATATAGTATTGTATGTAGACACCACAACTTCTAGACCTACTGTGTTTAGTAGCAACATCGGGAAAGCACTTGCAAATGGTTAGAAATTGCCAAATGTCAAATTTGATGTCAGACAGAATACCTTACTTAACATGAGATTATGATAAGTAATATTAGCAAAAATCTTCATAACAAGTGCAAAAGCAAGCCTGGCTCTATGGTTCAATCTTGATGGCTGACAGAAGTAAATCAAATCCTTTGTTTGTATGTTGCAAGCACTCCTCCGTCTATCAAGCAATAAATATATATCTAATCAGTAATACTTACTGATTAGATTATTCAAGTTTATGCATCAGTGTGGTTTTTTATAAAACTGAAGCCTCAATTTTGCAAGGGGACACTTGTGGCACTTAATTCCGCTCTCCCTTTTCTTTTCTAAAAGTGATTAACTTATAGTTTATAAATGCATTTAAAGAAATGCATATTATGGTTGCTCTTGATAAGAATATTGATTTGCGAACAAAAAGTAATAAAATAATTAGCTCCTAGAAGAATTAAATTTGTGATGCACATTTTTGAATTCTGCAGAAGTAAGAAAATTCAAAATTCCCCTTTGCAACTTTTATGCAGTTGAGTGCCATAATCTTGTAAATTTGGAGGAGTTTCCATGGACTCCACCACCTATGTTAAAAAAATTAACAATGATTTCATTGAAAATACAATACAAAACATGCAAAAATTGACTTTAGATAATTTTCCATGCTCTTCTCTAAGTATAGAAAGAGATGTTAAATTAGTTAAAATGTACAATAGAAATATTATCAAAAAAGATTATTTTATGAGCAAAACTTTTATCTAGAAAGTATACTGAACACTTATCTTCAAAAATAATTGGAATATGCAGGAAATATTTATTAAGAAACACCATTTTCAGAGAATTTTTTTAATTAAATACAATAAAAAATACTTATAAAATTTTGTATCAGTCATAAGAAATGATTGAGCTAATTATTTACTTAATTATAGCGCTGACCTAATCATGCTCTGCATAAAAATATAAAAAAGTGCTACTGCGCACAATTAGCTTATATATAGTTAGTCCAATCATTTTTTTAATTTTGGAAAAGTTGAAGGTATGACCAAAAAATAACAAAATTATTGCATTTGATATAACAGCAGATATTTTTGCATAGCATATATTGTAATATCAAAAATGACTTATTTTTAAATAGAAAGCAGCTAAGAAGGGAAAACTTTTTTTATTTTTTTTGAATGTTTAAATATTAAAGCAACATTGCTTTGATATTCAAAATAATTTAAACAAAAAAAATACAATAATGGCCTAACCATATCATAAACCTACATTATGGTATAGCTCTAGCACATTTGGGATATAAGTCCTTAAATCTGGTTACACCATCCGTGTAAGAAAATCCATTTTCAAATTTGCATAAAACTGCATTATAAAAACTGTAATACATTTAACTCTGAACAGAAAAACTTAATTTTTTATAAATTTTACTTTCATCCATTTCATAAATTTTGATTAGTGGTTTTAAAGTCCAAACATTTGTGAGCATTGTTGCTCCAACCTTAGGAGGCTTGAGAAGAGAAAGCTTCAAATCCAACCACAGCTTCAACCCAACCACTTCAACCCAACCACAGCTTCAAACCAACCACTGTTTGACTTCTCCACTATCAAAGTCAGTCCTGTTACAAGAGATTCAGTTTGTGATAGTTTGATTTGCTCAAATAGCAAAGCAAAGCAAAATAACCAGAAACCTGAAGCAAACTAGATAAAATAAGATATTCTCAATCCTTTAAATTGTTGACAAGGGTCTCCCGCACAATGCTCAAAGTCTACCTTGCAAAAGAATTTAGCAGAAGTAGTGTCATAGGACTCTGTGGCAGCTGAAAGAGTTGCAGCATCATTCATTGCCAACAAGAAAGTATTTTCCCATGGAACAGTTCTTCTTAGTAGACCTGAGGGAATAGGAGGCCAGCCTATTCCAGCCCTTCCAGCTAACATAGTACTAGAAATTTCAAGTTTTAGCTTAAGTTTTCATATTTTAAGTCTATGTAATGCATAATAATGTAAAATCTCTCTTAAGTATTTCCAAGGTTCACCTTTAAGACCAAGAAGATTTTTCAACGAATGATCAGAACTGACAATAAAAGATCTTGTTTATGTGCAACACAACACAAGGCTGTGTAATTCTGGTGTAAAAAAGATGGTAACAACACAAAATCAAGTTGTTCCAAGTTGTATTGTTGAGAAGAACTTCCTCTCCAAGTTTGATCAGTTGAGCAAAAAAACTTGAAAGTCATTTTACCAAAACTTGAATTAAAGTTGCAACTGAAAAGGGCACAAATCAGGTGGATAAACTTGTTATTCACTGCAAAGACTTGAAATTTGCCAGCAAGTTCTTGAATCTAGAAACCTTCCTAATGATTATATTGTGAAGCTGGGAGTGGATGGTGGTGATGGTTTTCTAAAAGTAAGCTTTGCAATAATGGAAAAAGACTTTGCAAGATCTTTTGATGAAATATGACATTTCATCAAAAGATCTTGCAAAGTGTGGATCTCTAAGAACTTTTGAATCAATCAGAAGAGATTATCATGCATTAAATGTGGCTGGTGCTAACATCAAAAAAGCAAGCTCATTCAGAAACTCTGTTCATGCACCCATCATCAATGTCTCAAATGAATCCTTTGTCCTTGATGTGCTTCTACCCATGGAGCTACATCTGTTGCTTGGTGTCATAAATTATCATTTACAGTCTCTCTCAAAGGTTTAGACAAATGCTTCTGAATGGCTGGCATTACTTCGTATTCAACAGCAGCCATTTCATGATAGACAACTGGCTGGAAATGAGTGCAGGAAGCTTTTGGAGTATGTTGATGCTTTGGAAAGATTAGCCCAGCACCACTCCTTCTTTCCAGCTGTTGCCTTTATTGACACACTAAGAAAATTTAATGGTGTTGTCCATGCTTGTTTTAGTAATGCCCTTGATGACAGTTATGTTGAAAAATTAAGCAATTCAGAATCTCCTATTTATAACTTCAGGACACCACCATCACTCACAAGGTTCATACTGTAATACACTATTATCCAAACCCTCAGAATTAGGAAAAATGAGGTCAACACCAGGTCGGCAAAAATTATTTGCTACAAAGGTCTAACCATAAAACATAGAAACAAGTCGGCACATTTTTGCCAATCTCAAATACTTTCAGGTCGGCATTGCCGAATGCCGACCCTAATTCTGAGGGTTGTTATCCACAATTCATCCAACGCCACAATAGCTTTTCGGGAATCCATTTAAAGCAACTGAAGCACTCCATTGCCTTTTCCTATTAGCAAAAGTACAAGTAACCACTCGGAGAATGTAAGCCAAGATGCATCGCAGACTTCAACAGCAAAAAAATTGAATAAAAGTATTACAAATAAGTTTAGTTATTTTTCTCAAGAAAAAAAATTAGAATTGAAACTTTAGTTTGTTAGAATTAAAGAAAATTGTTATTTACCAGTGAATTTACTGCATAAATATTTTTGTTATACTTTTGTGATAAATAAAAATTTTTGAAACAATTTTGTTAGTTGCTTCTTAACTATGTATTTAATGCAATTTTATGCAAAATTTGAAAAAAAAAATTTTCCACGGACAGTGTAACCAGATTTAGAGACTTTTATCCCAGTAACCTGGGATAAAAGTCTCTCTTTTATCCTAGTGCAATGATGTGATAATGGTTGGATGTTAGCTACAACAGCAGGTTAACTATGTTTACAATGTGTTTTTGCACCTTGTCTTAAAAAGAAAGGATATCATTGGAAAATCCGCCCTAGATATGGCAACAGTATTACATACAAAGACAGATTTGAGATTTATAGAGATAAATAATATAATTCAGAGTAAGAATGTGACTAATTTTGCAATCAATTTGATATATGGTCTCCAAGAAAGATCGAAAGTAAGAGTTAATCCTAAAAGATGAAGGATAGAGGATTCATTAAGTACATTACTGTTTATAATATAAGAAAATCTAGATTATTGCATCTAAGGTGAGAATTTCAGGGAGATCATTAATGTAAGTTAAAAGGAATATAGGATTACCTCTTACACTACAATCGGTAAGGAAGCATTCAATAATCTTGAAGATGTTTAATACATAGCAAGAAGAGAGCTTATGGAGAAAATCAGCAAGGCAAACTTTACCAAAAGCTTTAGAAATATCAAGAGCGATAGCCTTACCCTCTTTACATCTTGTGCACAATAAAACCTATCAGTAATTACTGTTAACAAATCAGCAGTAGAACGAGAACATCAAAACCTGTATTGATGATCAAAAGGCTTGACTTGAAATCCTTAAGAGGGAATAAAGGATTCCATGCCAGCCTGAATCCATGAAGTTACATAGGAATCACATTTGTCAGCAGAAAGTCGTAAGATAAGAAGACAGGAAGACCAAGGCCCATCATGAAGAAAACCATGGAAAGAATCCCTATCAGCGTTAAGGTAGCTGTAAGAGGTATGATGATAAGGGATTCTGATAATGAAGAAAAATAAGATAATAATTTTAGAGAGATCAAACCGTGATCAGAAGCACTTGAGGGTGAATGTGGAGAAACTGAGTACTGACTAGGATTAGTAACAAAACATTGAGAAGGTAAATAAATGTCAGATTGTCTGGAAAGTGAGTTAGAAAGTTTACTATTTGTGTTAGAGATTGAGAACGGCAAAAGTTGTGGGCCTTAACGCCTGTAGAGTCACTGACACTAGAGCCAAGCCATTCAGTGTGATGAGCATTAAAGTCACCAACAACAACAATTTTGGCTGAAAAAGAAAAAGAACAGGCTTGGTCATTTTGATCAGAAATAGCATCAAAAAGAGTGCAGTCTTGAGATAAAGGAGAGCAATATAAAACAAAGAGAAAGGTGATAGAGTGAAGTAGTGCTAAACGAAAGCACATAAAAGAATAGTCTGTGGATTAAAACCTAGTTTCCCGAAAATGGGAGAACTCTTATGAATGCAGATACCCAGATCAAGCACGTGACTATAGTCTATGCTTAAAGACTCCAGTCTTCACGAATTAAAAGAAGATAACCATCAATATTAAGATCACGAGATGAGACAAATGAACTCAAATTAGTCTTACAAAGAGCAAGTAGGTCTGCTGAACTTTGCAAAAGATAAGACTTAACAGAAAAAAAGTTACTTCAAAGACCACAAATATTAGTGAATGATAGATTTAAAGAACTTGGTGATGGCAATGATTTTTTGTGTTTTATAGTTTTTGGTACTTTAGTCATTTTTAAATTTGTTAAAGAACTTCACTCAAAGCGCAGATAGTGCTTAGTACACTATTTAATAGTCCAAGGAATTGCCTCATTACTATTAATAAACTCTAAGCTATAACAAAGGGCTCCAAAGGAAATCTCGACAATGCACACTAAAAGTACGAACAGAGACACCATGCGCAACATCGCACTGTAAGTACTCTGATATTTTACAGCTGAATTATAAACTATATTAGTAGATTTAATTATAAAATTAAACTTTAAAAATGCATTTATCTCCTTCTTCTTTCTCTTTCAGCATTTCCCATTTAAGGGTTGCCACAGCGGATCAAACTCTTCCATCTAGCCCTGTCATGAGTGTCCTCCACTGACACACCAGCCAATCTCATATCCTCCACCACTAAATCTACAAACCTCCTCTTAGGTCTACCTCTTCTCCTCTTACCTGGAAGTTCCATCCCCAAAACCTTCCTGCTAATATAGCTCTCCTGTCTCTTTTGTACATGTCCAAACTCAATCTCGATTCTCTAACTTTATCTCCAAAACATGCTACATGTGCTGATCCTCTAATAAACTCATTTCTGATCCTATCCTTCACTTGTCTCTTTGTCAGTGCTACTATCTCCAGTCCATACAACATAGCAGGTCT
This sequence comes from Hydra vulgaris, assembly GCF_038396675.1. NCBI lineage: Eukaryota > Metazoa > Cnidaria > Hydrozoa > Anthoathecata > Hydridae > Hydra > Hydra vulgaris. The sequence continues at coordinate 54,207,214 of NC_088928.1, forward strand.
CACTATTATCCTATAGATCTTACCCTTCATTCTAGCCAACACCCTTCTAACACAGATCACACCAGACACTTTGTGCCATCCACACCACCCTGCCTGCATTTTCTTCTTTACCTCTCTTTCACTTCCTCCATTACTCTGTACCCTCGACCCTAAGTAGGTAAACTCGTCGACCTTCACCAAATCAACACCTTGTAACTGGACCTGTCCACCGTCTGCCCTCTCATTCACACACATGTACTCTGTTTTACTCTTGCTCACTTTCATTCCTCTGCTTTCCAAAGCATACCTCCATCTTTCCAAGTTTACCTCCACTTGCTCCCTATTCTCACTACAGATCACAATGTCATAAGCAAACATTATAGTCCAAGGGGACTTCTATCTAACTTCATCTGTCAGTCTGCCCATGACAATGGCAAACAGGAAAGGACTCAGGGCTGATCCCTGATGTCGTCCTACCTCCACTTTAAACCTGTCTGTCATTCCTACAGCACATCTCACTTCTGTCACACTGTTCTCATACATATCCTGCACCACCCTCACATACCTTTCCGCTACTCCTGACCTCCTCATACAATACCACAGCTCCTGTTTTGGAACTCTATCATAAGCTTTCTCTAAGTCCACAAACACACAATGTAACTCCTTCTGTCCTTCCCTATACTTCTCCATTAACACTCTCAGAGCAAACATAGCATCTGTTAGCTGGCATGAAACCATACTGCTGCTCACAGATCTTTACTTTTCCTCTAAGCCGAGCTTCCACTACTCTTTCCCAGATTTTCAGGCTGTGACTGATCAACTTTATTCCCCTGTAATTACTAAAGCTCTGAACGTTGCCTTTATTCTTGAAAATTGGCACCATTATGCTATGTCTCCACTCCTCAGGCATCTTCTGACCTTCCAAGATTTGTTAAGTAACCCTGTCATAAACTCGACCGCTATCTATCCCACACATTTCCATGCCTCCACTGGAATATCATCCGGTCCAACTGCCTTACCACACTTCATTCTCCAAATTGCAGCCCTTACTTCCTCCTTTCTCAGCTGGGGAACCTTCTGATTCACAACCTCTGTCTCTTCAAACCTTCCTTCCTATCATTCTCTTGATTCATCAGTTCCTCAAAATACTCCTCAAAAAATGCATTTATAAATCTGTTTGAAAAATGTGTTAAAAAAATGCTTGTTTATGTGGTTTATAGAGACATTGAAGATATTTTTGTATACAGTAAATATAAAATAAAAATTTAATGTAAAAATAAATATTTAATATTTAGAACTTTTCTGAAAGTTAAAAAACTCAAATTCCCAAAAAAAAAATATCCACCTGATATTATATATCTTAATGTTAAGTATTATTACACGAGTAACAAATTAATACATGCTATCAGCGGACTAACTAGAACTATAAATTAGAATTAGGAAAAAATTGGAATGTTTCCATAGCAATCGCCACATCTTTTCTTCAATTATTATCAAACTAATTATTCATGCATTTTTAATTTAGTTGTTCATATTGTTCCTACCCAATCACAAGATTGATTCCATGCTTCATACATTTGATTTAAAAACGTGATTAAATATTATGATTTGCCTGTAAAATGTGTTGTTTTAAAAGTCATTTATTAAGCTTTCAAAAGCTTATTAAAATGATTAAAAAAAGAAATGTAAATATTTTTTAGAATTTTTTTTATATTTCGAACTTATTAGAAACAAATCCAGAGATTTATTTACATTCTTCTTTCATTTTCTGTGATTTCTTTTTAAATTATAAAAACTATCAAAGATTTTTTAAAAAAAATTTAATATATTTTTTTCAGTAAAAAAGAGTCAGTATTGACTAATGTAATTTTTAAAATATTATTTGTAAAATTTTTTAGAAATTAGACTGGTTTCTTTTTATATGTGCAAACATAACTTGCCATTGACTAGTTGTCACATATCTACAAGCATCTCTATCCATACCCAAATTTTGAGTGTCAAAATATTGTATCTCTAAATACAATAAATGTTTAGCTGATTCCAAGCTTGTTCATTTTCCATATATTAAAAATTGTTGCAGTTTTCTTCAGGTTTTTAAAATATTGCCTGTTTTGTATATTATGATCTGTATTTACATGAAACAAGATAAACAACCAGAACACTATTTTTTTGATTGCTTACAAGAGCAGAGAATTGATGTCAGATTAGGATTAACTGTAAAAAATTTTTGGTTTTAAATTTTGCAAAAGTTTGTTTTAATTTTATACTTAAAATAGGAATCCAGAGTAAAGTAACAAATTAGTTGTAGTTGATATCATTATTTTTATATATTAGTGTCTCTAAAAAAGGTTTGAGGTATTTTAACTTATGTTTATTATAACGTCATAATCAGGAACAACTGAGGATAAGTCTAAATGTATTTATCCATTCAATAAAGGTCTTTTTTTAAGGCAAATAAAACATCAAAATGCTTTATTAAAGATCAAAGAGGAAATTTGTCATACAAAAATTTACAAAAAAGATCCAATCAAAATGATTTTCCTTGATCTCATGTGCATCCCCCTATTATTTATAGTCCTGCTAATAATACACCACCATAAAAGGTTTCTGAATACCTTTTAAAATTTATTAATCCAATACTGATCAAAGTAAATAGGTAAAACAGGCAATTTTATACAAAACCAAAATGAAACTGCACCAACATTCAGCCTTTAATGGAAAACGAACAGATATGGGATCAACTGAACATTGCAAAACTTGCTAAAGTAATACTGATTGGGATGATGTAAGGTAATACTGATTGAGGTGATGTAAGACTGCTAAAATCAGAAAATAATTTCTAAAATCAGAAATTAATTGAATAAATTAAAAAGTACTTAATACCTGAGGGAAGAATAACAATAGATTCCACTTCACTACCTTAAAAATTAATTTTGTAAAATATGATAAAGTTTACAAAATATCTTGAAATAAAAAAAAAATTCATTAATATAACAAATATATTTACTTTTTAGATTTAAACTAATTTTTAGCTCAATTTTGAGTTTGTTATGTTAGACGAGTTTCTTAATTTTATAAAATAAGATTAATTTTATAAAATAAGGTTCCTTTTCATAATATATATATATATATATATATATATATATATATATATATATATATATATATATATATATATATATATATATATATATATATATATATATATATATATATATATATATATATCTATATATATAAATTAGTAAAAAACACTTATCTAACTTTTTTCTTCAACTTGAAGTTTCACCATTACCGGATCATCAGGAAGAATTACTAAATCTCAAAAAAAAAGATTTAGTAACACTTCCTGATGATTCAGCAATGGTGAAACTTCAAGTTGAAGAAAAAAGTTAGATAAGTGTCTTTTACTAATTTATTATTGCTCTGTCCTTTAAGAACATTGAGCACTCTATTTGTAAAATACACTAAAATATTTTATATATATAAACATATATATATATATATATATATATATATATATATATATATATACATATATATAACAATTGTAAATGTATTCTATAAAATAGAGTGCTCAATGTTCTTAAAAGAACAGAACAATAATAAATTATTAGAAATCACTTATTAATTTCAATTTTTTTACACAATGTTTCGTAAATAAAGACTCTTCAGAAATGAATGCAAAATATAATAAACTTCAATTTATACCAAAAATCAAATTATTGGAAGTCATAAATCTAACTACTGCAATTTTTTACACCTATGTGACATTTTTATTCATTAGTGACACTAATTAGTGTCTCTAATGTGAAAAATGTTGCAATAGTGAAACATAACAACATTATAAAAAGAATTCTTTAGAGGCGTTTATTTTTATTTTTTTCAAAAATAGGGATTATTATTATTCTAATTTCATTTGTTTTTGTAGTTTTTTAAAAGAAACTTATTTTTATGTCAACATTTGGATAACAATTCTGATTTTTTATTTAATAAACATTCTTGATTTGCATGTTCAATTATTTCAAATTTTTCTTGCAGGCATAATATACATCTTTTCGAAATATGATTATAAGCGGGTGGTGTTTTAAGAATAGACCAATTTAATATATAATTGTCAATATTTTTATTTTTTAATTCCCATATGCATTTTGACAACATAGTATCTTTGGAATACTTTTTATTTTTAAAAGATTGCTTATGATTAGCAAAATGTTTTTTCCATTCATCCCCAGCTAAGCCAATATATTGTTTATCAGGTACATTTTAAGAAGAAACAACGCATTTATATATCACTTTTTTTGATAGACATTTACCACCCAGGGGGCAATTGTTTTTTGTTTACAATTACAACTTTCTGTTATTTTATCATTTGCAATGTCATTTTTGTATAACAATGCATTATTGTGGCCTTTTATAATTCTTTCCATATTTTTTGTGCAACTGTAGCTTACTTTAATAGAACTTTGGTTAAATATTTTATGCAATTTATTAGAGGATGGAAAGTGCTTATCTACTAATTTCAAAAACACTTTTCCTATGTTAGTGGTAACATTTTTGCTATACGGGGGGTTGAACCAAATAATATTTCTTTTTTTCGGGGTCAAATTTTAGTTCAAAGTTTTAGGGTGAAAACCACTTTAGAAGTGGTTTTCACCCTAAAAATTTAGAAAATGCAATTAACTTAGAACCCCAATGCATTGCTGAAAAAATAAGCTTAGAAAATAGAATTGAATCAGCCGCCCCTGCCCAAGTGTTTGTAACACTAAAAGATCATAAACTAAACTTATAATATATATACATGTATATATATATATATATATATATATATATATATATATATATATATATATACACATATATATATATATATATATATATATACACACACACACACACACATATATATATATATATATATATATATATATATATATATATATATATATATACAGTTATTCACAAAAGTTTAAATGATTTCAAAATTTTTATCAAGTATGTTTGGTTTTTGTTTAATAAAAACAAAAACTGTAAAATGGTATCAAATCAATTTTTTATTTATTTATTAAAGAAAAAGTAATTTGCTTTAAAATGAATATAAACATATTATAAAAGTTTTAATATTTAATTAGAAAAAAACAATTACAAAAAATCATATATAAGAAGGAAAAATAAGAAGCACAAAAGTTTAAACGAATTGCAACATTCAAAATAGCAAAACTAATATTTAAAGTGTCCTCCTTTGTTTTTATAGAAAAGATAAACTCTTTTATGCATTGATTCAACTAATTTCATGCACATCACGTGAGGTACCTTCAGTAAGTACTCATTCAAAAGTTGCTTCAAATGCTGAGTTGATTGAATTTCATGGTATGTCAGTTGATTATCGATCCAGGATCAAATATTTTCAATTGGGTCATGATCTGGTGATCTAAGGCACAAGGGCATCACATTAAAAAGTATTTTTTGATTGAGTGAGCTGTGTGAGTTGAAGCTCTGTCTTGCTAAAAGATGAGTTGCTTGCTTCTGCCATACAGGTGTCTGATTGATGGAACTAATCACGTTTCTAATGTGTTCTTGTAGGTGTATTAATTAATTCGGCCTTTAATCTTTTGACATAGAGTCTTTCCTTGCAGTTTACGACTTGAAAACTAGCTTCATCACTCTAAATAACTTTTGCTCACTGTTCTACAGAGCAGTTCAGTCTTTCTTTGGACCACGCTCGTCGTTTACGTTTATCCATGATTGAAAGAATAGGTGTTTTAGCAGCTATGTACATTCCAATACCTTTGTCCAACAATGTCTCACGAGCTCTTTGCTAGCTTTTGGATTATTTTTTGACTCATTGAAGATTTGTGTTAGCTTTTTGTAGCTAAGTCTGGGGTTTCCTCTGCTCATTCTAAATATTCCACTTTTGTCACGGTTGCTGAGTTTGGATGGTCTCCTAGTACGCAGCATGTTGGAGACATCCTTGGTAAGTTTTTGATGGTTTATTTGAATGCTTGTGCGATTTTTTGTCCTCACATATCAATTCCTTGCCACTTGATCTCACTAGAAACTGATTTCAATATTTTTGCACGCAATTGAAATTAATTTGAAATTTACAATATTTCAAGTTGATTTTTAATGAACTAAAAGCTGCCTGATGATGTTGTGATGAATTTTTTGATTGTAAACTACTTATTTTAACTTTATTTAAAAGTAAAAAAAAATTTTACACCAGATTTATCAATTAATTAGCAAATAATTGATCCTAAATAAAATCGTTTAAACTTTTGTGACACCTCTTAATATGTATCACCTCCTTTTTAGTGAAATTATTAAGTAAACAGTGATGAGTCGAAATCTACTTTTTTTATTCTATTAACAAATAACCTTTTTACCAAATTGGAAAAAAAAATTATTTTGATATTTTTTTCAGTTAGATTTTTATTCAAGAAAAACCAAAGATTAGATCTTAAAATTCTGTAATCGTTTAAACTTTTGTGAATAGCTGTGTATATATATATATATATATATATATATATATATATATATATATATATATATATATATATATATATATATATATATATGTATATATATATATATATATATATATATATATATATATATATATACACACACACACATATACAGTATGCAAAAAAAATAATCGTACAAAAATCATAATTTTAAAGATTGCATCTAAAAAATGAGTTTTCCATTAAAATATTTGAAATTTTTTTTTAGATATCTTATCAAGTATTGTTTTAAGAATTTATTTGTGTATTGGTGAATTGATTGCTTTTCATACTTATTGAATTTTACACAATTGATCTAATGATGCATAAAATTGATGGCAAAAAAATTAATTGTACAGTTCAAAAATAATGTTAAATTAATCTAACTTCATGGAAATTAGTATAGACTGGGGCCTCTTTTGGCCTCGATAGTTTCAGCTAGACAATTCAGCATTGAGTTGACCAAATTTTGAGTCACTTCTTTTGTTATATTATCCCATGTGCTCATTATAGCTTCTTTCAAGTCGTCTTTGCGTATAAATGCTCAGTCATCAATTTTTTTGTCCAAAATATACCACAAATTTTCTATAGAATTCAAGTCCGGACTTTGAGATGGCCATTCCAAAACTTTGATGTTATTTGTGCCAAAATACATTTGTTATCTTAGCAGTATGTTTTGGATCATTATCCAGCTGTAGCATAAAATTGTTTCCCATTCTCAATTTTTTAGTAGATGGTCGCAAGATGGCTTTGAGAGTTTCACAATACATTGAAGCATCCATTTTTTCATCAATAAATGTCAATTTCCCCACTCCTTTCCAACTCATACTACCCCAAACCATCATATTTCCTCCTCCATGCTTTACACTACCTTGCAAATAGCTTAATTTATAAACTTTTTTTTTTTTGCCACACTTTCTGAACTCCATCTAATGAGACAAGGTTGTATTTTGACTCATCTGACCACAAAATTTTTTTTTAATATGAAATCAGCATTTTTTCGTACTTCTTTGCAAATTCTAACCAACGTTATATTTATTTGGCAGTTAAAAAAGGTTTTTATTGAACTACTATACCTGTATATCCTTGTTCTCTAATACGATTTCTAATTGTTTGAAGGGTTACCGTTATATTGTGATCTGCTTGAACTTTTAAAGCTAACTTAGCTGCCAAAACAAAACTTTTTTTCATCACATTAATGATGGTATTGCGATCAATTGCATTGGTGGTCAAATTATGCTTCTTATCAATTGAGGACACTGTCGTAAAATGAATTCCTGTTTCTTTTTGGATCTGACGGTAGAA
>NC_088928.1:54220000-54252500 GCF_038396675.1 Hydra vulgaris
CGATATACTCATCAAATGTAAGACTAAATTTATGTTTATCTTCAAGTTTTGTTTTCAAAGAACTAAAAACTTATTTGTTGACTAACCTGAAGTATTTAATGTCAAGATGGTTTGAGAGATTTGGTATCCCTGGCACAAAATGCTGATTGTTTTCACTTTTAGCAATGGTGCAAAAGCTAATTTCAACAATAGCTGATGGTCAACTCAAAGTTTCAGTTAGAGTTTGATGGTCATCCTTGAAAAAACTTTCAATTCGTGGTATTTTGGCAACCGGAATGTTTGCTACTGCTTCGTGAGTTATTGCATTTAAGAATTTCAATTTTGTGTTTTTGTTTTTTTAATGCCTTGTAATAGCTGTTGTTGTTGAGCCAGGTGTTTTGAGAATAATTTTACAGATTTTACTCTTTAAACTCTGTCATTCTTCAGAAAATTCAAATTAGCCCCATGCCTCAAATCTTCTAGTTGTGGTTACATCTTTAAATGCATCAATTATTTTTATTTCATACAACTAAAAATTTTATTAACTCATCAAAGCTATATTAATTCGTCTTTTTTTTTTAATTTAGAGATTTTAACAATTTATTTTATGGGTATCACCATGGTATTTTTTTAACAACTAAAAATATGTAACCCAAGCAACTATTTTAATTTTAAAACATAAAAGCAACATTCTAAATCATTTGTTTACATATTCCATTTGTGACTTTGAAAGTGTTACTTTTAAAAAAAAGTATTGCCCAACAAAAATTAAGAGTAACGAAAACTGTCTAAATAAGTCACATTTTAAAAAAGATTTTGGTTTAACTGTTAAAAATGATTATATACATAATATAAATATACATGTTTGAACTTTGAGAGAAAAAAAGTTCGAACTTGAACCTCTTAAAAAATGGCAAAAGTTCAAGCGTTCGAACCTGAACATGTTCGAACTGGAAGCCCTAATAGCATATAAAGAAAAATCAAACAAAAAAGACCTACTTGAAATGCCATTAACCACAAAAAAGTTTTTTATTATGCCATCGTGAGTTTTATACAATGGATCTGAAGCATATACTTTGATATTTTTAAAGTATTTTGGTTCATAATTAACATCAGAATATACAACTTCTTCATTAACCTTTATAGTGTACATATATTCGGAATTTTTTAATTTACTATTCAGTTTTTTAATTTGGCTTATCTCAATATTCTGCCATAGGTCTAACTCGATTGGATCTGTGTTAAAAACATCACGATGACAACCAGAGTTAGGAAGTGTAAAGGTAAATACTCTATTATAGTTAAACCAAACACCAGGAGTTTTTTCTTCATAGTTACTATTATCAAAATCAGATATAAAATTAACAACACTGCAACTATTAAAGAAGCATTTCTTGGAATTAAGATCAAAAGAAATTATATATTCTAAAGAAAGTCTTGGAATCTCAGCAATAATCTTCCCTTTTAACAACTTAGCAGGAACATTGTCAATGATGAAATCTATAAGAGATATAACTACAGAAATATAACTAAGTGATGATAAAAAATATGTAAAAATTATGCTTGCAACACTTACCAATTTTTCCATTAACAATCTGGATGTTAGAAATAGAACCATTTAAAGCATCATGCCAAGGATCAGATGCATACACTTTTATGCGTTTTAATTCCACAGCTTTATCATTTTTCATTCTATGAATATTGACACCATTTAAATCAACAGATAGCCAATATTCATTATTTATTAGACTTTGATAAATTTTAACAGAGGACCATTCACCTAACTTCAGAGGAACTGTTTCAATGCTGTAATTACTGTTATTATTATTAACAGGAAAAATAACAAGCTTTCCAGATCCATCTTGGTGAAACCAAACACTAGGATTTCTATAACCATAATCTCTAAAAGACTTTGTTAAAGTAAAATGAAGAACATTTATTAGTCCTTTGGTAAAAATTTTGGGCTTTATGCTAAAAGATATGGTATATTCCATCTTCATAACATTGAGAAATCCAACATATAAACCTTTCATTAGAGTAAATTCCGTTTTTAAGATTATATAGTCTAAATAAAAAGAGTTAAAAAGAAAATGCATTAAAAAATATTACTTATTTCTAAAATCATACACAAAAAAGATTTGGAAACCAAAAAAACTTCTATACAAGCATAAATAATAATACATAACTAATATTTAAAAATATATTAAGTTATTATAAGTTGATAACATATCAGTTAAGTTGTATTCATTTCATAAAGAAACATCAGAAGATATGCTTTTCAATATAGATAAGTTACTTAAATCTACCAAAAAAAAAATTATATTTCAAAAAACAAATAAAAACAGGCCTCATTTAAGCTTAAGTCATTTTTGGAAATTTTTTTTAAATATAATTTACTCCCAACAAGGCTGCAAGCAACAAGTCAGGGTAACAACATCAGTTTTTGCTGTCTTGTAACATCTTTCCAACAACATCTGTAAATATAATGATGTATAATTACATCTGCCCAACATCTGTAAATACACTGAGGTATAATAAAATCTGTCCAACAACATCTGAAATTTCATTGATGTCAAATAACATCTGCATAAAAAGTATATGATTACTACAGATGTAGTTACATCTTTTTAATTACCTAAGTATAACAACATCTGTGCACTACATCTGGAAATTTTACAGATGTGGTTACATCTTTTTAATTATATTAAATATAACTAGAGCATTTTATGAAAATATTAAATTATAATGCATTATTTTAAACAGATGTAGTTAGATAGTAGTTAGGTTTTTTTTTCAGATGTAGTTACATCTGGAAAAAATTATTAAAAAATAATGTATTATTTTACCCAGATGTAGTTTCAAATATGATTTTTTTCAGATGTAGATGTGTTTTACATCTGGAAAAAATAATAAATATAAATGCATTATTTTTACTAATTGTAGTAACATATAAGATTTTTTTAGATTTAACTACATCTGCAGGAAATTCTTCCAGATGTTATTGGACTTTTTGGAAAAATTACCAGATGTAGTTACATCTTCCTAAAGATGTTGTTAGGGATCATTGAATTTCCAGATGATATTGGACAGATATTGTTGGAATAAAAAAAAACACAGGTGATCTTGAACAAAAGTGTAGAGATGATCTTAGACTACTCTACAGATGTTGTTGGACAGATGTAGTTATCTTTTACACAAGCAACCACTATTTAGACAATTAAAAGCTTTTAAAGCATGCAGGGACAAATACAGTAAAAGAATGTGACTTTTCTGAATGATGAGTCAAGCAAGAATGAGTTTTGGTTGATGGAACTAGATATGATAGCTCCTTTAAGCAGCAAACATGATAGTATTTGTAGAAAAGTTAAAGAGACACAATTTTACAACGATGGGAAAGAGGCTCAACCTTGGCAGATAAAATAGGTCTAATTAGGTTTACAAAGCATTTATGTATCTTGTCTAAAATTTTAGTTTTAAAGTAAATTAAAAAAAAAAAAGTTCTAAATTAAGTTTTGAGCAGTTTAAAAATTGATTATCGCAAAATCAACTATTTACGACTACACAAATAACAGTAATGTACTATCACAAAAAAAACTAACAATTCATAACTACAACAAACAACAGCAACGTACTACCACAAAAAAAATCAACAATTTACAACAACAACAAATAACAGCAACGAACTACCACAAAAAAAATCAACAATTTACAACAACAACAAATAACAGCAACGTACTACCACAAAAAAAATCAACAATTTACAACAACAACAAATAACAGCAACGTACTACCACAAAAAAAATCAACAATTTACAACAACAACAAATAACAGCAACGTACTACCACAAAAAAAATTAACAATTTACAACAACAACAAATAACAGCAAAGTACTATCACAATAAAAACAACAACTTACTACTACAACAAAAACGATACGTTTAAAAAACTTTATATTTAAAAAAAAAAAAAAACTCTATTTAAAGAACAACATGTTATTGCTATCACAACTTATGAAACTCGGAAAATCAATAAAATTCTAGTACAATTAATATATATTTCTTAGAACAAAAACTGACAACCAGCATGCACAACATGCTAAGTTTATGCTACTTACAATTATGCAAATTATGCATTATTTGCTACTGCTGTTTGCATTATTTCTTTTTATATTTGTTAAAATGGTTGCATTTTTTTATTACAAAAAAAATTTTGAAATATTTGATGTTTGTAAGTTTTGTGAGCCAAAGAGATTGATACAACTAAACTGAGCAGGTTTAGGATTGAATGATACAGCAAAAACTATGTGCTGCTAAACGTAGAGATGTACTTATACATCAACTAAGAGTTTGTGTGTGGTGGTATATAGATATGATAGAAATCTGTTATGGTGTTTTATTTTTCTTCAGTCTTTTAGAAATTTTAAAATGTGCTCAAAAACACTGAGGAACATATCTAAACATACAAAAACATTCAGGTAATTTAAACTGATTTGTAATAACAGTAAAAAAAGAACACATTAAATTTTTTAAATTTTAATTTTAAGCATTTGAAAAGTATTTATATTATATTTACATTACATTATATTTATATTATTTTAGTATTGTACAAGCTATAAAAAATACAGTATTGTACAAGCTATAAAAAAAACTCAGTTAACATTGTATTCAAAACGTTACAAAAGTTTTTGGAAGTGTGAGTGGAAGATCAAAAAAGTGTGAATTTGAAAGTGTGAATGGAATGACTAAAAAAGTGGCTTTTGAACTTTAATCTTAATAGAGCATTCCATGATTTTTTCTGGATTTTAGACCAAAATTTACAGAAAAATGAGTACATGAAGATTATAGTTAATAGCAGATTAAAAATGATAGCAAAAGCTTTCTCTAACTAACAAAATGTGATGGGTTGGTATTTTTGTCTATATTTGTATTTTCAATAGAAAGTAAAGATGATCAGGGTTAGAATAATAGTGTTAAGAATATATCATTTTTAAAGTCTTGTTTTGTAAGTTGGATATTTGTACAATATTATAGGAGCAGATTTTTTCCTAAACCTGACATGCATACCTAAAATGTGATCCAAAAATGGCATGGTATATATTGATGAGTTTCATGATGAATATGAAGATAAATTTTAGCTAACATCCTGTTTGATCTACATAGTTTTATTGCTAAGTCCTTAAGATAATGTAAAAAAGATAAATTTGAATTACAAGATACTTTAAGTATTTAAATATTTGATTACAAGATACTTTAAGGACATAAAAGAAGTTATTTTTTGACCACTTAGTCTGAAATTTAGGGGGTTTATTGATTTTAGATTGCCTTAGATTAAATAAGATAATTTTAATTTATTAGTATTTAGTTTGTTAGACCAAAGCCATTAAACTAGATTAGATAGATCACGAATAATGTATTTGTTTATTTTTTTAAATGATTTGTTGATTACAAGCAAGTTAGTGTCATCAGCAATATGGTATGAAGTTGCATATTTTAGCAATAGATTAAGATTATTTTTAAAAACAAGGAAAATCAATGGTCCTACATACAGAGCCTTGAGGTACACCTGAAGTGCAATTTACTAAAGAAGATGTGTTACCATTAATAGAGACAAACTGAAATCTATTATAAACTATGAGTTAAAACATTAGAAAAAATTCCTCTAATACCATAGTGTTCTGGTTAACTTAGGAAGATAGAATGATCAACAATCCTTTTTGTAGATCAACAAACACACTACAAGATTAATGTCAAGAACTTTTTGAAAATACTCAAGGATTTTAATAAGTGCATAAGTTGTGAAATGCTTGCTGTAGAACCAGCTGTTTGTAAAAATATTGATAATAAAAAATTTGTTTAGACTGTTTTTTGTCTGCTTTGGCAGACAAAAAACAGTCTATACAAATATTTTTTTCGTTTGACAAAAACGAAATTGTGTGATAACTAGTGTGGTTTGTTAGAGGGTCCTTTCATTGAAGTGGAATGGCTACTTTAAAGACATCAGAAAAAAGTCCATTTTAAAATAAACACAGCATCATGTATTATTATTATTTAAATGTTTAACAAAATCTTTTATGTTTTTTTTAAAACAAAAAAACTGCTCGTGCAACAAAAAATTATGAAACACTTAATAATTAATAAATCAATAAATCACTATTAAGAATACCTGAAGGAAGAACAACAATAGGTTTCGTGCTGCTATCTATAAACAAAATTATGGAAACACAAAAAAGTTCTGAAAATAAATAAAATTTTTAAAAATATTTTAAAATTGATACTACATTATTAAAAAGCAAATAACAGTAAATAAAAATAATAAAAGATTCTCTTTTAACACATTCAAAGATAGTAAGTTTGTGTGAGATATTTGAGAGCTGACAAAAATATTTGCTTTAGAAAACCTATGGAACTTCTTAAATTGTTAAAAATGTCACAGTGCCAAACAAAATAAATACAAAAAAAATTAAAAATTGAAAATTAAAAAATAAAAAGATGTAAAGTTTTAAGGAAACGTTTTAAGGAAACAAATTTATTTTGGAAGATCTTCAAAAACAAAATTTGGTAAATCTTTTATAGAAAGGCCAAATTGTAAACTTTAAAAAACTTAATTAAAAACTTATTTATTTTTAATTTGCAAAACAAACAAAAAAAAACACTGAAGTTAATGGACAGATTGCGGAAGAATTATCAAGAAGTAAAAAGAATTAATTGATAAATGTGATATTTTGAAATAATCAATAAGTATGTTATCAGTAATAACTTTTAATTTATCATTATAAAATAAAAATTAGAGGAAAAAGTTAAAAACTAGAGGAAAAAGTCAGAGGAAAATCTTTCACTATAAATTTGATAGAAAAACTTTTATCTCAAAAGCTTTAACAAATGGTAACCCAATTGATGTGTATTTAGATTTTGCAAAACCTATCGATAAAGTGCTAAACAAAAGATTACCAATAGGGTTTCTCAAACAGGATCCCGGGGATAAAAGTTGCACCAGGATTTCCCGGGATATCACTCTTATATCCTGGAACATAATTTTTTAAAAATTATACATATGATAACTGTTTGAACTAATTCAACCAAAAATAAGAAAAATATTATTGCATTTAGTTGTGTTTATGTGTTCATATCTTATATTGAAGCCTAGCACAACAAGAAAATGTTATTGAAAATCTTAAACTATCTAACTCAAAGAATGCATTGCAATTTGCAATGCAACGTTTTTTTTTCTCATTATTATAAAATATGAGTAAAAATAAAAAAGATTTCTTGCAACGAAAACAGTAAGTTTGATTTAATAATTTTTTTATTTAAAAAACGGCAAACAAAGACATATAAAGTCATACGTAAGATAACATACATATGCAAGAAATATTTGTAACTTTACCTTTAGTTGTTTTACGATTCAATTTAGTTATACTATGTCAATTGTAAATGGATCGATAGCATGACAGTATTTTTGTAAAGAAAAATCTGGCAAATCTGCAATTTGCAAAAAGTGAAATGTAAAGAAAATGTGCAAAGGATTTTTGACAAGTGCGCTCTTTTGTCATTTAAAAAACGCACACAAAGATTTGGATTTAAATATGAAGCGCCTACATGAAGATACTGGTTTGGAAATTAAAATTAAACAGCAGACTATCGAGGAAATTGTGTCAAAACTAGCAATGGTGGATGGCTTCTCAATAAACGCCATAACAAAATATGAATTCATTAGAAAATCATTGTCTGAAAAAGGCATGTTATTACCAAAAAATCCATCCCATGTTATGAGTATGATAGAGAAACAACATGATTTAGCTAAATAAACTGTGGTTTTAGAGATAACAAAAGAAATATCTAGTGGGTCACGATTTTCTTTATCGTTAGACAAATATACGTCTTTAAAAAATTGACGTCATTTAAATGTAAATTTACACTTATTAACAAAGTTTTAGAACCTGGGATTGACTCCAATAGCTGGATCACTTCCTGCACAAAAAATTGTTGACCTGGTTGAAAATAAACTACCAGATTTCAATTTATCAATTAAAAAGCACATCATAGCTAGTGTCACTGAAGGAGCACCCATAATGAAAAAGTTTGGACAGCTAAGTGGTATTGAACATCAGCTGTGTTATGCCCACGGACTTCATTTGGAATTGTGATGTTCTTTACAAAAAGTCAGACTCTTCAGCAAAATATATTGAACTTGAATCCGAGAAAATTTTGAGTGATTACAATGAGTTTGATGATGTATTTGACTGTAATGATGAGTCATACAGCTCAACAGGCTTTACATTTATTGATGATTTACAAAATAGCTTAAATATAACCTTAACAATTCAGAACGTTCGAAAAGTGGCTTGAATGTTCCGCAAATCACCTCTTAAAAATGACATTTTACAAATCTAGGTAAAATCTATGTTTCATAAAGAACTGAAGCTGATATTAGATGTCAAAACAAGGTGGAACAGTCTTGTTGCAATGCTAGAAAGATTCCTTAAAGTAAAAACATGCATACTAATAGCAATGATCGATATGTAGAAAAAGCAACTCTAGAAGACATTAGCATTTTAAAAAACCTCATAAAAGAAATCAAACTTTTTGAGGCAACTGAAAAGCGTAGTGAAAGTTTAGAAAGAATTTGTTCACAATTAAGTGACAAATCAATTGATTATTTATATTTTTTAAAACAATATTTTATTTTAAATATTAATATAGATAAGCATGCTAAGATAAATTTGTGTCAGAAACCGCTTGTTATTATATTAAAAATTATGCCAGGAAATCCCAGGATAAATAAGTTACAGGCTAGGAATCCCGGGATGCTAAATTTATGGAAAATGAGAAACCCTAAATATCAATCAAACTAGCAGCTTACAGAAGATAAGGAAAACTGTTAAAAAAGATTAAAGCATGTCTAAGCTACAGAAAACCACAAGTAAAAACTAATAATATTTTTCAACCTGAAAGTCAATTTTTTTATTCCATTATTTATGATATAGTAAATGACCTACTAGAAAATATGAAAAATGTAATCTAAATTATAAAAACATGTATACTGTTGACATTAAAATATTAGCAAAAATTGGGAGTGAAGAAGAATTAAAAACAGATTTAGTCAATAAATTCAAATGAGAAATCATTCATCATGGTTCAAACAAGTAGAGCACAAAATAGAAGATCTAAAATTAAAAGAAACAAACTATTAAGAGATTTATGTGCAAAATTCTCAAACAGTTTAAAATGGAAAAGACATAGAAATTTGCAATGCAAAAACTCTAATTGATTAAAAAGACTTTCAGTTATATATGCATAAAAAATCTAATAATGCTAACATTCACTACACCAGTTATAGAACATTTATTACACTAGTTATAGAACATTCATTACACCAGTTATAGAACATTCATTACACCAGTTATAGAATATTCATAAAAGCAGTTATAGAATTTGCAACATCATTAAGGTCTCAATCCCAAAAAAAGTGATATTGAAGAAATAGAAAAATACAACACAGAGCTGCAAAGCTATTACCAGCATTCAGAAATTTTATATGAAGAAACAACTAAAAATACTAAACATAACAAGAAGCCACTCTAGTCAAAGGTGCTTTTTTTTATTTTTTGTTATTTCAACTCTCTCACATTTTTTAACTCCAAAGTGTAAACTTTGAAAAACAAAGCAGCTGCCTGGAAAAATAAGCTGAGCACAGTACTACAGGAAACATAGTGGGGATCCAACTTGGAACTTCTGCCTTAGAAAGAGTGTGCTCTATCACTCCAACACAACCGCATAATATATAATATGGCCTATACCAAATTCTCTACCACATAATATATAACATGTTTTTAAACAAACTAATATTTACTAATAAATTATTTGCAATAATTTCATTTATCATTTATTAAAAAAAAGAAAGCTTTATTACTTATTTATACTTTTTAAAACTTACTTGATATGCCATTGATTACAAAAAAGTTTTTTATAAAACCGTATTGAGCTTCATACCAAGGATCTGATGCATATACTTTTACATTATCAAAACTTTGATATTTGTAGTTTACTTTTTCCACGACAACAGTTCCATTAATGATGATTGTAAATATATATAGCTTGTTTAACAAAATTTGAGCAACTTTAATATTTGACCACTGATTTTTTAGAATTAAATTCAGTATTAAAGTGCTAAATATGTAATTAGAGTTATCATTGATTGGCGCTGAAATATGAATTTTTTTATTGCTCGATCCGGGTTCAAACCAGATACCAGGAGTTCTATCACCATAATTCTCATAATCAGAACCAATAGTGAAATGAACAATATTACGCCAATCAGAAAAAAAATTATTAGGATAAAAATCAAATGAAATTAAATATTCTTCATTGAGCTTCGGTATTTCAGCAATAATCTTTCCTTTTTCTAATCGAGTTTTTTCATTACCAACAAGTTGTTCTAAAACATGATTTAATTAACATATAAATCTATTTTTACTTTATACTTTTTATATTTCTTACTATTTCTATAAATTTCTTATATTTAAATAAAAATAAATGTATTACTACCAAGATTTTACAACTAAAAAACTATGTAATACAAGCATCAAAAAAGATAAGTAAAGGCATCTACCTATTTAGAAAGTTTAACCAACTATTGCCTTGTAAATCTAAGTTGTTTTATGCAATAGTTTAATTATAAGCAATTTAATGTATGGTGTTGATGTTTGTGGAAATAGTATATCAAAAAAAATTATGTAACTTAATTGTCTACAAAAGAAAACTCTTCACATTATTGTTCCCAGCAAGATTCACTTAAGACCTATCCTAAAAAAAACTGAATCTATTATTGTTAGATCGGGAGTATCAAATGGCTATTAGAATATAAGAATGGAAGATGTGTGCTGGCTTAGCACCATCATCTTTAATTATTGATTTGAAGATTTAATGATTTAAAGAGTTATTTAAAATTTAAAGATTTTACAAGCTTACTCACAGAGAAAATAGAACAAAATAAAAAAGACAAAATGTTAATAAGTAAACATGTTGCATACAAAAAAAACACTTTGCAAGCATGAGCACTAATATTAGTGAGATACAATGAATAAATAATTAAAAAGAATTATTTGTTATATTGATTGGTGTAATAATATAAATTTATCAGTAGCATATTGAGATTTATTGACAACTGTTGTTTTTAAACTAAAATGATGAACTCATTGTTTTTCTTGATGACAGTGTTTTTAATTTCATTTTTAATTGAATAAAATTAAGTATATAACTAGTTAAATCTGTCATTTAACCAGTTATATAGTTAATTTTACTCAAGTTAAATTAACTTTAGTATTTATAGTTCTGCTTAATGTGAAGTGAACTTTAATTGTTATAAATATCAAAACAGTTTATACAAGTTTAGTTACACCTATATTTGATTATCGAATATCGTAAGATACTTATAGACCTTTTCATTTACTAGATAAATAGTGATGTCATCTGTTACCTCCACTCTACCACGCCAAAGAAAATCTTGCTGTAAAGGACAGTTGCAGAATTATAAAATTATAAAATAATCAAAGTATAAATATAATATCAAACAAAATATATTAAATTTATGACAATGTACTTGAAAAGTTTAAATTTTTTTTGATTCCTAAATCTTTTCCAACTAGCTAAAAATTTTAGAAAAGTTCTTTATATTAAATAAGAAAACTCTCGTGTAGAATAAAATTTCAAAATTTCAATTTTTTTGAAACTTTGCAACTACAATGGTAGGGGTGCAACAACTATGCTATAAATTATACTAACTATGCAATTTGCAGGTATTTTAACAAAATTTCAACCGAATTTCAGCAAACAACAAACAATTTACAGGCATAATGTTAAATCAATTAAAAAACCAATTAAATTATTCAAAATTATTTGATAAATTAATTGAACAAAACTGAAAATTGTTTAAACATCAAAACTTTAGCCTGAGTCATTGATTGAATTCTATAAAAATTAAAATTAAAATTAAAAAACTTTAAAAATACTATTACTGAACTTTGAACATGCATTTGCATATAAAATTCTCTATTAAATAATAACTTTTTTAAATAATTGAATTTAAAGCGAAACAGTTTACCTCTGTTTAATCTTACCTCTGTTATTTAAAAACTTTTTTTTTTTGAACATATTTTTTTCTCAACATCTTCACTTCGAACAAGGATACAAACAACCACTAATAGAGTTGGAAGTGACTGGAAGAGAAAAGATTAAATTTATAGAGCAAGATAATGATTAACAAAAAACTTAAAAGAGTACAAATTATATGAATATGGAAAACAAGATGAAGAAAAGGAATTCTAAAAAACTGATGTTCAAAGGAAAAAACTAGACCAATAAGAATTTTTGGAGCACTAAGGAACAGTCACCGTAAAAGGATTAAACTTAATTGAATGATGAGTAACACAAGAATGAATTTTAGTAGATAGCACAAGAGATGTTAGCTCTTTAGAGCAGTGCCCATTAAAGTATTTATAAAAAAAAGAAAGAGAAGCAACATTACGACGATGTGATAATGGTTGGAGGTTGGCTTCAAGAGCAGTTCCAACTATGTTTATAATGTGTTTTTGCACCTAGTCTAAAAGTGAAAGGGCATCATTAGAAGATCTGCCCCAGATATTGCAACAGTATTCCATAGAAGGACAAAAATGAGATTTATAGGGAAAAATAATAGAATCCAGAGTAAAAATAAGGCAAGCACGATAAAGAGATGCAACCTTAGATGCTAATTTTGCAATCAATTTAATATATGGTTTCCAAGAAAGATTGGAAGTAAGAGTTAATCCTAGATGATGGAGGGTAGATGACTCATTTAGCACATTACCATTTATAAATATAGGAATAATCTAGATTATTGCGATAACGATTAGCTGAAAAAAATTGAGTTTTATCAGAGTTAAAGTTTAACAGCCATTGAGAGCCCCATGCTGCAGCAGGAGTGAGATCCTTTTCAAGCTCAAATGCCCCCTCCAAGCAATCAGAGAGTGTTGGCTTCTTATCAAGACAAGAATAAATGGTAGTATCATCACCAAGCAATGCCACCTTAGATGTGAGAATATCAGGAAGATTGTTAACATAAATTAAAAAGAGTGTAGGGCTAAGGACTGAACCTTGAGGAACTCCTGAAGTTACAGAATATGAAAAAGAGTGCAGTCCATCGAGGACAACTTTTATACTACAATTGGAAAAGAAAGATTCAATAATGTTACCAGATACACTGTAATACGAATGCTTATGGAGAAGACCAACATACCAAACTTTATTAAAAGCCTTAGAAATGTCAAGAGTGATAGCCTTAACCTTTCCACATCTATCTAATGCACAATAAAACCTATCAGTTATTACTGTTAAAAAATCAGCAGTAGAATGAGGAGATTGATATCAATATTGATGATCAGAAAGTAAGTTATTAGATTTAAGATAAAAGAATAACTGTTTATTAATTAAAGATTCAAAAACTTTATGACAGTAAGAAGGCTAGTGGGACAGTAGTTATACGAGTCAGATTGCTCTCCAGAACTTTTGAAAATAGGGGTAACAAATGCTGCTTTCCAGCATGCTGGAAAACAAGATAAGCACTTATTAAATAGTTTTAAAAGTATAGACGACAGCTCCAGAGAACACTTCTGCAAGACTATAACAGGTATGTTGTCCGAACCATAAGCTGTAGAAGAGTCTAAGCAGAAAATCATTTTAGATACAGAAGCTAGAGTTATGCGAAGGTCAGGCAATGGATTAACCTGTTTGTTGTCTATATCCAGTAGAACGCAACTAGTGGAATCAAGAGATAATATTGATGAGAAGTTCATAGCAAACAATTTAGCTTTGTCTTTAGTTAAGGTATCAATATCTGAACCATACAAGAGAGGTAGAATAACAGATTTGTCTTTATTATAGATACTGTTAAAGATTTACCAGAAGTCATAAGAGTTTAATTTTAAGTCAAAAAATATGAGATTTTGTGACTTATGGTTATCGGTTTTTGGTGTTAGACAAAACCTTTTTACAATGGTTTCTAGCAGCAGAAGTAAGACTCTAGAGATTTTTTGAAACTCTTCAACAGTGTCATTAACAAAGCGAATCAATCATTCCATCTTAAATTTGTGGGTCTAACATTAACTAATAGCAAAGAATTTTTCTTCTAATTTTGAGATTATTAAATCATTTCTTTCTAACCTCAGTATTACAATTATCTTGGAAACCTCAGTATTACAATTATCTTCTTTATTTCCAATAACTTCTAGGGTAACTAAAAGGTTCTTGTCTGGGTCCTGTATTGTTTCTAATATGCATTAATGATTATCCTGATAATCTTACATTTAAAACAGCTCTATTTGATGACAACTTTACTTTATATTTGTCTTGACAAAAGGTCTTCGTTTTTCAAATGCTTAGGGCAGTTTTTTTTTTTTTTAATTCTAATTTACTCTCAACAAGGCTGCAAGCAACAACTATTAAGTTGGGAATTACTAGAAAACAAAAGAGTTAAAGAGCAAGAAAATGGTTGACAGAAGACTTAAAAATTTTTAGGTTGTATAAATCAGGGAAATGTGAAGATGAGAGAGAGTATTAAAGGGATAGAGTGCAAGTAAAAAAATAGACGAATAAAAGTTTTTAGAGAATGCAGGAAATACAGTAAAGTTATAAGACTTATAATGATGAATGATGAGTCAAGTGAGAACAAGTTTTAATTGATGTAACTAGATGATAGCTCCTTTGAGCAGCAACCATGATGGTATTTGTTGAAAAGAGGCTCAAACATGGCAGATAGAGCAAGTCAAACTAACTTATAGTGCATTTTTAGACCTTGTCTAGAAGAGAAAAAGCATCATTAGAAGAACTAATATGGCAACAGTATTCCATACATGGAAAAATAAGAGATTTGTAGAGGTAAAGAATGGAATCAGGAGTAAGAAAGTGGTGAGCACAATAAAAAAAAGCAACCCTACCTGATGCTAACTTAGCAATCAATTGTATATAAGGTTTCCAAAAGAGAAGACATTTTGACATGACAGGAGTATAAAATTAAGTTGTCAGCAAATAGATCTACTTTAGATGCAAGATTTTCAGGTAGATCAATATGGTAGATGAGAAACAAAATATGACCAAGGTATACTCCAAAAGTTACTGGAAATGAAGAAGAGTGTTGGTCTTTGAGGATAACTTTTATAAAGCAGTTAGAAAGACACGATTTAATAATATCAAAAACTTTCACCTATATTTTTTTTTTTGTTTATTAGGGTGTCCTAGAAGTCCTTACGGTATTATCACAGAGCACCAAGTTGAGCATTTAATTGGAAGTTCACGCCTCTTTTCTAACCAATGTTTCAAAATAAGTACGCAACCACCGTGCTATAGCTGCTCTCAACAAATGAAGCAAACTTATGGAGAAGACTAACATGCTAAATTTTATCATAAGGTTTTAGATACTTCAAGAGCAATAGCTCTAGCTTTGTTGTCTCCATCAAATGCAGGATAAAATATTTTAGCCACAGAAGTTACCAAGTCAGTCGTAGAGCAAGTAGATTAAAAAGTGATTGTTTTACAATAAGTTAGTTGACTCAAAATTGTATGATGAAATTTGTAGATCAAAGAATCAAAAATCTTGCTAATAAATTAAAGAAGACTGATTGAATGATAGTTGGAAGTAAGGGGGTGGATGGTCAGAATGTTCTCCAAAGTTTTTAAAAATTGGAACCACAGATGTCATTTTTCAGCAAGTAGAAAAAGCACTTATTAAATAGTTTAGAACTGAAGGAGTTCTGGAAAACACTTTTGTAAGACTATGACAGGAATGTCATCTAGACCACAAGCCATAGAAGAGTTAAATTGAGTTATGACTTTAGCAATGGAAGCTGGAGTGATTTGAATGTCTAACAATGGGTTGACCTGTTTAACTGGAATGAAAGGAAGAGTATAGCCATAAGATTCAAGAGTCAAATTAGAAGAAGAGATCTTTGCAAACGGTTCACTGGGAATAATGGAGCATAACATCAGACAGCACCATTTTACATTGATTTCTTGCAATAATAAATAGGTCTTTGTTCTTAAGAAAGCTGTTCTTTTGAAAAAAATGATTACAATTAGATATAGCAGCTGCACAAAATGGTGAAATTGACAAAGTAGAATAAGGTTTGATTTAGAACCAATGAGAAGAAATAAAAACTTCTATTTTTGCCTGGATCCAGGAGGTTATGTAGGAGGCACATCAAGGTAGTAAATCTTGAATCTGATCTCTTTTTTGTAACAGTTTGGGCTTACAGTGAATTGCAAATTTTAACTCCAACAAAACTCAATTATTCCAATATTATTTGATGACAACTATCTATCTGAGTCATCTTCTTTACATCACCTTTTATCATTCACTGCATTCTTCTTAAATTATTGTTCACTACTTACATTTCATGGGAACTATACGCACAATTCATTGCATAGAATCTGCTTAGGTTGATTCTCTTTATTGTGCTCGCCATTAACTTACTCCTGATTCCATTCTCTTCTTCTATAAATCTCTTATTTGTCTCTGTTTAGAGTTATGTTGTCATATATGGGCTGATTATTCTAATGATGCTTTTTCTCCTCTAGACAAGGTCCAAAAGAGACAAACTACAAAAACGCATTGTAATCATAGCTAGACTTGCTTTATCTGTTTGTTTTGCTTTATCTCATTTAAACCTCTTTCTCATCATCATAAAGTTGCATCTAATACTCCTTTCAATCATGGTTGCTACTCAAAAGAGCCATCATTTCCAGTTTTATCAACCAAAACTCATTCTTACTTAACTGGTCATTCAGCAAAGTTCCTTTTACTGTATCTGTCCTTTCATACTCTAAATATATTTATTCATCTCGTTTTTTTTTGCACCCTGCACTTTAATGCTTTGGAACTCCTATTTCCATGTTTTCCTGACTCATATTCCTTTAACTTTTCAAGTTTTCTATCAATTTCCTTAGTCTTCAACTTTATTCTTTGTTTTCTAATAACTGAAAAATGTAATGTAACTAAAGTTTTTTCTTTTTTATGCTGGCTCAGAAACAGATAAAATGAATGTACTTTAAAATTATAACACTAAAAAGGGAGTAGAAGGTAGAAGGGATGTCAAAGAATGGAAGATACTTGTTACATAACAAGAATCTTCCAGTCTTTGACATCCCTTCTACCTTCTAATCCCTTTTTAGTGTCGAATACTGGGAAACATATGCTTCCCAGTATTCGACATAATAAAATTAAAAATAAAAATTTACAATCATTATTTTATTGTTTAATAGGGGCTCTGAGCAACAATTTAGTAATTTATGTGACTTGTGCCAGTGTTTTATGTTTGAAACAAACACTTCTTTAAGTTATTGAATTTTATTCCAGTCTTTGACAACATTGCATTCAAGTCATCGACTGAAAAAAATGTTTCAATTTGCTAAGGTTTCTAGAGAGTTACTTAAAAAAATTATTGTTTTCTTAAATGTTATGATTGCTGCTCAATAATACCCTTTGGACAATCATTAATACTTGTAAAGCTCCATTTGCACAATCGTTAAAGATTGAAAGACACTAATTCCCTTGAAGATTAATTCCAAACCTTGGAGTAAAATGTGAAAAACAAACTTTTAAATGTTTTCTTCAAAGTATGTTTTTTATAGTTTATGTTGTAACCTATAAAAAACTTTTTCGTTTTGCTGTATCTTTAGTACTTGTGTTTAAAGAATTTTAAAAATATTTTTAAGTGTCGAATACTGGAGAAGACAATCTTAAAATGTTGTCCTGTGTTTCCCATTTTGATATTTAGGGGGCTATAACTCCTTTATTTATTATCCAACATCATTTACTCTAAGTGTATTATAAAGAGGAACTACCCCTTTATACAATAAAACATAAAGATCAATCATTAATCATGAGTAAGAAATTATTATTTATATAAGACTAGGTAAAAAAAATGTCAACCACTGAGTGGTTTATTCTAACCCACCTAAAAAAATTTCTCCCCTTTTCTAAAGGAAACAAATTTAAATTTAAAAAAAGTAATTTAAATTGCTGAAAAATGTGTTATGAAACAAAATCTGATAATAACATTGAGGCCTGTTAAAAACAATGTTGTTTATATTTCTATTACTGTTAATAACTAAAAAAAATTATTTGTTATTCTTACCAGCATGTCCATTAATGACTAGTAGATCAGTGATGTAACCATCTTGAGCATCATACCAACAATCTGATGCATACACTTTCATATTTTTAAAATCTCTAGCATCAGAATTTTCTGTTCTAATTATATTGATTCCATTTAAAAAAACAGAAAACCAATATTTACTTTCTAAATAACTTTGACATATTGTAATATAAGACCATACACCTAACCTTAGAGGAGGTGTTTCAATGTAGAATGTTGTACTTCCATTCACTGCAGCAAAAATCACAAGTTTACCAGAACCATCTTCATGAAACCAAACACCAGGGTTTCTGTCACCATAAACTTCGTTATTATCACCCAAAGTTATATGAAGAACACTTTTTAAACCCCTAGTGTAATTAGTGGGTTTTACATTGAAAAACACAGTGTAAACTTTCTTTAAAACTTTGAGAGTTCCAACTAATGAACCATGAATAATGGTAAACTCTTTACTGTGGAGTATATAATCTAAATAAAAACAATATCTAAAATATAAGCCCAAATAAATTTAAACCTAAAATAACTAATAATAATCTTATACAGAATTAGAAAAATAAAAATAAAAAAAAGGAGAATAAACTTTTGCGAGTAATGATAAAAAAAAATTAATGACTATTCTGAAATCAAATTTAAACAGCATAACTTTCTTTGGAACTTTTAAATCAAAATTTTCACTAAGAAACTTTTTTTTATGACTTTTTGTATGGATTTAGCCTACAATTAACTTTAATGACTTTTGCAAGTTGATTTTGCATTGATTCAACTACTTTCTTTGTTATTTCTATAACAATTTAAGTCTAAACTTATTGGAGCATGGTCTCCAGCTCTTCATTCTTTTTGAGACATCAGGTGCCAACTTTTTGATACAAAATAGCCTGGTGCCAGCCTTTAGATACAAAAACTAGATTGAGACTAGGACTTTAGGCAAGCTTTTCCAGTTATGTTTTCAGGATAAAAAATTATTTTTAATTTTTTGACATGTTTGGGCTTGTTATTCATTTTTAAAATAAATGGTTTTTCACGCTTTATGAGCTCAATCGAATTTCTCAATATTGTGACTAGTTAGCCCACAAAACTTTCTTCAAAAAAGTTTAAAAATGGTGAATACTAGCATTTCTATTTTTCAAAAAAGTTTAAAAATGACTGAATACTAGCATTTCTTTTGAAATGCTACTATTCAGTCTTAATGGATTTTAAAAAAAGAATAAAATGACATCCCAACATACAGTAAAAAGTTTATAAACAGATAAATTTTTTGAGTTCTTTCCTTCATAACTTTTTAACTTTTTACTGAAAATGAATAAAAGTTTTATAAATTTTTCCTCTAGTGTATACTTAATAGCATGAAAATATTAACTTGTAAAGGCAGAAGAAATTAAAATTTTATTGATAATATAATCGTGCTAAAGTTTATAAACAGCGCCATAAAAACAAATCAAAATTTCATTTAAAAAACTTAATAAAATTATACATATATCTAAATATTTACTGAAAAAAAAAGGAATTGTGCTATGGAGAAAAAGATTCTTTATAAATAATTTTCTGAGCTTTATGATATATGCATAGAAACCTTAATACTCTTGAAAACAAGCA
This sequence comes from Hydra vulgaris, assembly GCF_038396675.1. NCBI lineage: Eukaryota > Metazoa > Cnidaria > Hydrozoa > Anthoathecata > Hydridae > Hydra > Hydra vulgaris. Next base: position 54,239,758 of record NC_088928.1, read on the forward strand.
TCGTTCAGGAACACCAAAGATAACCACTGAACATCAAAACAGAATTTTGTTAAAACAATTAAAAGGAGATCCTCATAAAAGTGCTGCCAAATTAAATTGCATTTTGAGTAAGAATATTGTGTAAAGTGCAGCAAAAATACTACAAATTATCTTTGTGTCCTCATAATTTGTGGGGTTGTCATCCTGCCAATAAATCATTAATATAAGCTTAAGACTTTAGCAAAGATTGCGAAAGTTCGTGGAAAATCCCATAATAGAATTTATAAATTATAGCTTTTTTAATAGAAGTTATAAACACTTCTATTAAAAAAGCTATAGGCTATACTTAACACTAACTTTTATACGAGAAAAGAAAAGAAGAAAAGAAAAGGGTCTTACCTGTTATAATAACCTATAGTAATAAAGTAAGAAAAATAAGGAACATAATAAGTAAACATTGGCAACTATTAAGACAACGATCTGAAAACAATAATAGTACCAACTGTTGTTTTTACCAACATAAAGTCTAGATAAAAGACATTTTAATCGATTTAAGAATTTGTTTAATATATATATATATATATATATATATATATATATATATATATATATATATATATACATATATATATATATATATATATGTATATATATATATATATATATATATATATATATATATATATATATATATATATATATATATATCTGTACCTCAAAAGTCAAAGATAGGTTGTCCAGTTTTTGTGAAAATGAGTTATGTATGAGACCATTTTAGTTTTTTCAGTATCTACGCAGTGGTATAAAGACTGTTGTCCTACGACAATGTGAAACAAAGTTAGGCCAATATAAGAGGTCTAGTGTCCCCATAATGTTCAAAGGAAAAACGACTGATGTCCAGAAACAATTTTTTATATTTATATATTAATATTTCATGTGCCTTAAGACAAATAAAACATGAAAAAAATTACATAAACCTAATCATAATAAGCCAATAAAGACTAATTATTTTACTATTTCCTCTCTCCTGAACAATTTCTAAAATGTGACAACTAAACTTTGACTTCTGAGGTACAGATAATACAGATGAGCTATTTTTTCCTTTTCTTTTGCACCTTACATGGATTTTTTTGACATTTTTTATTGTAGTGGGTTTCGCTTGTTGTTATTATTATTACGCTGTTGTTATTATTGTTGTTATTATTTTATTTTGTTTTATTTTTTAAGATCATAAGATTTTTTTTTTTTGGAGGGGGGAGGGGGCTACAATAATACATTTGTTTGTTTATTAAGTTATTTCTATTGTCTATTTGAATTAAGACTAATTCTAGTTTTGCGGGTTGTTCACTATGTTATATATTTGGTTGGTTAGCAAAGTTTGATCTATGTAACTATGACAGCGTTAGGTTTTTTGTAAACTATGTATGGTTTTGTTGTTTTTCCAAATTTGCATAAATTTCTGAATTTTATCAGCTAGGGTGTATTTCTCCAAAAAGTTAGGCTAGTTGTGATTATAATAAAGTTTTATTTTATTAGTTGGCGGTGTCATATAGTATTTTGAGTTTTTTTTTATTAGAACTTATCATTTTATTGTTTATTATTTTCTATTTATTTATTTCAACCAATTTTCTACAAACAATATGGTAAGTGCTTATTTTTATTTTTGTTTTTGTTTATTAATGTTTAATATTTTAATTTAATTATTTTTCATTTTGTTATGTTATTTGATATTGAATTCACATTTCTTACTTTCCATATTATTTCATTGAAAATATATGAGCTTTACAAATTTGCAACAATAATTTTCCATATCTTATACCTCCTATCATTTTATTTTGTTTATTTTAAATATTGGTTTATCTATGCGTATATATGCATATATATTTGTTTTTAAGTAAGTTAAACTTTTGTATTTAATGAAGATTTATAGTTAATTTTTAGTATATTTTGCTTATGTGCTCTGTTTGTTTTAGGTATACTTTAACGACAAAATTACTGTCAACTGTGATTTTTGTATAAGGTTTTTCTCCTTAAATAGATCTGTGTCAATTCTGAACATCTGTTTGTTTTTCTTTGTTTTTCATACTTATCCTCCTTTATATGATAATTTTTTCAATAGAAATGTTACATATTTTTCTGTGGGCTTTCATTGCTCAGTCTAGTTTAAGCACCGCAGATTGCCTACATCAAATATAACAAAACAAAAAAATATATATACCTGAAGGAAGAACAACAATAGGTTGCATGCTGCTATCTATAAATAAAATTATGGAAACACAAAAAAAGTTCTTCTAAATGAATAAAATTTTTAAAAAATTTTCAAATTGATACAACATTATTAAAAAGTAAACAACAGTAAATAAAAATAATAAAAGATTCCCTTTCAACACATTCAAAGATAATCAGTTTGTGTAAGATATTTGTAGAACTGACAATAATATTTGTTTTGGAAAACTTATGGAGCTTCTTAAATGTTTAAAAGTAATCGAACAAATCAAATATAAAAAACAAGATTTTGAAAACTAAAAAAGAAAAAGAAATAAAGTTTTAAGGAAACATTAAAGCAAATTTAATTTAAAAGATCTTTAGCAATAAAATTTGGTAAATCTTTTATTTTAGAAAGTAAATCTTTTATTTTAGAAAGGTCAAATTGTAAACTTTAAAAAACTTAATTAAATACTTATTTATTTTTAACTTGCAAAACTAAAAAAAAAACAATGAAGTTAATGGACAGATTGCTGAAGAATTATCAAGAAGTAAAAAGAACTTATTGATAAATGTGATAATTTGAAATGATCATAAAGTATGCTATCAGTAATAACTTTTATTTGATCATTATAAAATAAAAATTAGAGGAAAAAGTTGAAAATTAGAGGAAAAAGTCAGAGGAAAATCTTTCACTACAAATTTGATAGAAAAACTAAATTTTAGCTAAAAAGCTTTAGCAAATGGTAACCGAATTGATGTTTATTTAGATTTTACAAAAGCTATTGATACAATGTCAAACAAAAGATTACCAGGAAAACTGTTAAAATAGATTAAAGCATGTCTAAGCTACATAAAACCACGAGTAATAACTAAAAATATTTTTCAACATAAAAGTCAGTTACAGAGTTACAGGAAAAGGATGTATTTGAATGTTTAAAAAAAATGGCTATTAGGTTTCAATGTAGACAAATGTGCAATCATCTTAATCACCCTGCTACCGCTAAAAAGTAACCCATTTTTATTATTTTTATATTTATTAACAGGTGGTACTTAAGAATTTATAATTTGTTAAGAAACTAAAAAATACGCGGTTTTTAAACACAGTAGCGGTGAGGCCCAATTTATAACCATTCCAATTTTGTTAGACTTTCTTTTGTTCTTTGACAGTTTATTGATTAATTTACACTTTTAGGATCATCAAGACCATTGGCAGATGTCCATTCATACTGATTACGAGCCGCTGCAAAGGTGGTATTAAATTCATGGTAAAATATTTGGAGCCATTAACCATGCTGCTGGCGTTAGGATCTTCTTACATCCATCACTACATAAAAGTAGTTAAAGTTATTCAATTTAAAGGGAGATCGAATAAGATGTAAAAACAAATAGAATCAAAGCTAAAATTCTTCAAATAGCCAGGGAGGAGGGAGGGGGTTAAAAAAAAGGCCAACCACTACATCTTGAACCCTATATTTCATCAGACTTATGATAACTTTCAATATTCTAGCTAATAGTTTAAAAAAATACCAACGGATAAGACTCAGACATGTAAAATCTGTTGAAGTTGTTAAAACTTTGTTTTGATACAGAAAACATAATTAAATGTATCATGGTTTTGATTATGTAAATGCTTTTCATATGATGATAAAAAACACTTATTGTTAAGTTCAAGGAAGACAAAAAGTTGGAAAAAAGGTTCAAAAATAATTTTATGGTCACATTGATAGGTACAAACATGGTTGTCTAATTTATCAGTGGATAGGCCCGTTTTGAAAGTAGAAATATGTCTGTTTATACCTTATCTTAAATTATTACTTTTACCAGTACATGTGGCTTGTTTATTACATGATAAACATATAAGATAACAAATTACATTTTTATTGATGCAAGTGATAAGACTTCTCACTTTCTATATAATACTGTTATATGTTTCAAACTCATCTACTTCTTGAAGGTAGAGTTTGCAAGTTTTGCATCAAGTATCTTAGCATTTAAATAATTTTTTAAATAATTAAAAAACTTACTTCTCTAAATTTCAGTATTTGAAGTAAATTTTTTGAGTAGATTAGGAGGTTGTTTAAATGCCAATACTGGATGAATATTATAAAGAAATATTTTAACTCTTTCATTAGAAGAAACTTTAAGTAAAAGGTTTGCTTTAGTAACATAAGGTAGACAATTAAGATTGGTATAAAAGGTTGTCACTAAAGGTAATATTTCTTTAAATTTCTTTGGTAGTGCTGGTCCTTGCAATTTTGCGTTATGAAATGTTTTTTCTATAATGCTATCAGGGTAATTGCAATCTTTTAGCCACAATTTTAGTTCTATTAAGCATAATTTTTTTATATTGTAATTAGATGCAAAAACAATTATTATTTTCGCTAAATTATGAGGAATATTCTTTTTAATGTGACATGGATGATGACTATTATAGTTTGAGTAGCCATGAGAGTTAGTTTCTTTATAATAAATGTCTGTTTGAACTTTTTTGTAATTTTCAAGAATAATTGCAATGTCAAAAAAGTTAATAACGCTGTGCAATGGGACAAAATTGAGTTTTTTGTGCCAAAATTATTTTCATAGTTTTTTTAATAGAATAGCTATATTTATATATAAAATGCATAAATAAAGTTAAAAACATGCAATTATATAATATAAAAAAAATTAAAAAAAGTAAACTTTGGTGAAAAATACGAAATATTTTTTAATGGACAAGACAACTTTTATCAGTGTAAACATCAAAAAAATTACTTTTCAATGCATGTCAGATCAGATCAGGTTATCCTGATCTGTATCTGGTTATCCAGATACAGGTCAGATCAGGTTAGCCTGCTACTGGTAACCCAGTACAATCTGCTTCATGTCCTGCTACCTTGTAGGATACACCTTTTTAGGCAAAGGCTAGGATATGCCAACTCCAACTTAAAACACCCCCTATCTTGGGGCTCTTGGTTAAGTAAAGGCTAGAGATGGTGTCTCGATAAAAATACTCATCTTGGGCAGATGTTAAATGCTCCCAACTACTGTCTTGTAGAAGGCCTCCTAGGCAAAGACTTAAGGGGTCAACAGATTCTATCTGTTGACCAGCCTCGCACCCCTTCTTCATCTATTAGCCTGGCGCAGATGTATTTTTAATACATTGTTTCCAGTTTAGGATGTTGAATGTTGGATCTTCTTGACTCAATGCATGGGTCTTGCTTGTGTCTCTGTTTTTATTAATAGGCAACTCATTCTATTATCTCCTAATGAGGGTACAGCTTTAAAACTCAGTTTAATGGTTCTGAGGCCAGCTGGTAGTCAGGTTTCCCGAACTCTATGGTAGCTCTCAGAGAGGCTGATTCCATCAACAGCTGAAAAATATCAAAGTATTAACAGTGCCAAGTTGCACATGGATGGTATCCCTGTTTGTACTTTTGGTGTGTATTGAGGAGGCCACATTTGAAGCCCTTTGTTACGGCACAGGGTTTATTAGTAGTATTGAGGAAATTGCCTGGGCTATTAAGCTGTGTTCTGAGTACTATCTATGCTTTGAGTCAAGTTCTTCAATCTAATTTAAAAATGAATAAAGTACCAAAAACTATAAAATACAAAGATCCATCATCATCAACAAGTTCTCTAAACCTATCACTCACTAATATTTGTGGTCTTCGAAGTCACTTTTCTTCTGTTGAGTCTTATCTCTTGCAAAGTTCATCAGACCTACTTGCTCTTTGTGAGACTAATTTGAGTTTGGCTGTCTCATCTTGCAATCTTGGTGTTGATAGTTATCTTCCTTTAATTCGTAAAGACTCCAATAGTCACATACTTGTCCTGAGCATTTACATTCAAAAGAACTCACCCATTTGTCGTGAAACTAGGTTTGAATCAACAGGCAATTACTTCATGTGCTTTTTTAAGCACCATTTCACTCTATTACCTTTCTCTTTGTTCTATATCGCTCTCCTTTATCTCAAAACTGCACTCTTTTTGATGTTATTTCTGATCATGTTGACTAAGCCCTCTCTCTTTATCCATCAGCTAATATAGTTGATGTCAGTGTTTTAATGCTCACCACTCTGAATGGCTTGGCTCTAGTGTCAGTGATTCTGCAGGCATTAAAGCCCACAACTTTTGCCTTTCTCAATCCCTAACTCAAATAGTCAACTTTCCGACTCGCTTTCCTGATAACCCGAATCATTTACCTTCTCTACTTGACTTATGTCTTATTTCTGATCCTAGTCAGTGCTCAGTTTCTCCACATTCACCCTTAGGTGCTTCTGATCACATTTTGATATCTCTAAAACTAATAACCTCATTCTTCTTTATCACCTGAATCCCCCTATTATCGAACCTCTTACAACTACAGTAAAGCTGATTGGGATTCTTTTTGTGATTTTCTTTGTGATGGCCCTTGGGTATAAATCTTTTGTCTTCCTGTCGACAAATGCACTTCTTAAATAACTTCGTGGATTCAGGCTGACATGGAATCTTTTATTCCCTCTTGACAACTCCAGGTCAAGCCTCATTCTTCTCCATGGTTTTCCTCACACTGTGCTGCTGTGATTGCCAATCGAAACCGTTACTTCTATGTTTATCAGCAAAACAATTCTCCAGAAAACAGATGTCTGTTTATTACTGCTAGAAACAATTGTAAAAAGGTTTTGTCTAACGCCAAAACCCGCTATACTCAGGTCATGAAATCTCGTATCTCATCTCAAAAATTAGGCTCTCGTGACTTCTGGAGAATCTTTAATAATATCAATAATAAAGGCAAATCTATAATTCCACCTCTCTTGTATGGTTCAGACTTTGTCACCTCACCTAAAGACAAAGCTGAATTGTTTACTAAAAACTTTTAATCAATATCATCTCTTGATTCCACTAGTTGCGTCCTATCTGATATTGCCAACAAACAGGTTGATCCATTGCTTGACATTCTTATCGCACCAGCTTCTGTATCTAAAGTGATTTCCTGCCTAGGCTTTTCTACAGCTTGTGGCCCGGACAACATACCTTTTATTGTCTTGCAGAAGTGTTCTCCGGAGCTCTTGTCTATACTCTTAAAACTATTCAACAAGTGCTAATTCAAGTCTTGTTTTCCAGCCTGCTGGAAAGCAAGACTTATTCCTATCTTCAAAAATTCTGGAGAGCAATCTGATTCGTCTAACTACCGTCCCATAAGCCTTCTTCCTATCATAAGCAAGGTTTTTAAATCTTTAATTAATAAACACCTAATTTCTCATCTTGAATCTAATAACTTACTTTCTGACCATCAATATGGATTTCAATCTTCTCGTTCTACAGCTGATTTGCTAACAGTAATAACTGATACATTTTAGTGTGCATTAGATAAAGGTGGAGAGGTTAAGGCCATCACTCTTGACATTTCAAAAGCTTTTGATAAAGTTTGGCATGCTGGCCTTCTCCATACGCTTTCTTCTTATGGTGTATCCGGCAACATCTTTAAAATTATTGAATCCTTATTTTCCAATCATAGTATAAAAGTTGTCCTCAATGGACAGCACTCTACTTCTTATTCTGTAACTTCAAGGGTTCCTCAAGGTTCTATCCTTGGCCCTATACTCTTTTTAATTTACATTAATGATCGTCCAGATATTCTCACATCTAAGTTGGCATTGTTTGCTGATAATACTACCATTTATTCTTGTCGTGATGAGAAACCAACACCCACTGATTGCTTGGAGGGGAAATTTGAGCTTGAAAAGGATCTTACTTCTGCTAAAGCATGGGGTTCAAAAAGGTTGGTTTAGGCTAGGTGCAAAAACACATTGTAAACATAGTTGGAACTGCTCTTGCAGCCAAACTCTAACCATTATCACATTGTCGTAATGTTGCTTCTCTTTCTCTTTTCTACAAATACTATAATGGGCACTGCACTAAAGAGCTAGCGTCTCTTGTGCCATCTACTAAAATTCATTCTCGTGTTACTCGTCATTCAATTCAGTGTCACCCTTTTTCTGTGACTGTTCCTAAGTGCTCCAAAAACGCTTATTTGTCTAGTTTTTTTCCTCGAACATCAGCTCTTTGGAATAGTCTTATAATTGGTCCAACTAGTACAACTTTCTAAAGCTACATTTACTCTAATGTTTTTTACAGCTCGTTTAAGTTCTTGAATTAATGTTAATTTTGATTTAATTTTATTCCATTTCATTTGGTGAACGAGTTCATCCCATATTGAGTAATCTAAAGGATTGAGATTGGGGGAATTTGGAGGCCAGTGGTTTTTGTCAATAAAAGCAGGAAAATTATCATGACACCATTGTTGAGTTAGATGATGTGTATATGAGGTTGCTCCATCTTGTTAAAATGTCCAATCATCACCAAACATATCGTTCCCATATTTCAAGGCCACTGGCAACACTTTTTTTATATACCAGTCATGATTTACTGCATCTTTGTCCAAAATAAACAGTGGTGTAACACCTTTTGAACAAGCTCCCAACCAAACCATTACCTTTTGAGGGAATTTTTGTTTCTGTTTAATACCATCATCTTTATCAGCTTCATTACGATTAGTGGACCATATGCAATCGTTTTGGGCATTGTACATACCATTTAAATCGAAAAAATTTTCATCTAAAAACAGAATTTTCAGTGTTTGTTCTTATCGAAAATGGTTTCTTATCCAATTTGCAAATTTAATTCTCTCGACTTTTTGACCATTTGTAAGCAGTGGTTCAACTCTGTGTTTGTATGCCTGCAAATTGAGATCCTTTTGTGAAGTATTCTTTGAACACTGGTTCTGGAGATATTGAGTTCATTAGCTATTTTTCGAGATGAAATCCTCTTTTTAGGTTTCAGACAACTTCTGGTTTTTTGAATGTTTGCATTTGTTTGAACTGATCTTGGACCACCTGATGGATATTTTAACTCGATAGAGCCTGTCTCCCTTACCAATGACACCCTTAATATCAGCAAATATTTTTGATAAACCATCACCATTTTGGTATTTAGAAAGTACAAGCTTTTGCAAATCTTTAGATTTCATTATCTATAAATAAAATTAAAAACCATAAAATAAAGCCATCAAGACAGATAGAGAGAATTTAATAATAAATCTTAGACAGATAGAGAGAATTTAATAATAAATCTTTTGAAAAAAATTCACAGCTCTAGCTAAAAACATAACAAAGTTATAATAAAAATACTACCTATGCCATTTATCTTGGGCCACCCATTACATTTAGCATGAGATTTACATAATCAAATGTTTGGATAATATTGGAGGATGGTTTATCTGATACCTAATAGAAGAAGTTAGTAACAAAAAAACTATCGAAAACTGTCTGTTTTCCATACATAAAAACAATGATTACACTTACGTAAAATTGTTTTTAAAAGTCTGAGCAAAAAAATATTGTTAATTAAATAATATATTAAAATGAAAGTCAATAAAGTTAATTTAAAACAATAGTGGCGTAAGAAAGTTTTTAAATAAAAAATAGCGTTTTGGAATACATGTCAAACTTACGTGTAAATAACCCCAAAAAATAATGCTTAAATTAATATTTAATATTTTTTTAACTAGATATTTCCTCTAATGAACATGTCTTCACCATTATAACAAATTTTCACCGAGCAATGTCGACATTGATTTTTTTTTGGCGCATTCTGTCCCACTGTGCACCATAGGTGTTATTAACATTTTTATTACCATGTTATTACCATTTTTTTTTAATTTGGCACTAAAATCGATTGTTTAATTTGGTACCAAAATCGATTGTTAATCGATTGTAAAATTTAATAAAGTCATTAAATTCAGTCAATAAAATTTCAAATTTTCTGATGTCAAGGTTTTTTGACCAGATTATAAAACTATTGTCAATATATCTAATTTATATTTATTAATCCAGAATATTAAGGCTTCTATCCAGAGATTATGTGGAATACTGGTATAGAAGTTAATGATGTCATATGCCATCATACGTCTTTATTAATGAAGCTTTATTAGTGAATTTTTTTTGAAGAAAAAAAGATGACTGGGATTTCCTCAGAAAAATTCCAAGAGAGCTTCAATCAGAAAGTCATATAATGACATGTGACATTCTTAACCTCTATACCAGTATTCCATTCAGTTTCTACTTGTTCTCTATTAGATGGTTTTGACCATGCAGTGATCTCTATAAAACTTTTACTTTATACTTCTTCTTCGGGATTAAGATTGTACAACTTATAATACACAATTCTTTGTGACAGTTTTTAGGCTGATGTCTTTTGTCTTTGACAAATGCACTGAAAATGAAATGATATATTCAAAAGAAATAATAAAACATAAGATACGATTTCTTAACAAACAGATCAGCACACATAATAAAGAAATAGATTTAGCAATGATCAACTAAAACAATTAGATGAGAGAATCATGCTGTCATAGTATACCAGACATACTACTTTCAAGTCACAAAAAAGCAACAACTACTACTAACAACATAATAGTAAAGTAATAAAAAACAGAATGGAACCTAAGTTACAAATTCTTTGGTGAAATAAATAAAATATTTAAGGAAAGTTTCATCCCACAAGAGTTTTGTCTAATAAATTTTTGTCGAACAATTTTTGTCAATGGTTTGTTTAACCATTGTAAAAAACAAATAATAAATAATGGATACTACATGCATAATTTCATTACTTTTCCAACCTGAAACATCTGCATTTAAAAGAATGTGCTCTATCACTACAACATTAACACATAATATATAATATGCTCTATATCAAATAACATGCTCTTTAACAAACTAACATCTACTAATAATCAATTTAAATCATCTTTTTATAAAAATTAAGAAACAAATTTATTACTTATTTATACTTTTTAAAACTTACTTGATATGCCATTGATTACAAAAAAGTTTTTTATAAAACCGTCTTGAGCTTCATACCAAGGATCTGATGCATATACTTTTACATTATCAAAACTTTGACATTTGTAGTTTACTTTTTCCACGACAACAGTTCCATTAATGATAATTGTAAATATATAAAGCTTGTTTAACAAAATTTGAGCAACTTTAATATTTGACCACTGATTTTTTAGAATTAAATTCAGTATTAAAGTGCTAAATATGTAATTAGAGTTACCATTGATTGGCGCTGAAATATGAATTTTTTTATTGCTCGATCCGGGTTCAAACCAGATACCAGGAGTTCTATCACCATAATTCTCATAATTAGAACCAATAGTGAAATGAACAATATTACGCCAATCAGAAAAAAAATTATTAGGATAAAAATCAAATGAAATTAAATATTCTTCGTTAAGCTTCGGTATTTCAGCAATAATCTTTTCTTTTTCTAATGCAGTTTTTGTATTGCCAACAATTTGTTCTAAAATATGATTTAATTTTTTTAATATTTAATATTTTTAATAAACATAAAGATCTATTATTATTTTTACTTATTACTTTTTCTATTTCTTACTATTTCTATAAATTTCTCAATTTTTTTAAACTAAAAAAAACATATTACTAGTAAAGGTCTGTATGTGTACCTTGTGGATCGAACTCTGAACTTCTCGCTTATAAGGCAAGTGCTTTTATATATATATATATATATATATATATATATATATATATATATATATATATATATATATATATATTTATATATATATATATATATATATATATATATATATATATATATATATATGTATATATATATATATATATATATATATATATATATATATATATATATATATATATATATAAATGTATACATATTTATATATATATATATATATATATATATACATATTTATATATACATATACATAAATATATATACATATTTATATATAAATATATGTATATTTTTTTCGTTTTGCTTTGTTTTTGTTTTTTTCCTTAAGACTGAGAAGGCCACTACAGACAAGGAGGCTACTTAATTGTGTACTTAATTAATGTGTTATTAATATATATATATATATATATATATATATATATATATATATATATATATATATATATATTTATATATATATATATATCTGTGTGTATATGATTTCATTTTTAATATGAATATGAAATCTAAACCAAAAACTACAAAACTTCCATTACATCTGTTCCGTTTTATAATTTATTCAGCTAAATGCATACAAGTAATGCCATATTTTTGTTTACATTTTTATAAACAAAAAAATATGCGCTTTTTTTATTACTTAGCATGTGAATTTTTTCAATAGTTACTGAATCAGGCTTAAAAAAGCTCACAAATATGCTCAAGCATCTATCTTATAAGATAGTCTTGTTTCAATATTTTTGTTGAAAGACTAAAATACTTTTCTTTTTTCATGCTTTATATAAGGTTACTTTCTATATATATATATATGTTTGTGTGCCACAAAATTTGAAATCAATTTTTGAAAGCTTTTTTCTCAACCAATTTTGCTCAAATTTTGCACACTTAATCATTTTCGATGACAATACAAGGAAATGGAAAAATTTGACCAAAAAAAGTTAATTAAGTTAACAAAAATTTAATTTGTATTTCCCCATAAGAACACTGAATTAATAAAAAAAAAAAGTAAAAACGTAACAGTAATTTTTCCTTCTACA